>NC_137618.1:13875959-14381705 GCF_963280865.1 Gymnoscopelus braueri | reverse complement strand
CCGATCTACAAGCTCACAAAACGTTGCTATCTGAAAAGTTGTGAGATTGTAGATCGGATATTTTCACAATGAAGTACGTCATACATTGAAAAAACATACTCTCAAATAAGCATTTCATGTTATCTTTACCGTTTGCATATGTATTCATTGATACAGTCATGTTTTTTGCAATTCAACTTAAATGAGTCTGCATCAAGTGAGGCTTGAACCGGCAACCTTGCGGTCGTGAGGCACTCGCTTAAGGGAGAAGCCATTGGACCAACAGACAAGAACCTGTGAAAAAGGAGATCACACAGATGATACAGTTTCACGCAAATAGCTGAAAAATCCTGGGTTTAAGTGTTTTTCAAACTGCTCAAAATTGCAGACAATCTAAGGGCGGAGCTTACTGGTTAACGTGATACATGTGTTCCTCATGAGTCAAGGCACATGTGTAAGCAGGTTTAATGGCTGTCGGCCAAACGAGGCATGACTTTTGCCTGTTTAAAGTTTGCATTTAAAAAAAATCGCTATAGCGCCCCCCTTTGACCAATTGGAGTAAGATTGGTTTCAGTGATATTTGGAATGACCCTCAACATTACCGCAAAGTTTCAAAGAAATGTGAGTCTGCATGTATGTGTTAGGGGCAGATGAATAATTGTCATAAAACTGCAATATTCATTGGCTCATTAAAGCTTCATTTTTTCACTTATGGAAAATCTTTTGCATCAGTTTTTCGGCATAGGTTCAAAGTTCATGTGTAAAACGTTTCGTGCAGATTACTAAAAAATCCCAGGAGGAGATAGGTTTTAACTGTTTTTCATATTATTCAAAATGGTGGGAGATCTAAAGGTCAGAGGTCAAAAGTCAGAGTGTGAAAGTTGTTGATCATGAGTAGACGCATATGTATATTGAAGTTTCATGGCTGTAGGTCAAACAGGGCATGAGTTGTACCTGTTCAAAGTTGGCATTTTGCTATAGCGCCACCTTTTGACGAAAGATTGTGAGAATTATTTCTTGATAGTTTTTCATGACCATCTACCATATGGCCAAGTTTCGTAAAAAGCGTATGCACGAAGGGGGAGAAGAAAAAAGAGGGGAACATTAAAACAGGTCCAGAGCTGAGAGCTCTGGCCCCGTAATAACGCGACCACAGTCAAAAGTAAAAACTCGGGATTTCTCGTGCTGGCACTGAGGGTACTCGGGAAAAACTCGGGATATCTCGGGGCGTGGCATTGAGAGAGTTAAACAATACTTAGTAAACCTGACCCTTCACTCTGTGCTTAGTCTGCTCTTTTTTCCCCTACACCAAACCACTTTGCCGAAAATAGCAGATCTACAAGCGCACAACGCCTCGCAGCGCGAGGCGTTGTGCGCTTGTAGATCTGCTATTTTCGGCTAAAGTTCTCCTCAGAATAGGGATGCTTGGTTGAAGTGGTTAATGTTAAAAATCACACAAAGATTTGGCGGACCCCCTGTAGTAACTCTGAGGACCCCCTAGGGGTCCCGGAACCCCTGTTGAAGACCTCTGCTCTAAAGGGTCTGTTTTTGTGAGGCAGCGATTTTTGTGGGTGTTTTCACTGTAAGAGGCATCAAGAGAGGCTGTGGAACGTCTCCCATGCAGAACTGCTGACACGCCACAGATTGTGCCCATTAGGCTTGTATAACGGCTTGATATTGTGTCTGCTTGACCATGATACGAGTGTCGGAGTATTAGCGAACCGCTTGACCGTGCTACGAGTGTCGGCGTATTACAACACCACCCTATGACCCTATTACAAATTATAGCAAGAGAGACAGAGCAGGAGCTATTAAAACCCCGCTCGCTATTCCAGGTAACACATACTTAAAACAATACTACTAAGAGCTGAATGATGAGCTGGCCTGGCAGCATAGCCAACTTGGGTGAGAGAGACTGTCACTATAGGGTCAATTGAAATATTGAAAGAAAGTGTATTTGTTTTTCGTGTGGGTGGATTTCAACCCAGGTATACATTTTAGTTCTGGAAAAAAATGTGTAGAAAACAAGGTAGCTGCACTCAATGTAACCTACATGACGGGAGATGTTCGATTAAGTTCATGCTCCATTAACCCTTTAAGGCGGGGAAGGGAACACATGTGTATCATTTTAAGATTTATTTGGCAATTCAAAAATAGCAGCTCTACAAGCTCATAGCGTGGAAAATGTATACATTTTTAACTCACATCTTTGCTTCTGGGGGTCCCTGGAACTAAATATTTTTAGATGGGAGGGGGTCCGCGGACAAATACATATTATTTTGGGGGTCCTTGACATGAAAAAAGTTTGAAAACCATTGATAATATAGCAACATATGTAAAAAAAAAAAAAAAAAACTTTAGGGAATAGAATTCTAGGATTTAGAAGACATTTGTAAAATCCCCAGAAGCAAAGATTTGAGTTAAAAACTTTCGCTTTAAAAAAGTATATATATATATTCAAACTAAAGATGTGCACACATTTTCGCGATTTTTCAAAAAAATTGCAGATCTACAAGCTCATAGCGCGGCACCAAGGTTGGTGCCGCGCTATGAGCTTGTACTGTCACAGACACAAAGGTTTTCACAAACAAAGCACCCTGTCAAGTGTGTCGACGTCATTTGGCTGCAACAATAGAACATTTCATCCAGATTCATTAACATTTAATGGCCCTACCGGTTGTTGTCCTGAGTCTGTTACGATTGGCATCTGCCAGTGTGTTTGGCTGGCTGCCCAATGTAGAGCTGAAAAATATAGGTAGCAAGACTATATATACAAGCTATGAGCTTGTAGATCTGCTATTTTTGAAAAATGTAGAAAAAAAATTGGCAAAATCTTGGATTATATATTTTTAAAAGCGAACATTTGCAAAAATATTTAGTTCCAGGAACCCTCAGAAGCAAAGATTTGAGTTAAAAATGTCCGCAAAAATCTAAATATTTGCACAACTTTTCATGATTTTTCAAAAATAGCTCATAGCGCGGCACCGAGTGCAAATGTTCGCTAAGAAAAAAAAAGATATAATCCAAGATTTTTACACGGATTTTCACGATTTTTTCAAAAATAGCAGATATACAAGCTCATAGCGCGGCACTCGGTGCCGCGCTATGAGCTTGTATATCTTGCTATTTTTGAATAGCCCCAAAAAATCAAAAAAATGACACAGATGCGTTCCCGGTCTTAATGGGTTGAAGTGTATTTGATGGGATTTGCAGATGCTGTGGTTTTCCTAGCAGACTTAGCAAAGGGGTGAAAAAAACCGACCAGGCTTAACCACATACAGTAATACTCCCTGACATAGACGCCCCCTGCAACCAGGGGGTCTTATGTCTAGGGTGAAACGGAGGTTATCACCTTCCATTCCAGTAAAAAATAATGTCTACTGGTGTGGTTTTAAAGAATGATGTTCATGTTTTTAGCTCTTACAAGAGCAGTCCCTCAACCTCAGCCAACCCTGGGCTTTCATACCATCATTTACCCGACATTTGGGTTCACTTTAAGTTTTGGGTTCAGGCCACAATGTCTGCTTTTTGGACTAGGTTTTGTTATCACGATAGATTTAAATGGTGTTGATGACTCCATTAGAGAGCAACCTTAGCAGCAGTGGTGAATGATCTGAAACTGAAACTAATAAAACTAATAGCCCAAGCGAAAAGATGCTACAAGTGCAGGCTATATAACTCCATAACTGAGAGGTATAACCTAATATATAATAGCAGATAGCCAGAGTTTTTACTTTATACTTCTTTTTAAACTTGTATTGGTAAACTTGACTTGAGTTGGCTTTTGTTCTTGGTCCACTCTTTAGTCACGCCACACCAAATCTCTTCGGTGAAAAACTGATCTATAAGCTCACAACGCATCACATCGCGAGCTTGTTGATCTGCTCTTTTTGGCGAACCCCTCCCCCCCTCCCAGAATAGGGACGGTATAGGGTTCAAGTGGCTTCTACTGTTATCACAGTGTTATCATAACAGGCAAGTCCACTTTTGCCCTAATTCTGTCACACAGATGGACAGTTTTCTGTATCCCAGCTTTGCGTGAGGTGACGGGGGCCTAGACAGTTTCCACTGACCTGTGGAAATACAATATTTTAACTATTAGTGCACGGGCACCCAGCTTTGCGTGAGGTGACGGGGCCCGTCGCAGTTTCCACTGACCTGTGGAAATACAATATTTCAACTATAAGTGCAAGGGCAACCTGTCCTCCTCTTTCTACTCTGTCTGTCACTGTGGTCAAAGCAATTTTTTGTGGGGGCAGTGTATGTTTTTTTTAGACTCTCTTGGAGTAACCCAGAGAGACCACGGAGCGAGTCATCACAAATGGCACCTGACCTTTTGTCAGGAGTCTGTTTTTCTTTTTTCCCCCTTTTTTTTTCTCCCTCCCCCCTAGCTCCTTTGGACCGAAACCAACCAGAGAAGCTCTGCAGACCCCAGGCCAGTCCCTTATCATACCTTTTTTTTTTATCTGGCCACATTTATTTTACTCTTGGTTGGTCCCAGCTTAACTGCACATCCTCTGGGCTATCTTTTTGAGAGAAAGAGAGAGAGAGAGGAATTGCTCTACAAAGCTGCCCGTACGCTGCATTGAGCTCACAAATATAACGGCATTGCCATGCACTTTGTTTTTCTCACTCTGAACAGATTAGGATTTGCTGGGCCTTTCTGCGCCATTCAAGAAAGAAAAGATAATAGTGTGCTAGCTACATCTGTACATGAATATCAATTCAGGGAAATGTTGGGCGATTACATCTGGGGCGTAATTGAGTACTAGAGATAAAGTGTGTATTAAAACCCTTTTAAGACCTGGAACGCGTCTTTAAATTTCTTTGGCTATTCAAAAATAGCAGATATACAAGCTCATAGCGCGGCACCGAGTGCCGCGCTATGAGCTTGTAGATCTGCTATTTTTTTTAAATCGTGAAAATATATTTTTGAGATTTTTTTTTTCCAAAAAACTGTGAGGATTTAGAAAACATTTTTAAGAATCACCTCAGGTCTTGTGTTTTTCACAATTTTTTTATGACTACACCATTTTGTGTGTCAATTTAACAAAAGAAATGCACAAGAACAGACTGGATCATGACATCGGTCACTGGACGTGCGGCTAATATGGATAAAAATGTCATAAAAATGTGTTTGCGTTGCACAGAAGAAAAAAAAGAGAGCTTTCAAGTGTTGGATGACTTTAATATGGAAAGCCGGCTATACACGCATACTGTAGCATCAGAGCATCTGGTGTGGAAAACATGGAAACGGAGGGTGAGAAAAACAACTTGTAAAAGAGAGAAACCCTTGTCTTCAGTCTAATTATCCAAAGAGGAAAGAAGAGCACCTTTGGTGAAAGTCTGGAATGCAGATGCTGGGGTTGCACACGCACATCGCACATCGCACAACGCACAACGCACACACACGCACACACACAGTGAGATGATGTAATACATGGAGATTGCTGTACCCAGATGCACGAGAAGATACCATATGGTCCGCGACCCGCACCCACATACGACTCTTTTGATTGGTGGAGCCGGCTCATTGAAGTCAAAGTGTGGACCAGAATCTAAGCTGAACCTGCGACGTCTCCCTTGGAGACTTGTTTTTTTTTTTAATCTTATTTGTCTATTAAATTGTTCTGGTGCCTATTGTTTAATGCAAAATGCTTAGCAAGCTCTTACAGTATACTGTTGCCCTATAGTGCATGATTTGTAAGGGATGATGACTTGGCTTAAGTTTGTTCTGATGTCATTCAAATGCTTCAGATATTGGCTAATACTTAAATAATTTACACATTTCACTACTTGCCTATGGCCATTGCCATGGGGTGACGTGATTTTAGACTTTAATTTGTCCCCATGGCAATGGAACTGTGGAACGACAGTTGTGCAGTGGATTGTTTCTAGACCCGATATCTTAATGTACTGTACATAGATAGGCCCCTGGTAGATGTCCCTTTGTGTTTCACTGCGATGGTTCTGTGTGTAATGCAGTCTTAAGACCAGGAAAAGACCATATTAAATCAGTATCAGTTTATTGGTCTGGTATGTTTATTTATGTTCACACTCATACAACACATTTAAATTGTTGTATTTCTCTTACAAGCTATATCACAATATTATGATATCATGATATTGATATTATACAGATATATTGCCACGGTATTGGTCTTTGTAGGTAGATGACAAGCAACTTGACTGTGATTGGTGTCGACAGCTGCCACTCTTAACACATTCCATGCCAGAGTTTAATCTCATAATGTACTCACCAGTGCCAGCGTTTTATTGTTGTTTTTTAGTTTTTTTCATGTCGCCACAGACCTCGCTAAATAAGTTAAAAGTGCGCGTTCATTTGGTTCTAAACACACAGCGGATCCGTGAGAAACGGCCAGCGAAAACAGTTTCCAAATGCGAGCCGCCATCTTGAAGATACAGCCGATCAACGGTAAACAGTGATCAGCGAGGAGAAAAACAACAACCGAGAAAATCGAGTTTTAAACAGGATCCCAGACAGGAAGCGGATACGATCGAAAAAAACGGAACCCGAATAATTCTGTTTCCGACCGGAAACCGGAAACGGAAATGGATCAAAAAAATTCGGAAAGTGCACCTGGGGCAATTTCAATGGGAATCGGCGGTTCGCGTAGATCTACGCGACTGGCACGCTGCGGCTTTAAATAGGTTCGTGTAGATCTACGCGATTGGCATTCAATGTGTTAATTCACCGGATACCCTCGTCAATCAGACCTCCTTTTTTTTTTGTCTTTAATTTTTTCAAAGCACAGTTCGATACACCGTTTTCTCCTCGAGTCTCCTGTAATGGAATCACACTCACTAATGTGATCGGACACCAGGGCAGCATGCGTGTACACACACACACACACACACACACACACACACACACACACACACACACACACACACACACACACACACAGTCTCTTTGCGTGACTGTTTACCGTCACTCTGCCTTAACCACCTGGCTCAACCTGGCATTTCCAAAACTAGCAGATGCGGCTTGTTCTGAGCTTAAATGTTTGGTCCATGTAAAAGCCACTGGATTGTTGCCCTTCATCTACAGTACAGAGTGATGGTGGTTGGAGTCACTCTGCCACCGGCATGGTCACAGAACATGGGGCCAGCGGTTTCCTTTTTGCTTGGCGTGGTAGTCTGTGAGCTCCGGCTCACTGCCTCCTCTGGGCACTCTGAGGCTTGTTTATCAACAGAGCAACTTTATTATGGCTTGTCTTTAACCACCAGTGAACCCTAGTATCCCAGTTCTCATATGACATACTGTAATAGGACAAACATTCGCCGGAAATAGCCAATTATGCGTTTCAATAATGCAACTTGTTATGATTGGTGAGATATGTGGTGTAGAGAAAAAAAGGAGGGGGTCAAGTACTGTATACAGACCCCTGGGGGACCCCGGTCGGTCAATGAAGTCTTTTTGGCTTTTAATTGCACTTGATCCTCTAATGTGTTTTTTTAACAATGTATTTGTCTGTGTGTGCCGATGGGTGCTTGTTGATGCTTTGTTTGTCTCAACCTCGCACTGCACTTTGGTCAGCTTCTGTTGTTTTAAATGTGCTTTATAAATAAAGTTTGATTTGATATAGAGGGTTTAAGTGGTTAATATCCATACATAAATAGCGTACAACATCATGCTTCCCCCAAAGTAAGACACACTGAGCTATGCACTGTGTGAGTTTGGTCACTGAGGTTTTCATTCAAGTCTCACAAGTCATAGATTGCCATCTGGTTTTTTCTTTAGAGTTAATTATTGCGTGGAAAATATAGAAGGAAAAAGAGGGGAATAAATCAACAACACCAGCTTGCGCAATTGTTGTTATTTATTTTCTTCGTTTTTAGTCGTTAACCTTCTGAAGCAGAAGGGTAAAATAACCGGCTATAAACGTCTTATGATGTGCATACCGGAAAATAACGAGCGCTCTTTTTACAAGAAATGGAATTAACAAGCATTGCGCACACGTTTCATCAATTACATTTTGGTTTTTGCGACACTGCCACGATGGATTCTATTACTTTTAAGCATTCACAAATCAATGCCTGTAGTGTTGAGGGGGGAGGGGAAAAAAAGCGCAATTCACTTAAATTTGATATCCATTTCCTGTGCTCTGCAGGCAGTGCTGTGTGTGGTAGCTGGCTGCAGGACTGCAAAAGGATTGGCAGATAAGAAGACCCCGCTCCCTATCTACTGCCCCGAGGAAGAGTAAGTTCAGCACAGGGACTTCATTTATATTATTATACGCACTGGTGTCGCGTGCTGAAAAATTACCGATCTACAAGCTCTTGTAGACCGGCCATTTTTCAGCACATGTATAATAAACTCAAACCCTACACATATACCCTATGCAATTTCAAATATTTATACTGCTGACTTTTGTAAGGAGTGCACGACTGTTTAAATCACACAAGAATCGTAATTTACTTGATATCTTACTCTGTAACAACTTGTTAGAGAGCCTACTATAATGCATGCTTTCTCATGTTGGAATTTAGAAATGCTGATGACCACAAAGGAAGAAATATTGGCCTATTTATTGATATTCTTGGCTGGTTTTGAGGACAAAACTCTTTCCACGAGCACATTGGAACCAGGATAACCACTTTGTTTTTGCCTGACTGGGCTAATCCAATAATAACTTGTAAGATACTATACAGGTCAGTGCAGGCCTAGTTGTGGCAAATCTCTTTTGTGAGGCAAGACGCAGAAATGGAAGTTGCTCTCAGGCTAAAAGTGCAGAAAACATGTAACATGTAACAAAAGAATAACAACACACACATTAATTAGTTTGACTGGTAATATCCACTAGTCTTTTAGACTGCTTTAGTGGCAGAGTAAATAAAAGGTTTGGGGGAAAATCATTCTGTGGGAGCTGTGGCTATGTGTATAGGATTATCCAAGATATGCAGGTTGTTTGTATTGTTCATCCCTTTTTAAAGATTGTATTTTGGGCTTGTTGGAGTGCCTGTGTTAACCTGAGTCTACCCTCTGAAATGTGCTATTTCTCTGCAGTCATGTTCTTGTTTTGGGCAACACTGCTTTAGATGTAGGTAGTTACACATTTATACCTGGGAGTGAACCAGTACAAGCCTTGGTTTAAGGTTTTTACTTATTTTAACACCTTAAGAAGTCTTAAATATAGCTATTAAATGCTTTACAGTACGTGTAACAGGAATCGTTGACCATGATTTATTATCTACTCATGGAAGTGGAAATGTGGATAAAGATTCTTTAAGAGCATGTTTAGGCGACCCCATACGTATGTCAGCATAATCAAATTCAATTCAATTCAAACTTTATTCCAGACACACAGGGGGTCCATAGAGTACATACAAATATCACACAACAGATAAATACCAAAACATAAAAAAAAAACATAAAATCATACATAGAGACTGACTCTCCGCGCAGTTTACGTGTTTACGCAGCCTGTACGAGTACCGGAGACAGCTCTCCCCAGGATTGACTAGATCCTCAATAATACTGTTCCTGGACTCATCCAGGCGAGACATGAATCCATACATAGAGTACACAAGTCTTTTGAAGCCAAATGATTGCACTGCGAGTGAAGAATACCAGTATTTCACCATTATCTATTGCAAATCTGACCATCTGTTTTGTGGACAAAGAAACCATATCAGTCTCTCCTAGCATGCAAACTCAAATACAGTAGCATTAAGACTTACAAAGTCTTGTTTTGGTTTTCTGAACCATGCTTATACGCTTGTACTCTGTTATTGGCCACTGAAACAGCCTCACCGGAGCAATGAGTGAGTGAGGTGCCTCTCTCTTTCTCTGTTCAGCGTTTCTCCGTTGGTCCAAGAATTAAAACCAGGTACCTCATTCCACAAGCAGTCTCCCTAATCTTTAGCTACTGCAGTCCGTGTCTGCATATTTGTTGCATGCTTGGCGGCAGAACGTGCATTCCCTGGCGATTCTTTCTTTTGACAACACAATCCAAGCGTCCTCCTGACAATGAAAGCCAGTGATGGCTTGCTAGTCAAAACAAAATAAAAAATAAAAAATCGGGGTCATTCCTGAATCTAGGGCCTAGGGCCTACATGGGCAACTGGCGGCCCGGGGGCCACATGCGGCCCCCACCTTCACTTAATGCGGCCCGCAGGTTATTATTGGTATACTGATATATTATTGATTTCAGCTGTTACAATTCCAAACATGCAAACATGACCCGCTTTAATTACTTCAGTCTATATTAGTAGCGTAATGACTAGTATTAAAATTATATTGTCTTTTTTATGTCCAATGTATTTGTATTTAGGTTCATACAGTTAACACATCGACCGCCAGAGGTTAATCTCATAATGTACTCACCAGTGCCAAGGTGTTTTTGTTGTTTTTTTGTTTTTTTCATGTCGCCATAGATCTTGTTAAAATCCTTAAGATTGAGATTGAGCCGGTCTGTTTACATCCGCGAGATCTCCCTGTATCTCCCAGTGAAGATCGCGTGTCAAACGGGGCATCCATGTTTGAGTTAGAACGGATTACGTTAAACAGTGAAATGCGAGGAGAAAAAACTACAGGAAGAGAATTGAGTTTCAGTTTCGTCTGTAGAACGAGGGCGGACGTGATCGTCAAAACCGGATCCCAAATAATTCCGTTTCCGGTCATCAAACCGGAAACGGAAGTGGATCAAAAAAAATCCGAAAGTGCACCCGGACCGCGCATGCGCGAAAAGACCGCAGCCCGTAGGGCTACGGTCTCGGCGCTTAACAGTTGGATTTAACGGACCGTAGGACTACGTTCTTGGCGGTTAATGTGTTAACATAAGTACCTATAACTAAATGCATTTAAAATTTAATAAAAATGTTACTTTTCACGATTCCAATTAAAAAAATAGCAAAAATAAATCTGGATTCCAATAAAAAAATAGCCGATCTACAAGCTCACTGCAGAGTGGCCCGATAGTATATGCCATGTGGCCCTCTGGAGTGAGTGTGGAAATATAGTGGCCCTCTCTTTCATCAAAGTTGCCCACCCCTAGGGCCAACTTGATGGTGAACTTGATGGTGAAGGTATCAGTAACGAGGACGGTTGATCGTGTGTCCGTGGTGCGTTTCACCACAGGAATACGACAGCATCCTCCATCATTCCACACCTTCAGCAGGCAGTGGAAAACGTTCTTTCTCCGTTCTCCTCTCCCCACGGGCCTTAGAGGAGTGCGATTCTCTTCCAGGTTAGATATTTTTAGAAAAGCTCAAAATGGCAAGAGATCATGAATTCTTCCTCTCTCTTCTCTCCCCGTGTCTTCCCCTTTTGTTGCCTCGCAATTTGTAAACCAAACCCGCCTTGGGTTCCCGCGTGATGATGGATGATTCATTATACAATATGGGTACGGGAATAAACAGCAACCTAATTTCCTTTTTTTGGGGAATTTCAGCCTTTTGATTTTGCTGCTGTTGTATTAATAAGACCCACATTTTCTTTTTCCTTTTTTTGCCTCATCTCATGTTCGCGGTGAACCGTTCCTCTGAGGTAATATGTAGGATTGCGTTGAACACGACCCTACATATCGTTCTCACTCTTCCTCGCCGATAATGATGGGAGGAGACAGTCTCAATTAGCCTCCATTTTCCGTGCTGGATGATGGGCAGTGGTGGAAAGTAACTAAGTACATTTACTTAAGTACTGTACTTAAGTACAATTTTGAGGTATTTTTACTTTACTGGAGTATTTCCAATTTTCAGTACTACATCTCAGAGGCAAATATTGTACTTTTATGCCACTACAATTATTTGAAAACTTTAGTTACTAGTTACTTTGTAGATTTTGATTACTATCACAAAACATTAACCACTTCAGCCCTATATACATTTCGGCCATTTGAAAATAGCCGACAATAGCTCACATATGCGACGCATTGTGAGCTTGTAGATCTGCTATTTTCAAAAAATATATATTTGTGTGAAAACTTGAAACAATACTTTTGTACTTTTACTCAAGTACATTTTTCATTCCGGACTTTTACTTGTAACAGAGCATTTCTACATTGCAGTATTGATACTTTTACTTAAGTATAAAGAATTTGAGTACTTTTTCCACCACTGTTGATGGGAGGAAAGAGCTGTCGTGTTGAGGGCCACACTTGCCGCAAGGACGACTGTGAGCCTCGGCTCCTGATGCCCCTGCAGGCTGTCGGACGGGGGGCCGTGAGCCCAGAGGACAGTGCCAAGTTGCCAGGACTGAACGCCGTCGCCCCTTCCTCCCTGTCTGTCTTATCTCTGAGGTCGAATGAGATGTTGTGGAGAAAGGAAAAATCTAGCGTCTCTCTCTCTCTCTCTGTGTGTCTCTGTCTATCTGTCTGTTTGTCTCTCTCCTCTCCTCTCTCTCTCCTTCCTGTATAGTTTCCTCCTATTCACAATTCAAATATTGTAATATAATTGTAATATATCCACTGAAAGGATATTACAATGCTGCCTAACAGACATTAACTCTTGATCACTCATACTTGAAATGAGAATTTCATCAAGTAAGTGATCAGAGCCGACTAGCTATGAAGTGATTTTATGGTGGTAGCTCATTTCTGTAATGACATGCAACATTAGCAGAATAATAACCTGACCTTTAAAATAGTAGCATTGTTTAATGTCCCTCCATCAAGCGTGTGCGCTCTCTCTCTCACACACACACACACACACACACACACACACACACACACACACACACACACACACACACACAGAGACCCATTTGTATGCCTGCTGAGTTACACCGCGTACTAAACCTCTTTATACACACATACAAAGAACAGAGGCTGCAGAACTCCATTAGCAACGCTGAATTTTAAGCACATTGCTTGTGTGCCTTGTGTGCGCATATCTAAGTGTGTGTGTGTGTGTGTGTGTGTGGCGTCGGTCACACTGCTGATGCCTCTGATTTCTCTCTTTTTTGGGGGGGTGGGGCGCAACCCACGGCTAGGCGTTCTTTTCCTCCCCTTCTCCCCTCACCTCCATTACCGTAATGAGCATTTAGTGCAGTGTCTGCAGGTTAGATCAGATGCGACCTACCATGCCAGGAAACACAGTGTGAATCACAGAGTAGTGTGCTGCTGTTATTCTGGGCCAGTGATCTCGGAATTAGTGATGCCGCACTCTGAGGCCTCTTAGCAGGAAGCCGCTTGACAAAAATGATGCATGTTTGACTGAAAAAAAGTGCTGCATCAAGAATCTTTTTACCAGTGTCGCCTCAACACTTGCCACCCGAGTACATGGTGTGAACTAGAAAAAGTGCTCCTCGGAGCAAAGGTCTCCGCCAAGTCAGGTAGGCTATTGTGGCCTCCTGGTGGCACTATAATAGGCCAACGTGAAAAGGGTGCCATTTCTTCTTAGGCCTTGCACGACAATCGGACACTGACTGCATTCATGATTTGAGGCATTTTGTTAAAAACATTTGTTTCGCTAAATTAGACCTGCTGGTGGCGCTATAACAGGCCAATGTTAAAAGGGTGGCATTTGTTCCTCAACATAGTGTGAATGTGCGTGCAAAGTTTGACCGCAATCGGACGGTGCGTTCATGATTTGCGGAATTTTGTTCAAAACAAGCCAATAATGCAAACTTTAGATGTCAATCTTAGCCAATCAGTATGGAATGTGAAAAATCAAACACATCCGTCGTGATCACATGACTATAGAGATCATGTGTACCGATTTGCGTGAAATTTGGATAAAATTGTAAGGAGTAGTATAAAATAATGTGTTTTACATAAGTCGGCCTCCTGGTGGCGCTATAAAAGGCAGATGTGAAAAATGCAGGGCAAAGGTTTTTCCTTGACCTCTAGGGAGTGTGCATACAAAGTTTTACACAGATCGGTGCAGTTATAGGTAAAAACACGAATCGGCCTGTTAAAGCACCACCATGAGGCTGATTTGAAAAAAATCAAATGATAGTTCTTCCTCGGCCTAATGGGAACGTGCGTGCGAAATTTCACGGAAATTGCATGCTGTGTTTATGATTTGAGGCATTTTGTTCAAAACGGAGCACTCCTGCAAACTTTGGAAGACATTTTTAGCCAATCAGGATGGAATATGAGAAATCTGAAAGTTTAATGACTATAGAGATACTGTGTACCGATTTGCGTGATTTTTGGACGAAATCTGTAGGAGTACTGTCAAAAAATATGTTTTGCACAAATCGGCCTCCTGGTGGCGCTATAAAAGGCCCATGAGAAGAATTTGGGGCAAAGGTTCTGAATTGGCATCCAGGGAGTGTGTGTGCACAGTTTTGCTGTGATCAAGCCAACGGTGCCGGAGATTAGCTGGTCACAGACGGACGGACGGACACACGGACAGACGGACGGACAGGGGGAAAAACATACTCTCTCGCCATGCCTTTCGGCCTGGCGGAGACAATGAAAGGGCAAATGAATAGCGCCGGTCCGAGCCATTTATCCTGCTCTAGGTGAAATCACAATTGAGCCACTTACTTTTAAGTTTGCAACCTCACAGCCACTAGGGACCAACACACAAAAGCTGTTCGCAATCCAATATCTGCCCATATGCAATGGAAATACAATATAATTGTACTTCCACTTTGAACACTCCTTGAGTAGACCACACACATATTGTTAAGCTGACCTGCAATTCCTAAGGCGTTAATGACATTTTGATACACAAATAGTGCACCACACATGCCTCTGTGTAACCACTCCAATAGGCTGTTTCAAATTGCTTTCTGACAATATCGCCGTATCGCATTCAGCTTCCAAAATGAAATTACTCACACCGATGCAAATCCCTCAGTAATGCACTGCCTCACTGCGCGGAGAAAATGGGACAGCTGCTGAAAGACACGCATGCGCTGCAGTGCAAAGCTTTGTTTTGTTAACTCTTTCTTGTTGGTTACATGGATGCCAAAGGGAAGGCGGGATGCGTTGTGCGAGTGTTATGCATCCAGGGTGTTTTCGGGCCTAGTTTTGAAATGGTACATTAGGTAGCCCTGGATCTAGGCCAGTGGTTTTCAACCTTTTTCATGCCAAGGACCCCTAAATTGATATACATTTGGCCGCGGACCCCCATCTGAAAATGCTTTGTGCCGGGGACCCCCAGAAGCAAAGATTTTGAATTATAAAATGTATTCAAAGATATGCACACGTTTTCAAGATTTTTCAAAAATAGCAGATCTACAAGCCGCGCTATGAGCTTGTAGATCTGCTATTGTTGAATAGCCAAAGCTAATGTGGTTAAAATGATTCTGACGCTATGTTAAAGACGGGGTGCCGTGATTTTCAGTGATTTTTTTCCCCCCCTAAAACATAATCATCAGGTATTATGGTTATACTAGGAGGAAGATTTTTTTCAAAAAAGTGTACAGAAATTGTTAAAATTATGTTTTTATGTGGACACGCCTCCAGTTCATTAAGTATACCTGGTTCTCACCTTAGCACCTCCTCCACCACCTTAGCACCACCCACCTCTCCTAGTCCCTCCTCCTCCTCATGCCCACACCTGTTGTGTTATGATAATGAGGGGGAGGGTATATTTTTTACTATGTCACTAAAGGGCTGTTTTTGTATTGGCACGTTTGACCCTCAAGGTTTCAGCCTCCAGGTAGAAACTCAAAATAGTCAGAGAAGACATAAAACACCATAAAAACACCACCAGGGGGCTTAATGAAGTTCTATCAACCTCATAGACACATGAAAAACAGAAAAAGTGCAAAACCATGGCACCACCTCTTTAACTTATTTCGCTGGGGACCCCCTGGTAGCCCTCCCCCCCTAAGCACCACTGGTGGTCCCCGGACCACTGGTTGAAAACCACTGATCTAGGCCATTGCGTAGCTTGCCTGTATGGACCGGCAAATCAATGTCACAATTAGTAAACACACCAAAAATTCACCGATTTGAATCCCTTGACAAGATGGGAAGTGCTGGGACCCTCTGCCTAGCTATTCCCCCAACTACTGATATCTCCTTGAGCAAGGCATTGGCACTCTTATTACAGTGGAGCCGCTCAATCTTTTTTTTAAAGAAAACGTATAAATGTATGCCTCAATGGCATACCCAAAATAGGAACACCAGGGTTAATGTGGTTAACCCATTAAGACCTGAGGCCGATTCTACACAATGCCTTCTAAATCCTAACTGTTTTTGATAAAAACCTATGTTGCTATGTCGGTGGCTCTCAATCTTTTTCATGTCAAGGACGCCCAAAATGTATATGTATTTGGCTGCGGACCCCCATCTCAAAATATTTTGTTCCAGGGACCCCAAGAAGCAAAGATTTGAGTTACAAATGTTTGCTTTAAAGCACACTGATTGTAGAGGGCAGCTCCAAGGTGGGAACTGGATGAATGTGAAAGAAGAAACCCTGCAGTCCAGCCCATTAACTGTCATAATGCCCACCTCACCTCGTGAGACTCGCTATCTAGTTCTGAACAGAAACCGACCTGGTTGAGGCCGAGTCTCAGGATCCCACTAGAGCCAGCGAGCTGTGTCTGCACTCTGCAGTACATGTATAATTCACAGCGATTTATGTAGCATACACACTGTATATATTCTCCCCAACCCACACATTATGTGCATGTATGCACACACACACACACACACACATGCACGCACGCACGCACACGCACACGCACACGCAATACATATATATGCGAGTGCCTGCAAAACCGAAGCGCACATGCTCCTGTCAGAATCACTTCATTTTGCGAATAAGGATAAGGATAATTCCTTTTAACAGGACGTTCATGAAAGTCCTTGCGGGCTTGTTTCCAATGAGGGCCTGTGAGCAATTAGGGGTTAAGAGTCTTGCTCAGGGACAAATTTCATTTCATCGAATGTACAGTAAATGTACAGTAACCACACGCAACAGTTAATTAAACTAATCAGTTTAATCAGTTAATGTTAAAGGTTTCATGACATTCAGTTTTACAACACATTAAAAGTCTTTGTCATGGTCCATCAAACGTGTATACAAAGTTTTAAATGAAAATTCCACTCCAGTGAGCCATTGCAGGTGTTTTTTCTCTCACATTTCTAAAGCCTTTTCAACTGCAATGTCAAAAGTAATCTTTGCCTGCGGGTGTCGCTGTTGAGGGATTTTTGCCTGTCAATCATCGCCTCTGCTCGCCCCCCCCCCCCCCCCCCCCCCCCCAAAGAAAGGATAGGGGAGGGGAGGGGCGGGGAGGAGAGGGGGCGGGATTAAGTGACTATGACATCAAAGTCAAGGGGCCAATCCCAGATTACTTTTCAGCCTAATTATTAAAAAAAAACAGACCACAGAAAATCCACTGAATGTTCAAAGTTCAGTTTTTTGGGGTGTAATTGAGGTCATAAAACCCCCCAAAAAACATAAAAAATGAAAAAATGAAAATGAATGTCACAGAACCTTTAATAATCATTGAATAAAATCAATTTAGCTGTGTTTGGGGGAGGGACGCCGGGCGGGGAGGGTGATAATTGTCTTTGCACGGAATCCTACGGGCTGGGGGGGGGGGGGAGTGTTGGGCGAGAGGAGTAGGACGAGGCCTCTACGTCCTCCTGGCTCCTCACTGGCAGGTGAGTCGGCAGGATACGACAGCAGTGACAACACAGAAATGTGTGTGGGGAGGAATACAACCGGCATAATGACGAAATTGGGAAGAAATAACAACGTGTCATGTTGTTAGCTTGTAGTTCGGCTATTGTTGCTATTTTTGGGTGACGTCATTGTACGACAAAGTATAAAATAGGGGTTTAAAGTGGTTAATCGGACAATTTAGTCAATATATTAAAAACATGCCATTAAGTTTTTTCACCTATATATTAAAGTAAAAAATAAATACAAATTTGCTTTATCTTATCTCACTATCTTACTATTCTAATTGAAATGGCCAAGCCATGGTGTCCGTCAGGGGTCTGCCAGCACACTAGCTCTCCAACTGGCTCCAAACTATCACAAAATATCGCTCAGTTGTCTGGCTACTGGGTAGGCTTCTTTCCCCACCTGGAATGTACTTAAACGTTTTACAGTTTGTCCCACAGTAGATGGTGCGCATGCGCAGTAGGCCAATAGAAACGTAACTTCAGCGATACAGCACTCGCGCTTCCCAAGCCTGGTGGCTCAACCAGTACATACTCCTTCCTTGTGAGTCGTGAGGACCCGGGTTCGAAATCTGACCCCTGGCGTCATGTATTGCGTGTCTCCCCTCTCTCTCTCTCTCTCTCTCTATCTCCCTGCCTTTGGTTTCCTGTCTCTCTACACCGTTCTCTCTGAATAAAGCAGAAACTAGCCAAATATTATTAAAAAAAAACAATGCACAGGTATATATATGTGCAGTACTGTCCTGAGAGAGGTACATGTATGAAAAGGTAACACAATAATGCTGTGCACACTGACACGCTTGGCACAGGTATGAATAGGTAACATAATAATACAATGCACACTCGTGGCACAGGGGCAAACCGGGTCTCCCAAGACTGATGGGAAGATGAGCCATCGCTAGTCGCAATAACGCACCTTATTAATAACGCACCTCGCTTCTTCTTCCCCTTGCTGCGAAGGTGACTGCCTCAGATGAATTCATCTCTGACACCAGCAGAAACTAGGCCAGCCATATTTCATCCGCCGACAGAAGCGAGAGAGGTTTTTTTTGCGCTCGTAAGCAGCGAGCCAATGAAACGAGAAGTAACGGGCGGGAGCATTCTTAAGCCCCGCACTCTGTTTTTTTTTAGAACGCAGGGGGGGTGGGGGTGAGCAGAGTGGCTTCATGACGCAGCAGAGAGAGAGCCGTGTTTATGTGTGACGCAGAGAGAATGAGCGCTTTGTGTCGGAGGTACAGTGAAACTATAGTCACTCCTCCTCTCCCAGGAGAGAGAGAGAGAGAGAGAGACACACACACACACACACACACACACACACACACACACACACACACACACACACACACACACACACACACACACACACACACACACACACACACACACACACACACACACACACACACACACACACAAAACCTTTCCATTAGGAAATGATTTACGAACAAAAGGTTAAAACTGACCTTTCAATTTTCATAAATGAAATGTCAGGTTCCAACTTATATGCTTTTCATTTTAAACGAGCATTGCACCTCTCTTGTCTGATGGATTATAGTGAGCAGATCATCATAATAGTTTGCACTTTGCAGCCACACTTGCAGAAAACTTTTATGTTTCACATTATTGTAAGAGCAATTTTATTTGCTCAGCTGACCTGCTGCTTTCAACTTGGGGGCCACTGCACTTCAGGCGGGGGTCTCTAGATCCGCATTCCACCTCTTATAGGCTAATGCCATCTTATCGGCTAATGCCATCACTGAGTCCTGAACCCCTTCACCCTTAAAATGGCCAGCTTTAATGAAAGGAATGAAAGTAATGCTCCAGTAGCCCAATGGAGCTTCCCACCGCTTTGTATATGTTTTGCACAAATGTTTTTTTAAACATTTTTGGATTTTGCCAGGCCACTTCCAGAAGTGGTCTTCTTCTGCCGCAGGACACATGTGCTCCATGGTCAGTCCAGGGCAGGCCTGGCCACATGTTGTGTTCTTCACCTCAGGAACGCAGACCCTGTCTGGAAGCGGTGTTGCCAGATTCTGTGAGAGAAACAAGCAACCAGGTCTAGGAAAACCAGCCCCAAAACAAGCGACTATGGGCCACATGCGCACTTTAACATTATACATCAGCTATTTGAAAATAGCCGATCTACAAGCTCACGACGCGCCGCGATGCGACACGTTGTGAGCTTGTAGATCGGCCATTTTCAAATAAAATCTTGCGGGGAAATTATAATTAAGCAGATCTGGCAACCCAGTCTGGAAGACTTGTCTTGACCCATTAAGACCGGGAACGCATCTGTGTCATTTTTTTATTTCTTTGGCTATTAAAAAAAATTGCAGATAAACCTGACAGTGCTTCCAACTAGTGCAAACTGTCATATATACTTATTTTATTTTATTTTTGACCAAATGAGGACCTAGACCTGTGTGTGTCTGTAGGTGGGTAGGTGTGACTGGTGGACGGCGATTTGCGACAGCATTTAGACTTTGTGTTGCTTACGTGGGCTTGTGGCGCATTTGCGTCTGGATAATCCGTCTTGAGTGTTTATTTTTGTTTCTGTTTGAAATCATGTTTGCGTGTTTGTCTGTTTGTCTGGACCGTTTCTTTACTCCTCAGTATTTTTACTGAAGCTCTCGCATACAAACGGGAGGGGCGAGGAAACTTCTGGGCCAGAGCCCTGGTATTTGTGGACGGGATGTAACTTACGCTCAGAATCTGAGCGGACACGCCTCTTACCGGTCTGAGAGCTGTGCAACTCGTCTAAAACAGTCCGACGAGAGGCAAACAGCAGTACGCAACAATGGCGGCCGCAATTTCTCAAGGAGAAATTGCTTCCCGTCGCTCCTATTTACATGCAACACCCACAGCATGTGGATCCCTTCCCCTTTTTCTTCATTGGCTGTTGATTTGAATCAGAACGCAGTGGCCGCGCCCCCTGCTGTCCAGGCTCGGAGGCGAAGTCTCCCAGATAGTGCTGCACGATTTATCGAAAAAAGATCGTGATCTCGATTCAGACACCTATGCAATCTCGATTTTAAATTATGACGATTTTTTTTTGCTTTTTTTTGCTTAATATTTTTATATTTACAAGAGAATTGTGTGAGAATCGTGTGAGAATCGTGATCTCAATTCTTATGGAGGAAAATCGTGATTCACATTTGAGCAAGAATCGTGCAGCACTACTCCCAGACTACCCAAAATGATACGTATTTGGCCGTGGACCCCCCATCTCAAAATAGTTTGTTCCAGGGACCCCCAGAAGTTGTAACAGAGTTAAAACATTTCACTTAAAAAAAAAACAAAAAAAACATATTCAAAGATTTGCACAAATGTTCAAACATTTTCAAAAATAGCAGATCTACAAGACCGGTCAACTTCAAACTCTGCAAAATCCCCATAATATGGAGCACTCTGTCACCAAGATGATGTCACAGTACTGACAGAAAGACTGGGTCCAACGGATACTCTTACTTATGGCAGTTACAATGTGGATCGTGTTACCTGGTGGGGGCATTGATTCCAACAACCTGCATTGTTCTCGACTTGCAGCGTTCCCGAGTAGGTTTAGGCACGGGCACCAGAAACGTTGTCTACCTATGACATGCCAAAACAGGGATGCCAGGTTGAAAGTGGTTAACCCATTGAGACCTGGAACGCATGTGTAAAAAAAAAATTGAGCTAAAAAAGCATTATTTTACACTTTGGCTATTAAAGAAATAGCAGATATACAAGCTCGTAGCGCGGCACCGAGTGCCGCACTACGAGCTTGCAGATCTGCTATTTTTGAAAAATTTTGAAATTTTGTGCACATTTTTAATATATGTATTCTTTTAAAGCAAACATTTTTTACTCTATTCTTTGCTTCTGGGGGTCCCTGGAACGAAACATTTTGAGATGTGGGTCGGCGGCCAAATACATATCATTTTGGGGGCCCCTCGACGTGAAAAGGTTTGAGCACCACTGATATAGAAACATACGTTTTTTTTTCAGAATACTGTTGTGATTTAGAAGACATTCGTAGAATCGGCCTCGGGTCTTAAGGGGTTAAATGGACATGTTTAACGACTGTACACTTTCTCTATGCTAACGTCCTGGCCGTCGATTGAAAGAAATGTATGCTTTTGCAAACATTTTTTTTTGCCAATTACTTCAGCTGACGGTCTTACAGTACAGTATGTCGAGTGAATTACACAATGAGTGTAAAAGCATACAATAAGCTTCAATTCCAAGTGCAGTGATCCAAAGCCACACTGAACGCAAACACAGTAGACATAAGAAAGACGGGGGTATTTCTTTCAAAGGGAGCAATTTAGCCTTGTTTTTGTTCCTCGTTTCAAACGTTTCCTTGGCCCAAAGTACCTCACAGCAACGCCGTGTCTGGAAATAAACTGTTAGTTGTGTTTACTGTGGGCTATGCTGCTTATGCAGTGCATTATGTATGTTCACACAATTACCATATCCAAATCTTTTACAGTAAACAATGGCATGTGTGTCGTGTTATGATGCAATTATGTTATTGTATTGGCTTATTTACTAACCTACGCGCCGTCCAGCAGCATGTGTTTTTCATGATCCCGAGGCACAAGTGATTCACAACACTGCACCACGATAGGAAAATGTTTAGCATTTATTTATATTGTCGCTGTTTGGGCGGAAACCTTGTATAGCCCAAACCGTAACTTTTCAGGAAATGCAAAAAAGAACTTGTGTACCAATGGATTCAATGTAGTTATCATTTAGTCACGAGCTCTTAACCTATTCCCTGCCAGGTATTAATTAATTAATTCTTTAGCTTCTGCCAGGGTTTTTTACCTTTATTATATTGACGATCTTTGGACAGCCACAGGAGCCGCGATGTGCACGTGGATGTAAACAAAGCATGTCTGGGGGGTGGGGAAGGGTCTGGTCTATCCACCAGAGAAAAATTGTAACTGCGATCGGCCATTTTGTCCCGGTCAGCTGTTGAATAACAGCAGTTTTCATAAAAACAGAGAAAAATATAGTGTTTTTCTAAAACTCCCTATTTTAGGCTTGTATAGGTGAAAACCTTAAACATTATCTTTTCTAAAATATCAGGCCTACAAGTTCACAATGTGTCGCATCGCGTTATGCTGTGAGCCTGTAGTCCAGCTATTTTTTGCTACTTTGGCACAACACCATCATATTATGAAGTATTACCCAGGAAATTAATTTATGAACAAAACACAAAAAGATTCAAAATAGACACACAGTACAAGGTTTCTGCCTGACAGCAACGATTTATGTGGAGAACCCATCGGGATAGTTCTGCTTTCTCCCTCACGCTCATGGCACCCCCAGATACCATTCCCCTCTCTCTCCCTGTCTGCCTTTTTGTCTCTCTCTCTCTTCTCAGTCTGTTATACTGTACCTTCTTCAGAAAGCACAAACACAACACAACGAAATGCAACACAGATAGCAACGTGCACCCGCACACATACACACACACACACACACACACACACACACACACACGTGCGCACACAAGTTGTTTCCATCCATCTTTTAGTGACGTGGCCAGACAAGAGACGCATGGATCCAGTATCAAAGCTCGCGTGTATGTTTTGGAACCTGGACCGCGGGCAAGGCAACGCCAGCCAGTTGCAAAAACAATGTAGTCATTGAGACGGAGTGGAGCCAGCGGCCGCTATCGCTTTCAGTGTAGATTCTAACACAGCAGAGTGGGTGTCTGCACACCGTCACCGTTGACATCTGTTTTATACCGCATACACACTGCAGATGGGACTTGGGGATTGTCTGCAGCAGTGATTTAACACTGCACAGCCACGAAGGCAGCCATTTGTTTAGTTGGCCTTTGTCTCAGACAGTCACTTGTGCGAAGATGAGTGTGTTTATTGGATACATTGTGACACAAGGTTTTGTCATGAGCGATAACTTTGTTTCTGTTAACATTATTATCTGTGTATACGCCGGCACATCGATATACTATTGCCTATACACAAATGAGCGGAGCAAAAACACACGTCTTTTTAAGGAAGTATCAGGTGGCAGTTGGAGCTGTTTGAGCATTTCAGTACAGCTGGGGCCAGAATGCCACAAGGCAACTCTGTGTGTCAGAGGCAGGCCCCTAGAGGGGTGTGTGTGTGTGTGTGTGTGTGTGTGTTAGGGCTGTCAACTTTCCTCAGAAATTATATTCGAATATGGGTCTTAAAAATTTGCAGATATTCAAATATATTCGAAGATTATTATTATTATTATAAAAAGATATATATATTTTTTTGGACAGAAACAGTACAAAAAACAATGTATCGAGTGCTCGGATCCAATAAAACATCTTTTGTTTGTTTTTATAACTTCATACATTGTTTTTTGTATTGTCCCTGTTTACTTTTTTTATATTTTATTTGAATATTAATTTTCATATTCGAATATACATATTTTCCCAATATTTAAATAATATTCGAATATCGAAAATTAGTTTGACAGCCCTAGTGTGTGTGTAAAATATTTGCGTCCCTGTATGCTTTCCCTGTGTGTGGACATAAATAAATTGTTAAATTGTGAAGGGGGGGTGTTCATGTGCAGTCATCTTCACTCAGATCAACATAACATTACAAGGGAGGCCCTCACCAATATAGGCTCACACCAGCATCTGCATCAGCAAGTTGACCTGGTGTTTTGAGGCTGGTATACACTGCAGTATGTATCATGCCCCCCAGCTCACCATTGCCCTTCATGATGCCAGCTTTGTTGACTGGAGATAAATCACCCACTACCAAGTCGGGGCCCCTGAGCGACGCACTTAACCGCCAACTGTCCTAGTGTATTGGCTCACCAGCTACTAGCTATGAGAATAAGCATACTGTAACTGCACAAATATGGATGCTAGTTCTCATTACACGTCCATACACAATATTATATTGTCGCTTTTGTGTAAAAACCTTGTACAGGTATCTCACTATTTCATATTTTTATGTTTTTTCCCCCCATAAATGAATGCACTATTATTTTACTTAACAGTACCATGCAAAAGTAGCGAAAATAGCCTTTCTACAATGCAGCCCATCGCAACGCATGTTGAGCCTGTAGATGTATAATACATGTGCTGTTTTTGCTATAAAAACAAGACATGACTCAGTCATGTATACCAGCTTGCTATCTGTTTTCTCTGATTTGTCTCGCAGAATCTGGCAACACTGCTAGTGGCTCCCCATTGGCTTAGACCTGTTGCTTGTTTCTCTTGCAGAATCTGGCAACACTGCCATAGAGGCGAGAGCAAGCCCCCAGAACCCAGTGGTTTCATGGAAGCCAAATGGACATGCTGGCCATTCATAGGTACTGCAGCTTAAAACGGATGGGGCTTCTGTCACGAACGAGCGAAAATGGTTTCGACCAATGGGCTCGACTCACGAGCGTGCGCACGAGCTTGCGCACGGGGCTGCGCGCTTCTGTGACGCAAAACAAAGCCCCAATTAGGCCTCGCCCACCACATTTTCACAACCCGGAAGAAGGGGTGATTTCGGCCCATTGCGCTGTGTGAGCAACTCAATGCAAGTGGATGGGAGGGGATTTCGGGTGCCCTCTCTATTATTTTTTAACTCTATGGGCGAGAGGCGTGTCTAGTACCATAGCTTGGGAGTTCAGAGTATGGGAAAGTATCCCCATTGGCTTAAAGGGCAGCCAATGATGAAAAGGTGTCTAGAAAGTGTCTAGAAAGTGTTGACCTGACTCAGTCTCTTCTTAGACCAGCGTGCTTTGCAAGCTGGTAAAAAACTAATAATGCCCAAAATAGGGACGCCAGGTTGTCTGTGGGTTAAATAACTATTTAACCAGTGAAACGTATTAGCAAGAGCGTGTGAATAAAGAACTACATTAGATCCATTAGAACACAGCTTATTTTTTTCCATCTAACCCTCCCGACAGCAATGATATGCATGTAAAAATAAGCATCTAATAAATGCTCATCAACGTTGTCATGTAGAGTGGACAGAGAGCGATGGAATGAGAGGGAGAGACATGGTTAGTCTTGTCCAATATCGGCCTGGCAATAAATATGCCGACGAGATATTTGTGAGTGGTTTCATATTCACGGATGCCAGGGGCAAACGCATTGGGATGCACAGTGCGAACCTCCATTTCACCTGACTTGAACCACACACACACACACACACACACACACACACACACACACACACACAGTAAAAATAAACCAAGCCTTGAATAATAGCCTGCTGTCCTTAATAAGCGCTGAGTGTACTGCAGTGTTCAGGCAACTCACTCACGTAGGCGAGACGTAATGCAGATTTCATGGTGTCCACACAAATACATATACCACACAAATTCATATAATAGCTACAGGCCCTGCTACAGGCTACATTTACAGCATTCACATATATATATATATATTCACATTTAATTGGTCTCTGTCGTGGATGCTGTATACACATGCATAACCAGTGTGGTTAAAATAACACCAGCAGCTGGTGGGGCTGCTGGCTAATTTAGCTGTCCATTGGTAAGAATTGGTAGATGCACTTATAGTTTCAAGGGTATTTCTTTGCTATTGTAAGCCTTTAAATGGTGGTAAAATGCTGTATGTGCCTTGCGGACAAAGGTTTCTTCCCGTTTTTTTTTTACGCTAGGGGTGTCAGGGTTCTCAGAATCCA
Source organism: Gymnoscopelus braueri (assembly GCF_963280865.1). Classification (NCBI taxonomy): domain Eukaryota; kingdom Metazoa; phylum Chordata; class Actinopteri; order Myctophiformes; family Myctophidae; genus Gymnoscopelus; species Gymnoscopelus braueri. The sequence continues at coordinate 14,355,523 of NC_137618.1, read as the reverse complement.
TGATTTGATTTGACTTTAGATTTTGTAAACCTTTTTAAATCACTGTCAGAAAAAAATAATGCAATTGTAATACTGGAGGCTTTTTGCAGGGGAGGAAACTCAAGCTGCGGTCGTAAAGTACCCTTCTGCCATGTGGAGTATAGTGGCTCTTCTTTTAACTACAGTGTGAACTCTTCACATCAAACAGCAGGTGCCATTCAAGCTCTTGATACCAATTTGACTCGATTTTAAGGTCGCATTTATCTCTTCTCTGATTTTGACCGCCAAGTCTTTTTCTTTCTTCTATTTTGATACAGTATAGATGTATACCAAGACCCCTTAACCATTTGAAAATCTAATCTAAAAATTGCAGATCTACAATCTCACAACGCGTCGCAAGTATGACACGTTGTGAACTTGTAGATCAGCTATTTTCAGAACAAAATTCTTTTTTTTTTAATTCTTGGTCAAAAGTGGGATGCCAGCCGTGTTGCCAGATTCTGTGAGAGAAACAAGCAACCAGGTCTAGGAAAACCAGCCCAAAAGAAGCGACTATGAGCCACATGAGCACTTTAACATATACATCAGCTATTTGAAAATAGCAGATCTACAAGCTCACAATGTGAGCTTGTAGATCTGCTATTTTCAAATAGAATATTGCGGGGAAATTATAATAAGCAGATCTGGCAACCTTGGATGCCAGGGTTAGGCTACCGTTCCTTATCAAAACATCAAAGACAAACCCATTTTCCTCACCCCCCCCCCGTCATCCCCCCTATATGGGCCAGCAGCAGAGAGTTTCTGTGGTGTGATCTTCTTCCCCACCACAATCAGATTACACATTGAAAGTGGTATAATTACAGCTGTGGCTGATTAATGGGCGAGCTATAATTAGGGCTGTGAATATGGAGAAGGTGGGGTGTGCTTGTCTCTCCATGTGTTGGTATGTGTGCAATATGCCTGCAGTATGTGTGTGTGTGCTAAATATGTGATATTCTCTGGCAATCAGGTCTTCATCACACATTTACCTCGGGCGGCTAATATACTCTTACTGTACTAAAATAGCCTTCTGAGTCTCTAGCTGTAAAGTTTGGACTGTATGCAAACCAAAAGGAACTTATTGACTGTTTTGACACATTGAGTGCCAGAGGTTTTTTTAAACGGGGTACAGATCTTTTTAGAGCTGCAGAAGCCACAACCCGGATGTAAACAAAAGGTGTCCGGGGCGATGGGGTAGGGTCCCGTCTAACGACTGGAACATTTCTACCGCGATCCGCCATTGCAGAGAGATCGCCCGTCGAAAATGGCTTGTTTTGACCAAAAAAAAAAGATATGGAAATATTAACCTTTTTCCTCAAGATCCCATCATTGGGGCGGATGGCGTCACATCCATCCATTCCCCTTTTAAAGGGTCCTAGGATCATTCCTAAGTTGCGGTTAGAGCGCCCTCTTGTGGAATATTTTTAAATATTTGTTAGGGAAAAAACGTAATATTATGTTTTTTATGGCACTCCAAGGGTGTATTTTCAAAAACGTGATATTACTTTTTTGGCACTCAATGTGTTAAATGAGAGAGGACCTCAATGGAAATAAGTCTCAGGACATTCTTGTGTAATCCTCAAAACTGCTGCAACCGTGTGGTTTTGCTTTTCAAATAAATCAAATCAAATCAAATCAACTCCTGAAAGAACAGAATTAGTGGGTGATGTGGGTTAATAAATACTAAAATGGTTGAACATAAGTATGCATACATTTTACAATGGGGCTTTACACAAAGCCCTATTCATACCCACACTTGAGTGTGGGCTGGACCAGTGAGATTTTGAATGCCTCGCCCTGGCAGCACTAATGCTGTGGTTTGATCTATTGAGCTACACATGGGATTGAACCCTTAAACCCTGGCAGTGCCGCCGGTGTCATTATGCTGTACTCGTTGAGCTATATAAGGAGTCGCTAGTTTACAATGTTAGTGGGTGTCATCATCTGTCCTAATGTACAAATTATGCTGTGAGGCATTAGGCTGATGACAACAATCTTAACATCTGTTTTCAAGCATCTAATCAGATATTTATCTGAGTGAGTTTGAAGCAGAAACAATTTATTTTTCACTAGAGCCCAAATATATCAGCCGAAGATGTGTTCAACAGCCATCCTTTTATGTTATTGTCATTAGTTGTCATTAGTCTTAATTTGACTAATTGAGGCTTCACCACGTCGCCACACTATACATTTCCGAGTGGCAACACGGCCAAAAGTTGTGCAAAATAGTTATCTTCCAGGGATTTTTATTATTTTACTTTATTCATTTGTTTGTTTATTTGTTTACTTACTAACCATTAGATTATACTGCTCTGCGACTTTGATGTTAGAATTGCTTTCAACTGTCTTGGAGTGTTATGTGTTGTGGTTTCAGTGTTCTATATTTTGAAATATAGAACACAGACTGTCAGTGTCTCAAACCATTTTCATTTGTATTTGCTGTTTTTGTAACAAAAAACGGCAAATAAAAAAAATACAAATATTTCAGTCTTTCAAAGTTGATAGAAGTTTTTTGGTCCAAAAAGTTTATAAATATTTAATTCATTGCTGATTTTATTATTTCATTGTGGTATTTATTATTTAATGTTTGGACTAAAGAACGTCTATAGATTATAGATGTGATCTGACCTGAATAGCATGATGTTGGATATAGACAGAAAAGGCAATTCTGCAAGGTGGCCTGCATATTTCATGTATTGTCTATTTCAGTGACTGGACTGACGGAAATGCTTTGTGACTTGGATTAGATAAAAGTATTTTGGTATGAAAATATTCATTTTCGATGTAACCAAGTATAGGCCTACTCCCTACTGGATCCGTAACTCCATGTCTGGCATTTGTTACAAACTTAACCCGCTTGAAATCGGTTGAAAATGCAGGGAGTTATGATGATTTTTAATAGTGGAGAGACTTCTTCAATGGACATAAATGCATTTAGAAGGCTCGGCTCCCGTTCCCAATATGGCGCCCGTGGATACAGGTCGCTCCAATGAACTGCAGCGGCCAGTTTTTCAAATTGATTTAAAAATGTGCCACTTCCTGACAAAATATCAGTCAAAACATTGGTAATCGGTGGATAAGGACTCTAAAACCTGCCAGGCTCTAATTGTCACCTTCCCATTTCATGGATCACGCCAGTTGACATCAAGTCACAATGTGAAATCGTAAAAACCTAAAATTTAGAACAGCTTAATGGCAACAGTGGTTGTCATAAAATGATTGTTAAACTCATCAAGGGAGCTACAAGAGTCTCTCTTACTCAATCTCTTTCTCTCTCTACAGCAGCGCTAGGAGCATCAGTGACAAAGACGAAGAATAACTTCATTTCCTTGGTACTTCTCATAAGGTAAGCACACGTTTGATCCTAGAACTGTGACCAAGCCGCCAGTCGGAGTATATATATGTTTGAATCCCTGGAACGGCCTTCTTCTTCTTCTTTCCCCCTCAATTGCGTTGTATGGAGCCATCCATTGAACAGAAATAGAGAGCACTATAGTTGTACCAGTTAGTTTCAAATAAGGTTTTTTTTGTTTATACCAAGTGTTTGGGGAAAGAGCTCAAGCGAAATGACCTTAGTTGAAGACACATTTTTTTGAAGCTCCAACTTGTCATCCGCCCGAGTAAATACACAAACAGTCTGAGAACAAACAGTTGGGAGGCTGTTCAGAGAGATGGAGCGAGAAAAATGGGAAGGCGGGGGGCGGGGCGGGGCGGCTGAGAGGAGATCAAATTGCAGAATCCCCCAAAACGGAGATGAGATGCTTTAGTATATCAAAAACCTGACATTTGCATATTGTGCATGCATGGGGCTGTTTGGGTACGCTCCAGGTGTTTTTTTTTTTGCCATCGAGCTTAGCAACAACCCCCTACCACCACATGGCAGATTTCTTCCAGTCAGTGTGCATCAATGACTGCTGCGGGAACCCAAGCAGAATGGAAGGGCGGTCAAGGACGTCGCAGTCAGGGTTGCCAGATCTGCTTGTTGTAATTTCCCCGCAAGATTTGATTTGAAAATAGCCGATCTACAAGCTCACAACGCGTCGCATCGCGACGCGTTGTGAGCTTGTAGATCTGCTATTTTCAAATAGCTGATGTATATGTTAAAGTGCACATGTGGCCCATAGTCGCCTCTTTTGGGCTGGTTTTTCTAGACCTGGTTGCTTGTTTCTCTCACAGAATCTGGCAACACTGGTCGTAGTGCCGATCTATGCTAGGCTACACAACGACTTGTACATAAGTGGCTAGGGCCTCATAAGACCCTCTCTAAGGCTTGCCGTACCCCCAAAAAATATGAACTATAGACCTCTGGATAAAAACATAACCTTTTACGTAGTAGCTGTACTGAAACAGCAGTGTCATACCCACAAGGCATTGCGTGAACAGCTAGTGGTGGAGTGGAGACTGAACTAACTTCAGGTATAGGAATCGAGGAGGGTGGTTTGTGTGACCTCTTGGATTCGGAGCGTGACCTCCTGAGATTTTGGAGCTTGTAGTAATCGTGTACCAGTTGAGGAGCCATAATAACCCTTAGCATTCATCGCTGTGTCTCTCAGCTTCGCTAACTGATGCTGTATAGCCCAGTGGTTCTCAACCGGTGGTCCGGGGACCACCAGTGGTCCTTGAGGGGGGGTTCCAGGTGGTCCCCAGCTAAATGATGGAGAGTTGGTAACCAAATGGACCCTTATAGACCTTACGGGTCCATTTGGTTTTCATTTTTACGCTCTCGAGAGTTAAATTATTGTTAAACATCTGCATTACTTAATTAAGTAATTGTTATTTTGAACAACGTTTGTCTGTTGTCTCTCCTATTGGTACCAACATCCATACAGCATGGAATTGTGGACGAAATCGTATCCAACGACAACAAAATATTCTACGTTTTGTGTCTGAGAGGCTAAATCGGTGGTCCATGGCTCAAATGTCGAATAAATAATGGACCTTGATATGAAAAAGGTGGAAAACCACCAAAAACTAGTCTCTGAGGAAAATGGTGCCATCTCTCATAGCCTAAGAGTGGGGGGGGGGGGGGGGGAGAAACTTTAATTATACCATCACACAAGGCTGTGCTAAGCTAACTAATGCAGAGCATTTGGCTAGTCACCCCTGGGCTAAATGCCACCATGCTTATTGCCTGGCAGATGACCACACTGTCCAATCTGTTTCTGCCAGGCATCTGTCAAGCTAATACAAATCACAGCCAACCCCCCCCCAGTGGCTCGCCGCCCTTCTGGTTACGGTGTCCACTATTGGAGCATAATTTCAGTCAGGGCCGGGGCATCATATTGATATTGCAGTATATCGATTTGGGAGATGAGACTAGATAATATTGTCTGAGATTTTGGATATCATGATATGCGCATAAGTTTGATCTTTCCCTGGCTTTAAAGGCTGCATTACAGTAAAGCGATGTCATTTTCTGAACTTGCCTGACTGTTCGTATTTTTGACTGTTCGCGATTTTGTGAAAGCACCAGTCATACTGTACCGACAATATTGTCACGATAACGATATCAAGGTAAAAGAAATGATGATATTTGATGTTGTCCATAATAGCCCTAGCCCTAGTAAGATGGTTCTAAACTACATTTTCCTCCTCTAGTCTTTCTTGTATTGTGTCATGTCTAACAAAGACCATGAAGTGTTTGGTTTGAACCCATAGCAGAGCACCATGGCAGATTGTTCTCCATGTTGATGCTCACCTACAACCACAAGCTATGCTATCCCTCCCGAACCCATCTCAGTGTGTCCTCTTCTATATGCACGCATGCATGCATGCACGCACGCACTCACACACACACACACACACACACACACACACACACATACACACACCCCACTTCACAGATGTCCATCTGCTCTTGCTGTAAAGGTGTGAGATGGCAGGTTGCACACTAATGTGAATACCACAGTGAAGTTATTGCTATTTTTGCTTGCGCCATGAATTTTATAAATAGTATAAATAGCGTCTCGCTGTGAGGTGGGTGGTGTTTTTTTTTCCTTCTCTTTAATACTAAACATTGAATCCGTGCTGCATGGCAAAGTATCAGCCTATGAAATTGATAAGCCAATACATTTCCAGACGAAGTCATTTGTCATCTTGACTGCTTTGTCCTCGTATGCCCAATGTCATATTTCTAGCCCCCCCCCCCCCAACGTCTCCGTTTGAAAGCAGCCTCTCTCCATGCCATTCTCTCACTTTCCCCAGCCAAAATAAATCCCAGCTCCACTAGCCAGCCAATTATCTTCTATTATACACTTAGCTTGGGTGAGACTGAATTTGCATAAATTGCTGTGAAATGAACCCCGCCGAAAAAAAAATAACTGCCGAGTTTCGTCACGGGGATCAGCATAGCAAACGAGCATGTCAAATGATCCTAATCACTTATTATTTCGCTTTCCCCAAAGACGTCCCGACTTCTCTGTCCTGACCGGAATGCTAAAACGTCTGTTGGAATGCAAGTTATGCCTCCTTGGGGGATGGATTCTCCAGAACGCATTCTGAAGCTCTGGACTGAACACCTTCTCTTCAATTAATCCATTAAGGCCGGGAACGCATCTGTGTCATTTTATAAGATTTCTTTGGCTATTCAAAAATAGCAGATCTACAAGCAGATATACAAGCTCATAGCGCGGCACCGAGGTGCCGCGCTATAAGCTTGTATATCTGCTATTTGTTTTTAAAAAATGTGTGCAAATCTTTGAATATTCAATGTTTTAAAGCAAAAACGATTTACTCCGATCTGTGCTTCTGGGGGTCCCTGGAACAACATATTTTGAGATGGGGGTCCGGGGTCATTTTGGGGGTCCTTGACATGGAAAAGTTGGACATACTGTTAGTAAAAACCCCCAGGGACCCCCAGAAGCAAAGATTTGAGTTACAAATGTTCGCTTAAAAAAAATGTATATATTCAAAGATTTGCACAAATTCTCAAGATAGCAGATCTACAAGCTCATAGCTCGGCACTCGGTGCCGCGCTATGAGCTTGTAGATCTGCTATTTTTGAATAGCCAAATACATTTTTTAAATGACACAGATGTGTTCCCGGATTGAAAGGGTTAAGAGAAAGGTGGCAGGCTAATCACTCACAGGTTAAACATGACATTTTTGCAGCTACCGTGTGAGCTCTGACACCTTCTGTGTTCAACAGAAATGACTTGTTATTTAACCACTTAAGCTCTACTGTACAGACTGCAGACGGATCATGCGATGCGTTGTGAGCTTGTAGATCTGCTAGTTTCATATTGTTTGTTTATATTGTTTTATGTAGTTTTTATAATGACAAAATAGGGGCGTTAAAGTGGTTATTATTAAAGGTAGAATGGCAATAATCTTGCCACATAATGCCTGCAAGTGACCTGAATGTCCATAGATAATAATTATGTCTGCCAGTACAAAGACAGTAATTTATTCACTAAGTGCATTGTCTCACACACATCCCCACATTGTAAATAAGCCACATTTTGTCTGTGGAAAATACAACTCAGTGAAATTCTAAAACGATGTATGAATAGTGTGGCCTAAAGAACCACAGAGTTTTAGCAGTAGTGGATATGGAGATATATATGAGAAACCAGACTCATTATGTGCTTCTCATCTAATAACTACCAAATGGACACTTCTCTTGCCTAATTATGCTTAATTGGACAACAGTGTTGCACACCAAACATAGCAGATCTACAACCCCACAATGCGTCACATCTGCAACACGCCGTCGGCTTGTAGATCAGGTATGTTCGACGGCGCGTGACACTGTCGTATGACGAAGTATAAATCGTCAATCTGTCGGACAAACGGGACAAACGGAGATGGTGTCTCTTCAAAGAGCTGGCCAATCACCTGCGGTTTCTCAAGCTGTTTTAACCCTTTAAGACCGGGAACGTCATTTTTAGATTTTGTTGGGCTATTCAAAAATAGCAGATATACAAGCTCATAGCGCGGCACCGAGTGCCGCGCTACGAGCTTGTAGATCTGCTATTTTTGAAAAATCATGAAAAGTTGTGCAAATATTTGATTTTTTCCCTTTTTTTTTGGCGGACATCCTGGACAGTTCCTGGAACTAAATATTTTACAAATGTTCGCTTTAAAAAAATATATAATCCAAGATTTTGCTTCGAATTTTACCATTTTTCAAAAATAGCAGATCTACAAGCTCATAGCGCGGCACTCGGTCCCGCTCTATGAGCTTGTAGATCTGCTATTTTTGAATAGCCAAAGACATCTAAAAATGACACACTTCAATGATTTTTCATTGAAAAAAAAAAAGTACTCAGGAGCCGAGATACAGAATTTTTAAGTTTTAAGTTAACATGGAAGTGGATAGGAGTCTAGATCTTCGAAAAATCATATCTCCTTGGTCTTTGGGTCAAAAAAAAAGAAAGTTTTTTACGTTCTTGGCAGAATTGGTAATTGGATATAATTAAATTTTTTACGTTCTAGGCAGGGAATGAGTTAATGGGTTAAATCAGCTGTCCCACCGCGATAAGTGTGTGATAGTGTTTTACTTATTGGTTCTGTCAGGCACATGTTGGTGGGGCTCCTTTGATTATGTTTTGCCTGTGGTTGTCAGCAGTTTATAATGAATCTGTGTCTCTTGACAACCGTTGGTTGTCCATTTTCTCCGGAACGATCCATATTCTCCCAGCCACCACATTAAACCCTGTATATCTCATGGACCAGCAGGTTCCTCCAGTGCGCTGTGTACTTTGCCCCCTCCTTTTTTTCTCTCCACACCAAATCTCTTTACCTATTTTTTTGGCCGAATGTTCGCCTATTACGATACGCCCAGAATAAGGATGCTAGGGTTCAAGTGGATAAGAACGCTGTTATGCAGCCTATATTGTCATGTTCAAATTTGGACACATAGACCTTGTGTTCGTGAACACACACACAAACTCTACGATCACATCGATACCAATCTCCATTAGGTCACTGAAGGACAGACAGAGAACCTGATTTATACAGACACACACACACACACACACACACACACACACACACACACACTCACACTCACACTCACTGACACGCTTCCATTTTCTCTCATTTATATCAATTCTTAATATAATGGATTTTGTTATCAAAAACATGGCATATTGGCATCACACCTGTGCACACAGCATGTTAGTCACTAGTGCCAGACCCGCCAGCTGGGACCTTTTGGAAATGGTTCTCATTCATGTGTGTGTGTGTGTGTGTGTGTGTGTGTTTGTGTGTGTGTGTGTGTGTGTGTGTGTGTGTGTGTGTGTGTGTGTGTTTGTGTGTGTGCGCGCGCTGTGCACTCTAGAGTAATGATTCTACCAGGTGCTGTATCCTTTTAATTATTTCAGTGATCTAACAGAGATGAGTATTGATTAGACTAACGACCCAGTGATGTTTATTGCCTCCATGACCTAATAATGTATGTGTGTGTGTGTGTGTGTGTGTGTGTGTGTGTGTGTCGATGGGGGTGGGGCAGGTGGTTTTGTGAATGACCGTATGAATAGATTCATTTGAACCCTTGTGTATTGTCCCTTTCCTGGGTATTGTCATAATAGGCTAACATTCAGCAAGGTTTTGGCTATTTTCGGTGAAGAGATTTTAAGAAGAGGGAATAAAAAGGGGAAACAAAGTATATAGGGTATATGTGGTAACTATAATATCATTACTTTCATATTAATAACATGAATGTAATGAAGAAAAAAACTAAATTGGCAGAGTGCTTTCTTTCGTAATTCCCCCTGCCAAACGTATGCGTAAATCGCAGACCTAACCCGCTGTTAAACATATGTGCACGTTGTCGCGCACAGTTGTCTGCCAGAGACCTCTCAGTCAAGAAATGAAAAATTGACGAGAGAGAGAGAGAGAGCGACAAATCAAATGGATTCCACATGAATGTTACAGTACATGCAGGAAATGCCCGGAAATTTCAAAAGCAGTCAAATGGAGTGTTTAGTACACAATATGCTACCGAGTGGCTTCGTATAGCCTCAGTGCCACTGGCAGTAGATACTTACCCTGGACAATAAAGGCATATGAACACACTCTAGCCAGAGAACGGAACAATAAGCTTGGGAAAGGCTAACATTGTGCCTCATTAACAATAAAGAAACCCTTGAACCTTGAACAATAAAATCCTCTGTGTCGATGTATCGTTTATTCTGAGAGTGTACGTAATTTAACCGAATTGTACACTCTGAGTTAACCCATTAAGACCTGGAACGCATCTGTGTCATTTTTTCATTTGAGCTAAAAAGCATTATTTTACACTTTGGCTATTCAAAAATAGCAGATGTACAAGCTCGTAGCGCGGCACTCACGAGCTTGTACCGTACATCTGCTATTTTTGAAAAATCAAGAAAATGTGTGCAAATCTTTGAATATACATATTTTTTAAGCGAACATTTGTAACTCAAATCTTTGCTTCTGGTGGGTCCCTGGAAAAACATATTTTGAGATGGGGGGTCCGCGGCCAAATACATATATACATTTTGGGGGTCCTTGTCATGAAAAGGTTTGAGAACCACTGACATAGCAACATACGTTTTTTTCAAAAAACTGTTGGGATTCAAAAGACATTTTGTAGAATCGGAACCTCAGGCCTTTAATGGGTTAAACTCAGTAAACAGAGTTTACCGTGCACCCATGTATGTTTGACTCAAATGAAGTAAAATCAAAACCCTGCAGCTGACCCTCTGCATTGGGTGTCTTTGTCCAGAACATTGGTGGTGGGGTGTTGTTAAAAAGACACTTCTCCCCTGAAGACTATGCACCCCCCCCCCTTTGCATCATTGCTTCCCTCGCCGTGGATGACTGCACCTTCTCCCCCCCCTGCTGCCCCCTGTCTCCATCTCTCTCCCCAGAGCCGAAGCTGGTGTGTGTGTGTGTGTGTGTGTGTGTGTGTGTGTGTGTGCCTCCATCTTGTAGGGGGTAGGGGGTGGGGGTAGGCAGCCAGCGTTGTGTGTCGGCAGGGTCGACGGAGCGAGGTTGAAAGTGAGGAGAGCAGAGCTATAGCAGCTACCAGGTGAGCTTCGCTCTCTCTCTCTCTCTCTCTTTCTGCCCCTGAGGCTAGACCTCCGAAAGCCCCATTAGCGCCATAATGGCTAAATGCTAATCAAAGCACTACTTCCTTGCAAATAGGCACTAGCCAGAGTTAGCAACTAGCCTTAAAAGGCGCTGGTGACTAATAAAAAAAAGAAAGAAAGACAAAACAACAGTCATGACAGGCCATGACCTCATTGTCTGTTCATGTCAAGACGGCTGCGTTTTAACCAGCTGCTTCCAACGGCTGCTGCTGCTACAACAAACAGCTTTTATCTACAAGCTCACGACACACAAGCTTGTGAGCTTGTAAATGGTTTATTTTCGCGAGACACTGTTGTGCGTCAAAAAATATCACACAAATCGGTTTGATCGATTTAAAGAATTATTCGACTTCAAAAAGCAATAGAAAGAAGATAAGAAGATAATCCATAGTTGCAGCCCTATCCCATTTATTTTGTTCTTCTCTCTCTCTCCGTCTGTCTCTCTCTCTCTCTCTCTCTCTCTCTCTCTCTCTCTCTCTGTGTCTCTCTCTCCAGTTTTATTTTATTTATAAAGGCATGTGAATGTGTGCAGTGATGTTATCATGTTATTGCATCATTATGAACGCCTCAAGCCCAGGGTAAACTCACCGTGCTATCACTTTGTATCCTTGTTACGCAGTTAGTTCCACTCATTCATTTTGCTTTCTTTCTTTTTTTTGGGGGGGGGGGGGGGGTTTTCTCTCTCCGTTTCTATATCGCCTTGCTCTTTCACTGTGATTTATTTGGAAGCTAAAATTAATTTGTCTCTGTGTGATGATGAGTGATGATGTCATCGTTACACCACTATATGAGTGGCCCCACTGGGGCACAGTTATGTAAACACAGCCATTGAGCAGCCTTGAACATGTCAGTGCCAGCCTTGGTCTAGAGTCCTGCATTGTTTGTGCACAATTGGTATGCCTGCACCGGTGTTGATTTCGTCGAGTAAAACTATGACGAAAGATGTTGGTCGACTACCTTTTTTTCACTGACGAAAACTGAATAGAAACTAAATAATAAATAAGCTATGGTGACTAAAACTAAGACTAAATATATTGACAATTTCGTCAACAAATAAAAACTAGACTCAAATGTTAGCGAGGGAAGAGATCCAGTAGAACTAAAAGTCATTTTATGTTTGGTTGCACTCAGGTGCTGCGCTCTGAAAATAGCAGATCTACAAGCTCACAACGCGTCGCGCTGCGACGCGTTGTGAGCTTGTAGGTCGGCTATTTTCAGCATGCAACCGAGTGTAAAATCAGCCATTACGACGCCATCAAGGCACCGCCAAAATACATTTTAGTCGACTAAATCAACTGTAGATTTAGTCGACTAAAATCTTATGATATTTAGTCGACTGAAACTAGACAAAAACAAAAACATTTCAGATGACTAAAATATGACTAAAACTAAATGGAAATGTATTCAAAAGACTATGAATAAAACTAAATAAAAACTTGCTGTCAAAATCAACTCTGATGCACAAGTGCACACGTTTTTTTTTAACGCATCTGTGTTAAAAAAAATCATTTCATTTTAGATTTTAGCTATAGCCATTATTTTATACCTTGGCTATTAAAAAATTGCAGATATACAGTACAAGCTCTCTTGTAGATCTGCTATTTTTTAAATTAAATATCGTGAAAATTCGTGCAAATCTTTCAATATATACATTTTTTAAAGCGACATTTGTAACTCAAATACTTGCTTCTGGGGGGTCCCTGGAACAAAATATTTTGAGATGGGGGTCCACGACCAAATACTTGTTTCTTGACATGGAAAAAGTGTGAGAACCACTGATAGTATTGCATCATACGGTTTTCAGAAAACTGTTAGGATTTAGAAGACATTTGTAGATGTGTTCCCGGATTGAATGGGTTAATCGAAATGTACTGTTTTGCTGCAACAATCTCATCATCTTGTTAATACATGTTTGAAGAGTTTGACTACTCTAATGAATGCTGATGAATAATAGACTATACTCGTTCGCCCGGCATTAACATTTTCTCCTTTTTAAGTACACTATAGCAGTGCTTCTCAAACTTTTTCGTGCCAGGGACCCCCAAATTGATATACATTTGGCCGCGGACCCCCCATCTGAAAATATGTTGTGCCAGGGGACCCCCAGAAGCAAAGATTTGAGTTAAAATGTTCGCTTTAAAAGATTTGCACGAATCTTCAAGATTTTTCAAAAAATTGCAGATCTGCATGCGAGTGCCGCTCTATGAGCTTGTATATCTGCTATTTTTTAATAGACAAAGTATAAAAGGTTAAAATTATTGTGAGGCTATATTAACACATTTTGGGGGACCCCCTTGAACCCCCCCCTGTGATATAATCTAGTTTCTTTGGTAATAGTGAAATGAGCAACTGTAGGAATGCATCATTAATATTGTGTAGTTTGTCGACCAGCTATAAGGCGCAAGTAAGTGAAAAGATTTGGTGTAGAGGGGGAAAAGGAGTTTTTGATTGATTGAATATTTCATTAGGCAAAAAATGTAAAACAGCACAGTTACATTTAAAATACTTTGTCTAACAGGTCCGTTCATAAAAGTCCTTGCGGACTTGTTTCCAATGAGGGCCTTGGTATTCAATTCATAGACATATATAGTGGCACCACAGTTCAAATAAGGGGGCCAACTCTAGACCCCTAGGGCAGTGTATATCAACCCTGGCACCGTTTGAAGAAGGTTTGAAAAAATATAATTTTGAAAAAAAAAAAAAAAAAACAGCCCGAGGTGAAAAGGGTGACAACATGCTGTTTTTTTCGGGTCAGGTGTCACACTATTGCCCTATTTGGATTAAAAACGGCTAGTGGAAGCTGAAAAGCTACAAGTTTGCATGTCTGAATAATGCAAAAACAGAAATATTTGTTTGCATTTGCTTTTTTTCTCCCCCATATATTTTCATGATAAAAAAGTGCGTATCGTATCGAAGTTGTGTGCCCAATATCGTATCGTATCGTTTCGTGAAATTAGTGTATCGGCACACCCCTAGTGTGTGTATATAGATATACCGTATATATATATATAATTATATATATATATATATATATATATACCGTATATCTAGGTGTGCCCTGGGATTTTTTGGCTATGCCAGGTGTGCCTTGGCACAAAAAAGGTTGATAAACACTGCCCTAGGGCATTGGTTCTCAAAGTGGGGTCCGGGGACCCTCAGGGGTCCTTGGGGGGGGGGGGGGATACCAGGGGGTCCTTAGCAAAACGTGTTAACCCATTAAGGCCTGAGTCCGATTCTTACAATGTTTTCTAAATCCAAAAACAGATTTTTGAAAAATATATAAAACATTTATTTTTTATGATTTTTCAAAAATAGCAGATCTACAAGCTCATAGCGCGGCCCAAAGAAACCTAAAATGACACAGATGCAGATCCAGGTCTTAATGGGTTAATAAAGAGTCAATCATTTTAACCCCTTTATCCATAGTTTATACTTTGGCTATTTAAAAAATAGCCGATCTACAAGCTCATAAGTGCCGCGCTACAAGCTTGTAGATCTGCTATTTTTGTAGAATCTTGAAAATGTGTGCAAATCTTTCAATCTTTTAAAAAAAAAGGCGAACCACATATTTTTCCGGTATTACTCTGTTACAAGTAAAAGTCCAGAATTCAACATTTACTTGAGTAAAAGTACAAAAGTATTGGTATCAAAATGTACTTAAAGTATCAAAAGTAAAAGTACTAAAATGTTTGAAAATGGCAGATCTGCAAGCTCACAACGCGACGTGACGCGTTGTGAGCTTGTAGATCTGCTATTTTCAAACAGCCTATTAATAAAATAGGGCTAAAGTGGTTAATGTGTGTTTCATAATATCATAATTTATATCTGAAAAGTAACTAGTAACTAATGTTTTCAAATAATTGTAGTGGAGTAAAAGTACAATGTTTGCCTTTGAGATGTAGGGAAAACCGCAAAAAAAAAAATCTCTTGTGAACTGGATCACATCTTGATACTGATGAAGACCAGAGAGCTTATCTGGAAAGAGGTTGTTATTATTATTATTATTATGTTTGGTTACTATAATATTTCTGCTGTTGCTCACAATCACTTGAATCTGGGAAGCGCGCCACTGGAACATTGTGCTAGATCAGTGGTTCTCGATCTTTTTCATGTCAAGGACCCCCAAAAAAATGATATGTATTTGGCTGCGGACCCCCATCTCAAAAAATATTTTGTGCCAGGGGATTTTTTTTCAAAAATAGCAGATCTATGAGCTTGTATATCTGCTATTTTTGAATAGCCAAAGTATAAAATGTTCACTTTGACTCGTCCTTTGCATAGTAAAGTGACCCAAGAGGCCGTGTCTCACAGAAACCCGTCCGTGTGTGTACAGTATGTGTGTGTCCGAATCTGGCAGAGAACACGCAACTCTTCCTCACTGAAGGCCACTCAAGTTCAATTGCAGAAAAATTACCCACAATGCTTTGTACCACATCAGAGGGTGCCTCTCTTGAGGCTCCAAATTACCACTTCACATCTGCTGCTGTTCTGCTGATGCCAGACCACCACACACACACACAAGCTTGCAGTCACTCAAGTGTGCACGCACACGCACACGCACGCACGTACACGTACACGCACGCAAACATACTATCTCTCTCATGTGCACACGCAGCCATGTTGGCCTTGTTTGAATGGATTAAAACCTCTTAACCCATTGAGACCTGAAGCCGATTCTGCATGTCTCCTAAATCTCAACAGTATTCTGAAAAACGTATGTTTCTATATCAGTGGCTCTCAATCTTTTTCATGTCAAGGACCCCCAAAATTGTATGTATTTGGCCGCAGACCCCCATCAAAATATCTTGTTCCAGGAACCCCCCAGAAGCAAAGATTTGAGTTAAAAATGTTCGCCTTAAAAATATATATATTCAAAGATTTGCACACATTTTCACGATTTTTCAAAAATAGCAGATCTACAAGCTCGTAGCGCGGCACTCGGTGCCGCGCTAT
Source organism: Gymnoscopelus braueri (assembly GCF_963280865.1). Lineage (NCBI taxonomy): Eukaryota > Metazoa > Chordata > Actinopteri > Myctophiformes > Myctophidae > Gymnoscopelus > Gymnoscopelus braueri. Next base: position 14,339,492 of record NC_137618.1, on the reverse strand, counting down.
GAGCTTGTATATCTGCTATTTTTGAATAGCCCAAAGTGTAAAATAATGCTTTTTAGCTCAAATCTAAAAATGACACAGTTCCAGGTCTTAATGGGTTAAGTGTACTCATGATGATGATAATACTTAAAGAGCAATGATGGAGAATGGTTTCGTAATTGATTGTTCTGCCAATCCATTGATTAGCCTTGCATGCAAATTGAGTGAACGTGGCGTTTCCAGTAAGGTAAGCAACATGCCGTCGTTTAAGTGTCTGTGTAAACCGCACTGTCAGCCACTTGAGGTGATCGAAAAACAAATACTTATTCCAAGTTTATTCACAGTCAGAAAGTGAAACTTTTTTTATTCGATTTTCTTTATTTGTCTGGTTGTGGATATATGATATTTGATGACAAACAACAATAGAGGGTAGCATAGTGTTTTAACCCAGTGGTTCTCAAACTTTCTTGTCAAGGACCCCCACAATTATTTGTATTTAGCCACGGACCCCCATCTCAAAATACATTTTGTTCCAGGGACCCCCCAGAAGCAAAGATTTGAGTTACAAATGTTGGCTTTAAAAAATATATATATAAAAGATTTGCGCACATTTTCACGATTTTTCAAAAATAGCAGATCTACAAGCTCATAGCGCGGCATTCGGTGCCGCGCTATGAGCTTGTAGATCTGCTGTTTTTGAATAGCCAAAGTATAAAAGGTTAAAGTGTTTAAAATTATCGTGATGCTATATTAACACATTTTGCTGGGGATCCCCCTGGAACCCCCCCAAGGACCCTTGGGGGTCCCCCGGACCCCACTTTGAGAACCAATGTTTTAACCAATTAACCTTGCGGGGGGAAAAAAACGCTTGCAATGCATCACAATGCTCACCCCAAAAATGGAGATGCTTGGGTTCATATGTGGTAGAAAAAACCCTTCATTGATCAGCCTCTCACTTGCTGTTTGCTAAGAGGGCCGGGGGAGGGGGGTGCAAGGCAATAAACAAATACCTTGTTTCAACATTTTCATTTTCTAGTCTACAGAACATGTAGACTCACGGGTAAGTCTCAAAAATGCAACACAATTCACACAACAAGAGCCTGACGACTATCTCCCTGCTTCTGTTGTTCAAACTGGGTGGAAACAATTACAAAAAAAAAAAAACGGTTTATAGCATAACCAATTCTTAACCCTTTAAGACCGGGAAACACATCTGTGTCATTTTAAGATTTCTTTGGCTATTAAAAAATAGCAGCTATACAAGCTCATAGCGCGGCACAGAGTGCCGAGCTTGTAGATCTGATATTTTTGAAAAATCGAGAAAAATGTGTGCAAATCTTTGAATATATATATATTTTCAAGCGTACATTTCTAACTCAAATCTTTGCTTCTGGGGGGTCCGCGGCCAAATACATATCTAGGGGGTCCGACCTTGACATGCAAAGGTTTGAGAACCACTGACATAGAAAACTGTTAGGATTTAGAAGACATTTTGTAGAATCAGCCTCAGGCCTTAATGGGTTAAGTCATGATCCCTCATATCAGTGCAGTGACATGATTGGTTTCTAAAGCAGCAGTGGGGGGGGGGGGGGGGTAGATTTGTTAGCGTCTGTTCTCGCCGCCGCTCTAGCAACCATCTTGCATTTATAGGTCTCCAGGGCCCAAAAGTTCAACACTTTTTTTTAGCCCTATCCGAGTGGAATTTGTCGAGTTCCAAGCCATAAGCATTTGATGTCTTATCTGTGATCATAGAATTAAAGGTGGGTAGAGGAGCGGAAATGTCCTTGAGCAAGACCTCTGACGCCTTGCAAGGTTTCCTCTGCTGTGTGTGTGTGTGTGTGTGTGTGTGTGTGTGTGTGTGTGTGTGTGTGTGTGTGTGTGTGTGTGTGTGTGTGTGTGTGTGTGTGTGTGTGTGTGTGTGTGTGTGTGTGTGTGTGTGTGTGTGTGTGTGTGTGTGTGAGAGAGAATGTAATGCACATTGTGAAGCGCTTGGGATAGGGGCGATAGTTATTTTACTACAAAATCATATTGTATTATTTATTTTATTATCTGCATTTCGGTATCGAATTAAACATATTACGTTTCATTCGATACCGAAATGCAGATGACAGATGATCAGATAAGATGTCTTATTACCTTCTGCAATAACAGGGATTTTTTAAGCTAGAGACCATATAACTTATGTTAGTGCTTTATGTTGTATCAATGGCCTGTTTTGGTTTTAGTGGATGTGGTTAGTTGATGTGATGGTGATGGACCATAATTGTGAGTCTAATGGCACATCCAACTCCTCTATCTCTTGGCGTGAACAGAGGGAGAGAAGATCAGTCAGCAGAGATAAACTGCTGTTTATTGGTCTCTTTCTTGATTGACGTTTCTGCCCGCACACCTTTTGTTTGTGCCTTTGCATTTCAAATTCAGTCCAATCACAATGGCCATTGTCCAGCCGCCGTTCTCACGTCACGTCTCCTTTGCCTTCTTCGTCCCTTTCTCCTCCTGGCTTTCTCCCTTTTCCCCTGGTTCACCTTGAGTGACTGTCTGAGGAGGATGACATTCTACCGTCTCCTGAGCCAGCATGTTGGCGTCACATTGAATCTGTAAGCCATATGGCCTTCAGCACCGCTCGCCACTAGGACAGTGTGGACCACGTCTCACAGTTTAGACCCATATGACATGTGTTCAAAACAAAATGACAAATCGTTGTATAAAAACCAGTGGTGTAAAGTAACTAAGTACATTTACTCAAGTACTGTACTTGAGTAATTTTTTGGGGTATTTTTACTTTACTGGAGTATTTCCAATTTTCAGTACTTTTACTTCTACTCCACTACATTTATACAAATATTGTACTTTTACTCCACTACGATTATTTGAAAACTTAATTTACTAGTTACTTTGTAGATTTTGATAATTATTGCAAAACTACATTAACCACTTCAGCCCTACATACATTTCGGCCATTTCAAAATGGCAGATCTACAAGCTCACAATGCGTCGCATTGTGAGCTTGTAGATCGGCTATTTTCAAAAGATTTTTATACATTTGAAAACGTGAAATGGGACATTCTGCATAATGAGTACTTTCTACTTTTGGTACTTTAAGTACATTTTGATACCAATACCTTTGTACTTTTACTCAAGTACATTTTTAATTCCAGACTTTTAATTGTAACAGAGCATTTCCACATTGCAGTATTGATACTTTTACTTAAGTAAAACAATTTGAGTACTTTTTCCACCACTGATAAAAACAAACATTTGTAAAAAATGATTTTAGAAGATGTCTCTCTCTCTCTCTTTCTCTCGCTCTTGCCGCCCATCGTGGAGTTTGCCCTGGAAGCAGAAGGCAGTTTTGTTTTCACAGAGACAGAATGTGTTGTTTAACGCACCAGAAATAGTAGCCTTATGTAACCTGGGCATTTTGCCTTCGCCGAGTAAAGGATACGGCAAGGATTGCAGTATTACCAGAACTGCTGCAGTATACCACCGCATTTCAATCTGTTCCCGACTAGAGTCACGGAATAAATAGGAAAATAAAACATGGGAGGACAAAAATGCCTCCCCCCCCCTCCACTGTGACGATGTTTATTCATGAATATTTGAAACTTTGAGTGATGTGAGGGGCTGAGGAAATGGAGAGACGGGAGAGACGTTGAAGGGGATTCATGTGTGAGTACCCCACCAAGTCTCATACTGCGTTTGAATAATTCAGTACGCACATATACATGCATGCAAACATACCTCATTCATAGAGATGGATGAAAGAATGCAAATTGAAGGGGTACGACGGCAGAGCTGTGCAAAGGTGATGAGGGGGGGATCATATTTTCATTTAATTCTCTCTCTACATGCACACGCACACGCACACGCACACACACACACACACACACTCATAGTGTAGAGCTAATAAAGGCTAATCTGGCAGCTGACCAATCAGCATGAGCTACAGTGCCCCATATGCGTGCTGAATTGTCAGCGAACTGGCTGTGCAGAAGAGCCTCAGACGTGGACAAAAGTCAACAAAAGACGGTGTTTTGATGTTTAGTCAGGATCCCAAAACCTGGCCGTATTCGACGGCTCACAGTCAAAGGCTAGACGTACCGACAAGGGCGCGTTCTCAGCCAACTCCCTCCTCAAAACTACCGGGGAATCCCAGTGGGACGACTACCGGTGTTGTTTGCCGCAGTTCCTCATCGACAGCAACCTTGATTAACCCATTAAGACCTGGAACGCATCTGTGTCACTTTTTCATTTGAGCTAAAAAAAAGCATTATTTTACACTTTGGCTATTCAAAAATAGCAGATATACAAGCTCATAGCGTGGCACCGAGTGCCGCGCTACGAGCTTGTAGATCTGCTATTTTTGAAAAATCGTGAAAATGTGTGCAAATCTTTGAATATATATTTTCTTTCAAAGCGAACATTTTTAACTCAAATCTCTGCTTCTGGGGGGGTCCCTGGAACAACATATTTTGAGATGGGGGTCCGCGGTTATGTTTCTATAACCACTGATATAGAAACATAAGTTTTTTCAGAAAACCGTTTAGGATTTAGAAGACATTTTGCAGAATCGGAACCTCAGGTCTCAATGGGTTAAATGCTTTTTGTGGGATATCGGAAATTGCAGTAGTTGATCAAGCTTTTATTTTTTTGTGCTGACATACTGTACAGTAGCCCAGATTTCATCTGACATACACTATAAAGCAGCCAGTCCGTTTTCCAGTCAGACCAGCTTAGTTCACTGGTCCATAGTAGGCTGAGCCTGAGGCAGCACCATCCATCCAGATGCTTTACCCCCAGAGAGCTTTTTGCACTGTCCTATTTCATTGGTGTTGGGCTGGCTCACTGCTCACACCGCAGCTTACACAGTCAAATCCTCAGTGTTAAATGTATCTTATTTGTAACATGTCCCCGAGAGTGTGCAAATGTAACCGAATGGACCCGTTTAGTTTAGGGTGCAGGGCTACATTTGAATGCTCGTTGAGTTAAATAAACACTGAAGATTGTGCAGTGTATGTGTGTTCAGCAAGGGCTGCATACTGTATATCATCAGCCTGTGTGTGTGTGTGTGTGTGTGTGTGTGTGTGTGTGTGTGTGTGTGTGTGTGTGTGTGTGTGTGTGTGTGTGTGTGTGTGTGTGTGTGTGTGTGTGTGTGTGTGTGTGTGTGTGTGTGTGTGCACGTGTTCAGTTGTCTATATTTACCATAGAAGTATTTGCTGAGAATGTACTGTATGTACATTTTCACACACTGCTGTACTACACACACACACACACACACACACACACACACACACACACACACACACTGATACCTGGAAGGTACCCTGTAAAAATCACTGTCTCCTGCTGTTATCCACAGAGTGAGAGAGACATTCTCCTCACTCAGGGACGACCACACACACACACACACACACACACACACACACACACAACACATATAACGCACTAACACATCACCAGAAGGAAACAACCTTGTTTGCTTTGGCGTGTGGAGGGTGAGCAGGAGAAAAAGAATGGGCGGAAAGCGAGGGAGCCGAGGGGGGAGGGGATTGAGAGAGAGAGAGAGAGAGAGAGAGAGAGAGAGAGAGAGAGAGAGAGAGTGAGAGAGACAGTGTGTCTCTGAGGCACATCTGCCTCGCTTCCTGTCTGTGGTTCCTGGGCTGGCATCTTGACACCACCGACAACACAGTGGGAGCCTGTCACTTCTTTATATGGTGTATATATTTGTATTCCTTCCTCTATTTTCCTCTCAACATCATTCACTCCTGACATGCTGTGATGGTTTCCCTCCATAGCTGTAGCTTAGGCACAATTTTTTTTTAGTGGCCAATCTTCAATTTGACATGTTTAACATTGGCAACATTAGCTTACATTTTTGTGTTTTTGTTTCATTCCCATGAAGACTACAACAGCTGACATACCGTGCATTTATTTTCTTTCTTTCATTTTTCAGTGGAGGTTTGGAACTACATTTTTTATCTTTTATTTTTTTTATACCATCTGGCATGTATGTCATTTGTCACCAACCTCCCTGTTTCACATTATTTCATACACATTATTGACACCTTGGGAGCTGTGCAGTACACGTGTTCTCTACTGTTTTCCACCGAGCAGCTCCACTGGAGCATTGGTGGGTTAAGTACTTTCCCCACAGGCACTTCAGTGAAAGATATAGTCTAGGGAGAGTATTATTATGCCTCTTAGTCGTACGACTCTCAATTTCAGCCCGAGCCTGATGGGTTCGGGCCGGCAAATTCATGCAAATTGGTCAGGTCGGGTAGGGCTAGAGACAAAAGAAGGAAATACTGCAAGTTACTAATCCCTGCGAGTCTTAGTTTGAAATGCCAGCTGCAGGAAGTCTAGAGCTGCCTTGACAGTTGACACTGTTGGGGAAGATGAACCGACGAATGAATGGATTAATACATTAATAACAATAATAATAACAATAATGATAATAATAAATTCTAATTACTGTCACTCCCTTCACAAACAAGTCAGTAGTTTTCTCACTGATGGCTTTATTTTAAGCATTCTTACGGCTCAAAGACCAACGTCAAAAACATTCAAAACAATAAAACAAGCCTTGTCAGCGACACACTGCTTACAAACAAACACACGTCCGTCTGCACGGAAACGTAACACGCCCTGAGCTAGTGAGCTTTCCAACCGGCACACAGAGCATGTGAGCGGGTGGAAATGCCGCTCTGCGCTCCAGGGGGCTGGTTTCACGCTCGCTATTCGCTCATGTTGACCCCCGTCGCTCACGTTTGATTTGCGCACCTCTCGCTCCATGCTCCGCTCAAACCGGGCCGCTCAACAAAAAAAAAAGTATGTAAAGAAGTCGAAATTTGAATGAAATCTTGATATCAAGGACGTGCGCAGCGGTGCGCTGTGCACTGCTGGATGTCTGTGTGTGTCTTTGAGTCCGTGCGACCGGGCCACGCTCAAACATTTGGTGCGCGGCCCCCGCCGGAGCGGCTTGGAGCGGCAGGCGGTCCTCGCTCCGAGTAGCGCTCCAACCTTTTTATAAACCCACTCCCCGCTACGTTGAAAAACGTCCCGCTCCGCTCCTCGCTCCACTCCGCTCACACACTCTGCCGGCACACCACCATTTAAGGAAACTGCCGGAATTTGTCGGAATGCAACTTCCGGAACACTGTACTCTTACAAAAAATATATATATATATGTTACAGGGAAATTGGAGAACCAGGGAAATTGGAGAAGGAGCACTCGTTTTCACCGCCCAGAAAATAAAGAAAATAACAAAATGACAAAAATAATAGTTATGGCAGTTACAATTAGACCTATTTCATCCCGAGGGCTTCACCTAGCTGATTGCTTCTCAAGTGAGCACTGGGGGAGGAGCGTTTAGGGGTTAATTGTCTTGCTCAGGGACACCTTGACACATTGCCGGAGGCTGGCGATTGAACATGGGAACTTGTGCTTCTCAGGCAGGCTCTCTATAGTCTCTACCCATTCAGCTATGGCCGCCCTCAAAGTTGTTGGCTCACTGTTTTATGTCATTGGTGTGAGTGTGCACGTGTGTGTGCGTGTGTGTGTCTGTGTCTGTGTCTGCGTGCACGCTTCTCACAAACAAACTGACCTGCTAGAAGTTGATTAGATATGACCGTAAACATGTCTCTCTCTCTCTCTCTCTCTCTCTCTCTCTCTCTCTCTCTCTCTCTCTCTCTCTCTCTTTCCTCTCTCTCTCTCTTTCCTCTCTCTCTCTCTCTCTCTCTCTCTCTCTCTCTCTCTCTCTCTCTCTCTCTCTCTCTCTCTCTCTCTCTCTCTCTCTTGCGTGCATTATGTGATTGGCCTTTGACAGGGCTCAGGCTTCAACTAATTCGGTCCGGACCGGGCTTTAATCTTCCAGCCCGTCGAGAACTCTATTACGACTGTCTTACAGTGAAAATAGCAGATCTACAAGCATCGTGAGCTTGAAGATCGGCTATTGTTGACACAGGACACCGTTGTACGACTAAAGGTCACTTATGACGGGAAGCGGCCGATGCGCCTATGTAATTCATTTTCAATGAGAGGCGGGCGGGTATTTGGGAGAAGTTGAGGGGCGGTGAGGCAGGCAGGCGCGGTCCCGTGAAATGATCGCGCGTGTGCTCGTTTGTGCACACACACACACACGGGCGGGCGGGCGGCAAGAGCTGGATTGTGGTGAGCTTTTTGTTTTCCCCGCAACGCGCAGGAGGACAAAACAACAATGATCAGGCCGCAATCACCGCTGATCCGAGCGGTAACGTCCTGCGTGGACCGCTTCCCGTCTGTCACGACCTTAAGTATGATTAAGGCTTTCGCATTCTTCTCATTCTTTTGCTTAATTCAGTGCACAATTAGGAGCACCTTGATAGTATGCCACGTTGAAACAAACTTCTGGTTCCCTCGTTTCTTTCTGCGCACATTGTAAGACATTGAAATTATTGTGGTTTTATGAACGTGCAACTGGGATCACATCAGAGCTCATCTCTTAACACATTTACCGCCGGGCCCGTAGTTCTACGGGCCGTTAAATCCAACGGTTAAGCGCCAATCCCGTAGCCTACGGGCTGTGGTGCTTTTTCCTTTTTTTCGAAATTTTTTTTTTTTTTAATTTTCTAGGGGGACCATTTTCAGTGTAACACCACCCGATCGGACCGGAAGTGCGATCACGTTTTTTGTTTCCCGTCTGTCTCCATTCTAAGTCGTACACATAAACCCCTGTAAAAGCTGTACAGGACATGTAGTTTTTCATCCTCGCATTTCCCATGTTAACTTAAACGATCAGAACTCAAACATGGCGGCTCCGTTTGACACGCGGTCTCGACGAGTAGACACCAGGACATGTGCCCGTTGTTTACAAACATTGGATCGGGCAATCTAAAGGATTTTAACGGGGCCTATGGCGACCTGAAAAAAACAAAAAACAACAATAAAACCTTGGCACTGGTGAGTACATTATGAGATTAGCCCTTGGCGGTGGATGTGTTAATAGCAGACAATTCCTTTCCAGTTGAACCATCTGTTGGATGAATATTGAACCTTTTTAGAGAGCAAATAAATCAGCAAAATGGGCTCAAGGCCCCAAATCTTCATTGCCTCATTTACCTGATGGGATGTCGTCAGCGGTTGCAAAAAAGTTTACAAAGGCGCACACATCCGAACGATAAAATCCCAGGTGCTGGACCGAAGAACACATCAAAACAGACAAATAGAGTCTGAACACTGGAGTATGCTCCCACGGTTAATTTATTAAACCACCGCCAAAGGTGACGTTTTGAGCATCTTAGCTCTTCAACTCACCAAGTGCCACGCTATGAGAATTTTTGAAAAATCTTGAACATTTAGCAAATCTCTGAATATATATATATCTTTTTAAAACATTTTTTTTTTACCCAAATCTTTGCTTCAGATGGGGGTCCACGGCCAAATACATAGCATTTTGGGGGTACTTGACATGAAAAAGTTTGAGCACCACTGACATAATAGCAACTTCAGTTTTTTTAACTAACTGTTAGGATTTAGAATACATTTAGTAGAATCCCCAGAAGCAAAGATTTGAATTACAAATGTTGGCTTTAAAAAATATATATTCAAAGATTTGCACACAAGATTTTTCTAAAATAGCAGATCTACAAGCTCATAGCGTGGCACTCGGTGCAGCGCTATGAGCTTGTAGATCTGCTGTTTTTGAATAACCAAAGAAATCTAAAAATGACACTTTCCCGGTTTTAATGGGTTGCCTCTGCTAGTCTAAACAGCTCATAATACTGAACATGGAACAGTACCACAGCAATTGGAGGGCAAAACTTTACATGACCCACAAGTTGAATGATGTCAACAGCAGTTTCCCCTACAAATATCTTGTTGGTAAACACGCTGCAGTAAAGTGCTCGGCAACTGGAACCATGTGGACTTTTTCCATTTTCAACTGTGCGTCTACTTTTACCCGGCACCTGGACTTAAACGGGCCGGACAAACGTACTTTTAAGTCTTCTTGTGAATTCTGCACCTGCCCATGTAATGGAAAAAAAATGACCTTTTTTTCCTCCTGTCTGTACTCCCAATCTCACCCTGGCAAACGCTTTATTTGTTGCTGAAAATAGCTAAGGGCGGGGGGCTGGGGGGTGGGGTGGAATAAGTTTAAATGTTAGTTAACAAACTTGTTTTTGAAATTATTTTTCTTGGAAAATTCCTCCTGTAATTTTTTGAGTCGTTCAGTGGAGCTGGAGCCTTTTTGCGTGCGTGTGTGTGTGTGTGTGTGCGTGTGTGTGTGCGTGTGTGTGTGTGTGTGTGTGTGTGCGTGTGTGCGTGTGTGCGTGTGTGTGTGTGCGTGTGTGCGTGTGTGTGTGTGCGCGTGTGTGTGTGCTGGTATCCTAGGAGAAAGCGTGGTTTGGTGAAGGGGTTGACACTGATGTGGCTCTCACTTTTCCAGGTGTAAGCCCTTGTCTTTGTGACATTTCTCTCTCTCCCTCCTACACAAAAACACAAGTTTGGAAGCACACACACACACACACACACACACACACACACACACACACACACACACACACACACACACACACCAGAGACAGAGTCAAATCCTCACTGGGTTTTTCCCCATCCATTTGTAACTCTGAGAGTGCACAAAATGCTACCAAATAGACCAGCCAAAGGGTCCATTTGGGTTCCATTTGTACACTCTCAGAGTCAAATGAACCCTCAGGATTCCACAGTGCAGCATGTAGTGGCCTACTTTTTTGAAGTACCTCTGTTCGTAACTCAATCCGCGGCTCAGTGAATGGAGTCGGCGTGGGAAAGCCTGTGCCTGCATTGTGTAAGAGCTCTGCATGAAGAAAAGGGTTTGGAGAGGTTCTTGTTTGTAGGCTTTGGTCTCCATCCTGTTGCGTAGTTAACCCGTTCAATGCTGGAACGCATCCGTGACATTTTGGATTTCTTTGGGCTATTCAAAAATAGCAGATATACAAGCTCGTAGCGCGGCACCGAGTGCCGCGCTACGAGCTTGTAGATCTGCTATTTTTTGGGGGGGAAAAAAACTTGAAAATGTGTGCAAATCTTTGAATATATAAATTTTTTAACGCAAATTTGCTTCTGGGGGTCCCTGGAACAAAATGTTTTGAGATGGGGGTCCGTGGGCAAATACATATCATTTTGGGTGGTCCATGAAAAAAGAACCACTGATATTATAGCAACAATTTTTTTTTCTTTTGTACTGTTAGGATTTAGAAGACATTTTGTAGAATCCCCCCAAAAGCAAAACATTTTGTTAAAAATGTTTGCTTTAAAAAACGTATATTTTCAAAAAGATGTACACATTTTCACAATAAAAATAAAAAAAATCTGATCTACAAGCTCGTAGCGCGTCACTCTGTGCCGCGCTACGAGCTTGTATATCTGCTATTTTTGAATAGCCCAAAGTATAAAATAATGTTTATAGCTATAAAAATCTAAAATGACACAGAGTATGTGTCCTCATCCAATCCTCATTGTTCTTTTAACTCAGTGAGTGTCCAAAATGTGGTTACATTTGTACCCTCTCTGAGTTAAAAATGGATAGATTAACACAGGATTCTGCTGTGTATGCACGAGGAGCTTGGATCTATGCAAACATAATCGTCACTGTCGGGCAGAAAACTTGCATCTCCGTATTTTCTTTCCTACTTCGTCATACTACACTGTCACACACAAAAATAGCCGATCTACGAGCTTGTAGATCTGCTATTTTTTGCTACTTTTCATCCATTTTGAAAGTAACCGTTAAAGTGTTTAAGTGTGTCTGTGGGTATTATAAATATTTAACAAGTGAAAAGTATTAACGAGAGCTTGTGACTAAAAGTTTTTTTTATTTTTTCATTTCCTGAGAAGTAATGCTTTTAGACATACAAGGTTTCCACCAGCCAGCGGCCGATATGCACGCCTCATTTTGCATTACGTTTGCACGGATTATGCACACGCTATAGACCCCCCCCCATGTAAACCGTGCAACATTAGATCAAGACTAATGCATGACGATCATGAGCGTGATTGATTGATGCTTGCAGCACCAGCCCCTCCCCCCCCCCCCCCCCCACACTGTTCTCAGGGAACCTAATGAGGACTCAGGTGGCGATGCCGGCCGGGTGCCTGCTCTGGGCGGTGGCGATGCAGATGTTACCTGGTGGCTCGGAGGGTGTGTGTGTGTGCGTGTGTGTGTGTGTGTGGGTGGGTGTGGGTGTGGGTTTGTGTGTGTGTGTGTGTTTTGCCAGCTGCGATGGCCAGCTGCCCACACATCACCCTGGCCATGGATGGCATCTCCCCAACATGGTTGACCCAGATAGACATCACGCGGCACCGGGGGAGTCCGCACGCACGCACGCATAAAAAAACCTCAACAAACTCAACAAAATCTCACACACGCACATGTACACTCAGTGGTGGATGAAGTACTCGCGTGTTTTACTTAACACATTGGGTGCCAGAGGTTTATTAAAATATTATACGTTGAGTGCCAGCATTTCTTCCATCCACTTGCGTTATACATTTCGTGCTGTGAGAAGCCCCGACGAGGAAGTGCATGTAAACAAAGCGTGCGTGCGAGACGGCGGAGGGTCCCGACTAACGCCTGGAACAATAATATTTCCAACGCGACCCTCCATTGCAGCGTGATCGCCGATCGAAAACGGCTCGTTTCCACCACATTAAAAAGAAATGGAGATATTAAGCTTTTAATCAAGGAGATAACATTGAAAACGCCGACCGGAAGGATTTTTTACATGGAGCCAGATCCAGCCTCTTCTTCTCAGAAACTCCTTGGGTGATGTCAAAGTTTCGTTTTAGCGCCCCACGTGGCCCACATGTATAAAAATAGAATTGGGTCAAAAACGGTCCGGACCGTTTTCGGCACTTCTCGTTTGGACCCTCAAAAACGGTCCGGACCGTTTTTGGCATTCAATGTGTTAAGTAAAAGTATCAATACTGCACTGTAGAAGTACTCTGTTACAAGTGAAAGTCCGGAATTCAAAATTTACTTGAGTAAAAGTACAAAATTATTGGTATCAAAATGTACTTAAAGTACCAAAAGTAAAAGTAATTTTTTGGGGGAAAATAGCAGATCTACAAGCTCACAACGCGTCGCGATGCGACGCGTTGTGAGCTTGTAGATCGGCTATTTTCAAATAGCCTAGTTATAAAATAGGGCTAAAGTGGTTAATGTATGTTTTATAATGTCATAATTTATATCTGCAAGGTAACAAGTAACTTAAGTTTTCAAATAATTATAGTGGAGTAAAAGTACAATATTTGCCTCTGAGATGTAGTGGAGTAGAAGTAAAAGTGTAGACAATTGGAAATACTCCAGTAAATGAAAAGTACCTAAAAATTGTACTCAAGTACAGTACTTGAGTAAATGTACTTAGTTACTTTACAGCACTGTGTACACCGCACACACATCCACAACACTGGCGGTGAAATGATGAAATAGGCAGACACACACACACACACACACACACACACACACACACACACGCACACGCACACACAAGCACACACACGCGTGCCAAATGAGTCTTTTTTTTTGGTACAAAAGTGCTTACACCATCATCCAGTCCCGTCAGAGCAGGTGAGACAGGAAGTATAAGCGGGAAGATATTTTTGGGAGTGACCTCAAACTCTCCCGCTGCTGTATTTTTTTTCATCCGGAATAGAGCTTCTTCCGCTGTAAACAGGCCTCCTCCTCCTCCTCCTCCTCCTCCTCCTCCTCCTACACACACACCTCCGCAAGGTCTGTAAAAGTACGATGACAAAAACTATTCTATCGTTCGCCTCGGGGAGAAAAGAAAAAGAAAGTTTCTGAATTGCACAAAATGCCTGGGAAAAAGGTCAAAGGGCGGAATAACACCGTTTAAGTCCAGAAAAACTCGATTACACACACGTCTCATGTCCTTTTTGAGTTTGACCCTCTGTCATTTCACTTAATGTGCCATTTGTCCTTTTGAACAATGTCGTTGAGCGACATGGCTTTTTGATGGCCGTAATGCCTCCGCTACAGTGGTGGAAAAAGTACTCAAATTCTTTACCTAAGTAAAAGTACCAATGCACCACTGCAATATAGAATTACTCTGTTACAAGTAAAAGTCCAGAATTAAAAATATGCTTGAGCAAAAGTACACAAGTATTGGCATAATGTACTTAAAGTACCAAAAGTAATAGTACAAAAATATTTGAAAATAGCAGATCTACAAGCTCACAACACAGCGTTGTGAGCTTGTAGATCGGCTATTTTCAAATATAAAATAGGGCTATTAGTGGTTAATGTATGTTTTATAATCTTTTATATCTGCAAAGTAACTAGTAACTAAAGTTTTCAAATAATTGTAGTGTAGGCTAGTAAAAGTACAATATTTGCCTCTGAGATGTAGTCGAGTAGAAGTAAAAGTATTGGAAAATGGAAATACTAAAGTAAAGTACAAATACCTCAAAATTGTACTTAAGTACAGTACTTAAGTAAATGTACTTAGTTACTTTCCACCACCGCTCCGCCACCATCAGCTCTGAACTAGAGGTCTTCACGGGTCAAATATAAATACCCGAACCCAAATGGACCCGTGATTTTTTTACCCGGAACCGAATGGACCCGGCCTATGGTCCAATATGAAGGACCGATACCCGAATGGACCCGCGAAAAAAATACCCGTAACCGAATGGACCCGGGCCATTATTAGAAATTGAGATCCGGACCCGAACAGCACCGAGAGCTGTCGGAAACCGACCCGTATAGAACCGTGACATACAAGAACCGAACCCGTACATAACCCGAGCCTCCGAAAAACCCGAACGCAAAATTGTTTGACAACGTCATTAGTACAAGTTGTCCAGTGTTAAATAAGACTTGTTTCATACTTTCTTACCTAAATGTATAGCCTCCATGATTATGATGTATAATCCCAGTCAATGCTCATTGGACAGCTATACAAAAATAAATCCACGTTCTAGATGTTTGTAATCCTTTTTCATTGCCAACTATACTCCACGTTAATTTCTAATGTTAAACCAGATTTAATGTTGTTTAACATTATAATTGGCTTTGGAGTTTCCATTGTGCTTTGCAGAGTATACCGGTAACAAAAAGTTGATATTAACTCGATTATTTTACCATTTTTAACCATTAACCAAAGCGTTACGTTAATCGACAATATTTGATATAACTGGTGTATATAAATGAGTGGGTAAAATATGTCCAAGGATTCGTCGGTGATGTCACATCAGTGCGCCGACGAATCCTTGCTATCTTTAAAACAACTTCGAACATGGCGTAGCGTCCGTCGCTACTTCCTTGTTGCATAATGACATCACTGTCGAATCCTTGGTATCTTTGTCCTAGCCTTTCAACGTGTGTGTTGATCAGCGCCGTTAATATGCGCTGTAGTCTTTGCTCGTGGTAGTGAAACACTAAACAGGATTATTATTTCATGTCAACATTCAAGTACAAGTATCAGAAGATGTAACTCAGGTAAAGTAATGCGCCACTCTGCAAGTTTAACTAAAGTTTTCCACCTGTCCAAAGTTGTTCCTAATACAGACAGAGCCTTCGGTCAAGAAAGACGATCATCAAGGCTAATACAGACATAAATATGTTTTAATCATCCTATCCTTGTTAATATATCGCCATTTAGGTCAATGATATAACATTATGTAGTGATATGATAATTTAAATAGCAGCCAGTCATTGACTGCGTCACTGCCAGTCTGTCTTCTGAGCGACCTCCCTCCCTCCACCCGGGTATTAATGGAACCGTCCATTTCACAGTCTGAGCCCCGAGACCCCCCGCTCGCCGGGTCCACTCGGGTATTAGTGGAACCGTGCATTTCACAGTCTGAGCCCCGAGAAACCCGCTCGCCGGGTCAACTCGGGTATTAGTGGAACCGTCCATTACACAGTCGGAGAACCGAGACCCGAGACGGACTGTACCGGCTCCGACCCGGACCCGGAGTCACTTCTTGTGAATGGACCCGTGACCGAGCCGGGTACGGGTCGGAACCCGGGTATTTCGGGTTACATGCCTAACCCGACAAGCTCTACTCTGAACCCCGCCCCCAAAATGGAACGATGGCATCCCTAAAGGTCGTAGGAAGAGATATCTCTGCTTTTCTTTTTGGGAGGGATGCTAATCCTTATCTTAATTTCTTTTACTCATTTTATTCTGTTGCTTTAACAACAACAGAACTTTGCCTTATCTTTATCTTGTCTCATCTTACGGTATCTCTTCTTCTTTGGTCTTGTCTTATCTTATTTTGTCTTCCTATTTTGGCTCATTGTGTCTTGTGTGTGATACCGCCAGGAGCTTTACCACCGAGTAAAGACTGCATTAAGTTTAACACTCTGTGACCATGCTTGTGTTCAAATGTTTTGGTTTGTGTGCAGCAGTTGAATGTGTGCATGCTAGTGTGCTTGGGAACTATGCTATGCGCGTGTGTGTGTGTGTGTGTGTGTGTGTGTGTGTGTGTGTGTGTGTGTGTGTGTGTGTGTGTGTGCGCGCCCTCGCGTGCAGTCATTATACCACCAATGTCACACCGCATTGCGGCGCAGTAAAAACACCCTTTTCTTTTTTTTTTCCTACACACAGTCCACCTGCCAGGTCCCTCAGGGGGGCACATACTCTGTATAGATGCATCTCGGTGCTCCAGTGCTTGGCAAAGGGTTCACTTTGAGATCGTAGTATACCTCTGAAATGAGCTACGCGTTTTCACCCGAAATAAGTGTAAAATGTATTGCTTTTTTCATACTTTGTGTAACATAGGTGGATAGATGGATGGATATTTGATATATGTTTGTCTCTCTATGGACTGCTGACTATAGATCCATACTATACCCATCCCTCTGGCCACAGTCAGCTCTCTCTCTCTCTCTCTCGCTCTCTCTCTCTCACTCTTTCTTTCCTCCGGCCAGATCTATTTCTTTCACTGTGACCTTAAGTTGTCCCCCTCCACGGGAAACGGATGTCTGTACAGTACAGTGCAGTACAGTACAGCCAACAAAGACAGTGAGAGTGGAGATTGTGTGAAAATAGAAACTCACTCTTTACAGGATGCTGATGTCAATGGTAAATAAAGGAACACATTGTAAAGACTAACTACTGCAGGCACATAGAGTATAGTATGCATTGCAATTTATTGCACTTTCGTGATCATTTTTACATTGTGGGGTGTTTTTGTAGATTTACTGTGGTTTGGTCATTGTGCGTGTGTGTGTGTGTGTGTGTGTGTGGTTTAATTTGAGTTCAACTGCATTTCTACTGGTGTCTATTACAGCAATAAACCACGCAAGGCTGTGGTTTACCATGGATTTGGCTGTTCAAACATCACGGCTAACCACGGCCTCACATGGCTTATTGCTTTTCTGAAACGGTTAATAAATATGGCAACATCGAAATCATAGACATATCTCAAATAAAACACTAGAAGAATAGGACAAAATGTATTAATAATCATAAAGTTTGATGGAGCGTTATAGTACATTGGCACAGTGATACTGATACATGCGGTCCAGGTGTGTGAGTATTTTTTACAAATGGATTCAGCCAATCATAATCACAGACTAGAACTATCCATTTTTGAATACAGTATACACAGTATAACCCACCAATCAACGGTCAAGTGGTCTAATCAATCTCTCAACGTAGTACAGCTGGGCGACTTGAAGAGCCTGTCTCATTACAGGAAATGTCACAGGTTCTGTTCCATCCAATAGCTTATGACTACCATCAACATTCATGTGCTTTGTCCAAGTGTCCCGCTTAATACAAACCTGGTCATTCTTTGAAGTCACTCTGGTCCTGGATGTGAACAGCAACTAATTGTCTAAATCTTGAACACAACCACTGTGTAATGTTTACATGTTTTTCATTCAAATTGAATGCTACAGGGTTAGCAAGTTGCTAGCTGGAAGATGGCCCACAAATAGCTTCCTGTACACTCAGCGGTTGAATATTGGCGATTGTAAAAAAAGCTTCAATTCCAGTTCCTATTTGGTCTGCTTTTTGTTTCATCACTTGCAATTGCACTTGTTTATCCTGTATCCTGTATGTGTTCTCTCTACTGATGACATAATAATGGTATCCCGACCTCAACACGTATTTTCTGTTCATTAGAGAGCTGGAGACAATTTCAGCACATTTTTTACCAAAATATCACTTGCACCCCATTTAAATCACTTGTTAGATTTGCCCTTCAGGTGGGTTGCTTGCCAAGAGGGACAAGCACAGAGCAGACCATTGTTCTGCTCATGCTCCGTCAGTCACGCTGTGGCAACCCCACCCCTCCATCCCTCTGGCCAAGCAGCAGGCCAATGACCCAAAGCCACATGCAGCCGAGCAACGCTCTGGGGCCAGAGAGAACCGAACCACGATCTGCAGCCTGGATAAGGAGGAGGAGGAGGGGGGACCGCACCCAGTGGTGAGGTCTGACTGAAACGGACTGGTTGCCTCCCTTAAGGGGATGGTTGGTTCGATTGAGAGGAAATCCCTGAGGAAGAATCGAGAGACGGACGTATTTAGAGAAGTTCTAGATGGAAAAACAGGGTCTGCGGAGTAGAGTAGAGCAGTGGTTCTCAACCAGTGGTCCGGGGACCACCAGTTGTCCTTGAGGGGGGTTCCAGGTGGTCCCCAGCTAAATGATGGAGAGTTGGTAACCAAATGGACCCTTATAGACTCTCTTTAACTCTTAAGAGTTACATTGTATTGTTAAACATCTGCATTACTTAATTTAACGTTTTGCCTGTTGTCTCTCCTGCTGTATTTACCACATCAATGCAGCATGGAATTGTGGACAAAATCCCATCCAACAACAACAAAATATTCTACGTTTTGTGTCTGAGAGTCTAAATCTCGTCAAACGGTGGTCCGTGGCTCAAATGCCGAATAAATAATGGACCTTGATGTGAAAAGGGTTGAAAAAAAAAACACTGGAGTAGAGGCAATGCAGCCAGAGAGATGTGCCGCAGCCATCAAAGGATGTGGAAATCAGCATTGAGGTTTCTCTGGCATTGAGTGAACGATTAGGTCATTAGGATATTGGAACTTGGAAGTTTAACCACATGAACCCTAACGTCCCTATTCTGGGCATGTGCATAATAGGCAAACATTCGGCAAAAAATACCAGATCTACAATCTCACAATGTGTTGTGAGCTTGTACGACCGGCAATTCTTTGGCAAAGACATTTTGTGTAGAGTGAAAAATATGAAGTATGTAGGGATTACGTGGGCAATATTTGCTAGATGGTCTTGGCAATCTAGCCTGCTTATAATTGTGTACTATATGTGCGCACATGCGTGCGTTTCTCTCGCTCCATATGTTTGATCGTGTTCATACAGACAACCCCCGTCCCTGCTCCACTTAGCTCTCACTGACAGTTTGAAGGCTGTTCATCTCCCTGCGCTGGTAAAATATTTACATGTTTTGCATTCAAATTGAATGCTACAGGGTTAGCAAGTTGCTAGCAGGACGATGGCCCACAAATAGCTTCCCGTACACTCGGCGGTTGAATATTGGCGATGGAAAGCAGTCTGTCTGGGGAGTGATTGTCACAATCTGAGAATTAATTCATAGTGAAGGGTTTGAAACGATGACCTAATTAGAAACGTGTCGTCATTGGGGCGTCTGGATGGCATATGCTAAAGCCTTTGCCCAGCACCCTTAGAGAGCGGGGTTCAATTCCTGGCAGCGGTGCCTCTAGCTCGGCCCGGGTGCTCCAACAAACGGTGTTTGCGGCTGGGAAGGGGGTGAGGCATCCTTGTCGCTGCAGTAGTGAAGTGGCAGCTAACTCCATTTGTATCAGAGGAGGTGCACGGTAGTGCACATTTTGTGTCCCAAGTCACTATCAAAATGTTAAACCCATTAAGACCTGAAGCCGATTCTACAAATGTCTCCTAAATCCCAACAGTATTCTGAAAAACGCATGTTTCTATATCAGTGGTGCTCAAACTTTTTCATGTCAAGGACCCCCAAAATGATGATAGGTATTTGGCCGCCGACCCCCATCTCAAAATATTTTGTTCCAGGGACCCCCCAGAAGCAAAGAATAGAGTTAAAAATGTTCCCTTTAAACAATATATATTCAAAGATTTGTACACATTTTCACGATTTAAAAAAAAATAGCAGATCTACAAGCTCGTAGCGCGGCACTCGGTGCCGCGCTATGAGCTTGTAGATCTGCTATTTTTGAATAGCCAAAGTGTAAAAGAATGCTTTTTAGCTCAAATCAAAAAGAGACACAGACGCGTTCCAGGTCTTAATGGGTTAATCTGTAGGAGTAGTAGCAAAAAGTGTGTTTTGATGAAAACGCAAAATGGCGGAATATCTAGTCTGACACAAATGGCCTGGGCCTATAATGGGTGGTTGTGTCATGATCCAAGGAATCCAGGGGAAAAAAAAGACTTTGACTGTACGACCTACGGTTCAAGGGTTATAGGCCAAAATGTGAAGCGCCACCAGGAAGTCAATTTGAATCATTTGGGGCAGAGGTTCTTCCTTGGCCTACTGGTGGAGTGTGCGTGCAAAGCTTCACGCCAATCAGTCCAACAGTGCTGGAGATTAGCTGCTCATGGACATACATACATACACACACGGACGGACGGACAGGGGCGAAAACATAGTCTTTTGGCCGTATGGTGGAGACAATAATAATAATAATTTTTTTTTGGGGGGGGGGGGGGGGGAGGCTTTTATGCCTTTATGGATAGGACAGTATAGGGATGGCCAACCGATAACTGTTAACCGTTAAGAAATCGGCAACCGGTTAATACTAACGATTAAAATTAATCGTTAAAGGGCCAAAACATTTTTTTTATAGTTTTTTAGCCAAGTCTACAGCTGCAACCACACGTGACTTCCACTTCATTCTTCTTCTTCCTCGTCTTTGTATTGGTATTGTTTGTGTTGGAGCGCCTCGGTGCGGCTGCAGAGTTCATGTGCAGCCTCTTCCAGAGAGAGATAGAGACACTAGAAACTCTGCTGGAGACACAAAACAAACTGTGTAGACTTGGCCCTTCGAAATAAAATGTGTTTTGGCCCTTAGAAGAAAAAAAAACACACACAAATCTTTCCTTAACGGTTATCGATTAATTAATCGGTAAGGCCTAGCGGTAACCGGTTAATAAAATGTCTCCATTTGGCCATCCCTAGGACAGTAGGCAGACAGGAAATGGGGAGTGACATGCAGCAAATGCCGTCGGGATCGGGACTCGAACCCGCGACGCGCTGTCAGGCTACATTTAGCTGAGGTGCCTGGCCCACTACGCCAGCGGCCCAGGACCAATAATAATAATTTATATATATATATATATATTTTTTTTGTTATTTACCTCTGTTGGGAATTAAAAATAATAATTCTCATTCTTGTATAGTTTGTATACTATATTTGCAGTAATAATGTGTGGTTGTCACAAAATCCCAAGGCCTCAGCACACTGGTTTGAACCACTGGCCTGCACACACCCACCCTAGGACAGCAGTACAGGCTATAGCAGTGAAAGGGGACACGGTACACATGAGTTAAATTAGGAAGAAAATAGGAGAGGGGGGGGGGATTACGTGTGAATTTCAAACATTACCTGAGAGAGTGTGCTTTATATCACACTGTGTATCAGTACCTTTAACCCATTGAGGCCTGATAGGTTCCGAATCCGATTTCTGCAAAATGTCTTGTAAATCCTAACGGTTTTCTGGAAAAAAAACGTATGTTTCTCTATCAGTGGTGCTCAAACTTTGTCATGTCAAGGGACTCCCAAAATGATATGTATTTGGCCACGGACCCCCCCATCTCAAAATATTCTGTTCCAGGGACCCCCAGAAGCAAAGATTTGAGTTAAAAATGTTGGCTTTAAAATAATATAAATATATATTAATTTGCACATATTTCCTCGATTTTTCAAAAATAGCAGATCTACAAGCTCGTAGCGCGGCACTCGGTGCCGTGCTACGAGCTTGTATATCTGCTATTTTTGAATAGCCAAAGTGTAAAATAATGCTTTTTTTTTTTTTTAAGCTCAAATCAAAAAGTGACACAGATCTTAATGGGTTAAAATATGAATGTGGCCAAAACCTAAGACACACAGCCTCCATCCAGACCGCTTGGAATCTACTGTAGGATTTATTCATGGAAAAACAGTCTGCCACACAGTGAACGGGCTTGCACTCCCGAAAAAATTTAGAACTCTAGAATCTTGTAGAAAATCACACGATATTTACAGCCCATTGAGCCCAGTGAATTATATATATTTAATGATTTGCACTGAGGCAAAGAGGTGAACAAGGCTTTCAGAACAAAATGTAACTTGGTGCTTTCAGCTACAGTAAGGTAGAACATTAAATGTGTGTATATGTGTGTCATGTTGTTGGCCTCTCCGCCTCTTATACACCACAAACAGAGTGAAAGCTTTGCTGCACACACGACACAACTATTCCATTCCAATGTAGATCAGAAATATGACTCAGTTTTACCAAAGCCAAAGCAATTAATTACTTGTTTTTTTTTTCATGTCAGTGAACAGTGAAATTAAATGGAACTTAATTCAAAGTTAATTTAGAAAACTATGGATACTATTCTGCAGATTTCAAATTCTGGAAATTCTACACACATCGATATTGTAGTCAATTTTATTTATTTATTTTATTTGATGTCTTATTTTTTAACACCAAATTAAATCAGTTAATCACCTTTTTTCATCATCTCCAAATATGTGGATTCTGCTCGCAATACGTTACTGAGGGCCAATTATATAAGGCAGAAAATCTGCAAAGTGTTCCTTTAAATACCTCGCTTCCAAGGGCAACCGTGAATTGAGCCGGCCACATCCATCCCACATCCATCCCACATCCATCCCACAACCATCCCACACACACACACACACACACACACACACACACACACACACACACACACACACACACACACACACACACACACACACACACACACACACACACACACTAACTTTACATTTAAATCAAAGGCACAGATGTAGTCACTTACTTGCAACAATGCTGCCCTCTACTGCACAGCTGTGTGCATAACAAAAACACAGAAATTCACAGGTACCTGAGAGGAAAATAATGCATCCCAGTTCTTCTCTCCCTTGGCTTATGCTGTCATTAATACTTTTCAGGTGTGTGTGTGTGTGTGTGTGTGTGTGTGTGTGTGTGTGTGTGTGTGTGTGTGTGTGTGTGTGTGTGTGTGTGTGTGTGTGTGTGTGTGTGTGTGTGTGTGTGTGTGTGTGTGTGTGTGTGTGTGTGTGTGTGTGTGTGTGTGTGTGTGTGTGTCGCAGTGCGTTTGGGTGGATCCAATTATTTAAGCAGCCTCTGGCTTTTTCCCAACTGGCCAACGGCTGGCCAGCTGCTCGAGGGGGCTTATCAGGACACTTGCTAGCAGTAGCATGCTTTAATGTATTTATGTGTGTGTGCACGCGTGTGTGTGTGAGCGTGCGTGTAATATGCGCACACTCGTGCGAATGCAATCAGCCCAAAGTTGCCATTGGCCTAATTGCTGGACGAAGTCTTGGGTGCCGAGATTCAACTGAGTCACATTGCTTAAACAGGTCACGCACTTCTCCTCTCGTCTGTCTGTCTGTCTGTCTGTCTCTCTGTCTCCATCCTTCCATCCTACTCATCCCTTCCTCCAGTGTGAAGCCTGGCTGACCAGGGGTCATCATCATCTGTTGGACTGTGGAATCTCCACATCACCACTGCTATAAGAGAGCTGTTTCCCAGCACTCTGGCAAAATGAACAAGATAATGATCCCTCTCCCTGACTCCACGCACACACACATGCACAAGTGCACGCACGCACGCACACACACGCGCGCACACACACACACACACACACACTCTCACTCTCACTCTCGCACACGCATCCTACATGCACTAATGATACATTATTTCCTTTAACACACTGTTTTTCTCTCTGTTTCACTAATGTCACTCTCGTGCCAAAACCTGCTAGTTGTGTGCATGAGGGATGATGTGGTTCAGTGAGTGCGTCTTAGGAATGGTACTTCCTCACAAGGCAATGAGAAGTCTCTCGCCTCTTGGCCGGAACATTTCTCATATTTTGGGGTTTTGCTTCTCTCCTCGACATGCTCACATTTGACATGTTAAACCTTTGTCTCTCACAGTATGGGGAGTGAGTGAAATGTACTTCTGTTGGAGTGCCTGATGGCTCAGCCAATTGGCTCAGCAATAGGCTCTATATATGCACAGCAGCCATATTGGACATAAATTGGGCCGCTTCCATACTTCCTTCATAGGTGTTACCAATGATACTAATGAAGCCTTCAGCCTCTGTTCCGTTCTGGTCAAACAGAGTCAGCGTGCTGATATTGTGCATGTTGGCTCACTGGAAACACACCAGTGGGTCTCAAAGTGTGGTCCAGCGACCCTCATGGTTCCTTGAGGGGGTTCCAAATGGCCCCTTACGTACAGTAGAGCTGCCACCATTACACATTTAACCCATTAAGATCTGAAGCCGATTCTTCTATAAATCCCAACAGTATTCTGAAAAAAAAATATGTTTCTATATCAGTGGTGCTCAAACTTTTTCATGTCAAGGACCCCCAAAATGATATGTATTTGGCCGCGGACCCCCATCTCAAAATATTTTGTTCCAGGGACCTCCCAGAAGCAAAGACTTGAGTTACAAATGTTCGCTTTAAACGATATATATTCAAAGATTTACACACATTTTCACGATTTTTCAAAAATAGCAGATCTACAAGCTCGTAGCGCGGCGAGCTTGTAGATCTGCTATTTTTGAATAGCCAAAGTGTAAAATAATGCTTTTTAGCTCAAATGAAAAAGTGACACAGATGCGTTCCAGGTCTTAATGGGTTAAGTTGACGATTAATTGTCACACAAATAATTGCGATTAACGATTTTAATTGTGTTCTTGGCATTGAACATTGGAAAATATGAACAAAAAAGTCATTTCTGTTTGCCTTTTAGGCTTCGTAATCAAAAGTTGCACAGGGCAGACATGACAAAGAACTGAAATAAACGAAGATATAATTTTATTCTAAAAAATAAAAGAGTAAGAATGGGGGAAATAGCTGATCTACAAGCTTACAACTTGTCACAAAGTGACGTTGTAAGCTTGCTATTTCTGCTTTTTTTTTAAGTATTTGAGAACATGGATGTTCAACATGGAAACGATAATGACGATTATGCCAAAAAAATCTGATTATCTCAAATAATTGCGATTAGACGATTATGTATTAATTGTGACAGGCCTACCCTTACGGGTGTGTAACTGTGAGAGTGTACAAATGGAACCAGATGAACCCGGTAAGGGTCCATTTGGTTCCATACGGGTTCATTTGGTTCCATTTGTACCTTATGGGCCGCAGGGACCCGAGTTCAGATCCGACTCCCTGTCTTCTTGTCCCACAATGTCTCTCCTCTCTCTGCCCTTGAATCACGTTCTCTTTGCATTCTCCTATCTTAAGAAATAAAGCTGAACAATGCACGCAAAAGTAACTGAAACAGATTTTACCTTTTGCCTTTTGTTTTGCAGTGGGACATTCGTTTTATTTAACGGGTGTAGAATTG
This sequence comes from Gymnoscopelus braueri, assembly GCF_963280865.1. Lineage (NCBI taxonomy): Eukaryota > Metazoa > Chordata > Actinopteri > Myctophiformes > Myctophidae > Gymnoscopelus > Gymnoscopelus braueri. Next base: position 14,313,955 of record NC_137618.1, on the reverse strand, counting down.
GACTTGACTGACTTTTATTCAAATTCAGTCACCATTTTCTGTAATATTACTGTACTGTCTTTTCAGAAAGCAGAAACATATCTAGTTGGCATTGTTAGGAACAGCAATGTGTACCTGTCTGCTGCAGGGTAATAATATGCAGCTTGCATGAAGAGCTGTGGCCATTAGTTACCGTTTGAAATGCTAATGCTAATGCTAACCGAGTGCCGCGCTATGAGCTTGTAAGATCTGCTATTTTTGAAAAAAAAAAAAAAATCGTGGCAAAATCTTGGGATTATATATTTTTTAAAGCGAACATTTGTAAACCCCCAGAAGCAAAGATTTGAGTTACAAATGTCTGCGGGAAAAAAAAGGAAAAAAAATCAAATATTTGCACAACTTTTCATGATTTTTCAAAAATAGCAGATCTACAAGCTCATGGCGCGGCACTCGGTAGCCCAACGAAATAAAAGAAATGACACTCTTAACCCATTAAGACCTGGAACTGTGTCATTTTTTGATTTGAGCTAAAAAGCATTATTTTACACTTTGGGCTATTCAAAAATAGCAGATCTACAAGCTCATAGCGCGGCACCGAGTGCCGCGCTACGAGCTTGTAGATCTGCTATTTTTGAAAAATCGTGAAAATGTGTGCAAATCTTTGAATATATATATTTTTAAAGCGAACATTTTTAACTCAAATCTTTGCTTCTGGGGGGTCCCTGGAACAAGATATTTTGATGGGGGTCCGCAGCCAAATACATATAATTTTGGGGGTCCTTGACATGAAAAAGATGGAGCACCACTGATATAGAAACATACGTTTTTCAGAAAACTGTTGAGATTTAGGAGACATGTAGAATCGGCTTCAGGTCTCAATGGGTTAAAGAGTTAATTCCCGATTTAGCCTACCGAAATCAATGAAAGTCAAAGAGCATCACTGTTGTGATGCTGCAGTATTTGAATTCTGCCCTTCTTTGTGGTGGACGTTATCCCTCTACTGGTGGCGGTGGCTACCAGCCCCTTTCTATGTATATCTCTCTCGCTGGGTGGTTCGGTATTTTCAGCATAAGCTTATATGATTCCCTAATCTGTAAACCCCATTGGCCAATGACTTTGCCGTAACGACAGCCCCCCATATGCGGCTGAAATAGAAAGTCTCTGAATGATTCCAATTCGAATTCCCAGGAAATTGCAGTCGATTTCAGACAATTAGTTTCAATTGATCCATAATTGTGTGCGCCCGGCAGTGCAAGCTAGATGTTACACACCCCAAACCATTCTCACTAAAAAAAAACATATTTAACAGTGCTGTTGTTTTACAGTCGTCTGCGAGTGGATCTAAGATCCCACTGCTTTGGGCAATAGAAGAAGCTGACCACAGTGAGCTTGGCTTGGCGTGCCGTTTGGCTGTTTTAAGAGGTTGTTTTTGTCGGTGGTTCTTTCCCTCTGTTAAACCGCACGAACAGGCCACTGGAAGTTCAGCCTCTTTACGGAGTCTGGAAAAGCTTTAGGCATGCTTAACCGCGGCCTCTTTCCTCTTTCCCCATCAAGCCCTCTAGGTTTACGCAGGCAGGAGGGGACGCCCAGGGATGTTATTAATGTAATGTAAGTGGGTGACCCGTGTCTGTAGAAGAGCTAAAACCTTTTCCTCCGGTTGGAACTGGGATCGCATCCCACCACCCCAGAGCCGTCTCTCCCGTGTCCCTTATCAGGGCTCACAGTTCCAGTTAATTCCCCTCCGTAATTCTTCTTCCTAATCATAGGAACTCACCGATCAAATATCCCAAGACAACTGTGGTGGGATTTGGCCGGTGGGATAGTTATGATTGGCCGGTACACAGTAGCATGAAGGGATTGCTGCCTGGAGTATACATAGACGAGCTCGCCGTCTCTTCTGTTTTTTTTTGGGGGTTTTCTTTAGCCCCCACATCCTCTTCCATTCTTTGTCCCGGGTCTTTTTCTTCATTTATTTTTCTAAGGATGCTTCTTTCTCTTCTTTCTCTTCCGTTTCTTCTTTCTCTTCTGTTTTGTTTTTTTAGCCCCCTACATCCTCTTGACATTCTTTCTCTCTTGTCTTTGTCTTCATTTCTTTTTTTCTAAGGATGCTTCTGTCTCTCTTGAAGAAATCCCCAGTCTCTCTTCAGGAGCTTTTCCCTCTGCGTTCATTTCAACACGTTTGTGTCTAATTGACCTGAATTCTCTCTCTCTCTCTCTCTCTCTCTCTCTCTCTCTCTCTCTCTCTCTCTCTCTCGTTCTGCCTCTCTCCCTCTCTTTTTTGTCCTCTCCATCGTTAGGCCTGTCACAATTATTACATAACCGTCTAATCACAATTATTTTTGCACAATCGTCATAATCGTTTCCATGTTGAAAGATTCACACATTTTCAAATATAAAAAACCCCAGAAATGGCAGATCTACAATCTTACAACGCGTCACTTTGTGACGTGTTGTAAGCTTGTAGATCAGCTATTTCAGTTTTTTTTATTTTTATATGTCAATACTTTCTTTGTATATTTCAGTTATTGGTCATATATGCCCGGTGCAATTTTTGATTACGAAGCCTAAAAGCCTTCATATGTTCCAATGTTCAATGGCCATACACACAATTAAATCGCTAATCGCTATTATTTGAGTGACAATTAATCGTCGACTTAAAGGTAGGGTAAGTGATTTTCTTTGGTTAAAATAAGTGTTAAATAGCTCTATATTCTGATAGTACTCATTGCTATAGAGTGTTTGTTCAGTAAAAGGAGTCTTCTTGTCTCTCCACCTCTTTATTAAACAGAAAATGCATTTTCGTTTCAGTTTCATTTCCAATTTTAATCCAATCAGGATAGAGAACTCAATCAGGATAAAGATTAAACAAGTGAAATTGGAAGTGATGACACTAAGAAATGAGCAGGCAAAATTGGAACTGGAACACTATAAAAAATGAAGCTTACAAATGGGTACTTTCTCCTGATTGGCTGAGATTTTGACACCTACCGAAAAATGTATTTTCTGTTTATTAAAGAGCTGGAGAGACGGAGAGACATCTGTTACTGAACAAACACTCTATAGCAAGGATTACTATCAGAATATAGTGCTTTAACCTTTTAACAAAATACTTTTTGTTTTAACCCAAAAATATCACTTACCCTACCTTTAAATTTGCAATGGTGACAGACAGCCCTATTCATCGTTACAGCTCTCATCCTTTTCCGCTACAATGAACTGATTGTTCCTTCTACGCGGCAGTTTAAATTTAACCCATTAAGGCCTGAGGTTCCGACTCTACAAAATGTCTTCTAAATCCTAACAGTTTTTTGAAAAAAACGTATGTTTCTATATCAGTGGTGCTCAAACTTTTTCATGTCAAGGACCCCCAAAATTATTGGGGGTAAGTATTTGGCCACGGACCCCCATCTCAAAATGTTTTGTTCCAGGGACCCCCCAGAAGCAAAGATTTTAGTTACAAATGTTCGCTTTAAAACAATATGTATTCAAAGATTTACACACATTTTCATAATTTTGCAAAAATAGCAGATCTACAAGCTCGTAGCGCGGCACTCGGTGCCGCGCTACGAGCTTGTAGATCTGCTATTTTTGAATAGCCAAAGTGTAAAATAATGCTTTTTAGCTCAAATCTAAAAATGACACAGATGCGTCCCAGGTCTTTAAGAGCAGAAATGATGGGTCAGGTAGCCAGGCAGATGTAACCCACAGACAGAGAAGAGGGATCTGTCGGGTAAGACCTGCAGACAGATGGTCCACAGCAGTGGTGGTGGTGGAAGAAGTACTCGGATATTTTTACTTAAGTAAAAGTAGCAATACCACAATATAAAAATACTCTTGTTACATGTAAAAAAAAAAAAATTTACTTGAGTAAAAGTACTAAAGTATTGGCATCAAAATATACTTAAAGTACCAAAAGTAAAAGTACTCAAATGTTTGAAAATAGCAGATCTACAAGCTCACATGTGAGCTTGTAGATCTGCTATTTTCAAACAGCCTATGTATAAAATAGAAGACTTCTTTTTTTAGGTTTATTTATGTTTTACAATATAATGATTTATATCGGCAAAGTAACTAAAGTTTTCAAATAATAGTAGTGGAGTAAAAGTACAATATTTGCCTCTGAGATGTAGTGGAGTAGAAGTAACGGTATTGAAAATTGGAAATACTCCAGTAAAGTTGAAATACCTCAAAATTTTACTTTTGTACTATTTCGAAAAAAACATCACATGGATGCACCTGGGACGTATCATTATAGGTGTTCAAAACAACGCATTGCGACACGTTGTGAGCTTGCAGATCAGCTATTTTTGCTATTTATTGTACAACGAAGTTTAAAGGGATTAAATGGTTAAAGGGATACTTCACTTTCGGGCCGGGGACACATTTAAAAAAAATATTAAAAATAAATGAAAAAAGTTATGGAAAATTCATGGCCCCCTCACACATTAGTAGGACACTGCGTGTCGTGAGGGGGCCATGAATTTTCCATAACTTTTTTCATTTCTTTTTAATATTTTTTTTAAATGTGTCCCCGGCCCGAAAGTGAAGTATCCCTTTAAGTTAGTACTGTACTAGTCTGAACTTTCCCTTTCACACACACACACACACACACACACACACACACACACACACACACACACACACACACACACACACACACACACACACACACACACACACACACAACCTTTCCTGATCTTATCCCACTTCAGCTCTCTTTCTAACTTTGATTTTCTCTCATTCTTTTCATCTCTATCCTGCCGTTCCAACAGCTTCTCTCTCTCTCTCTCTCTCTCTCTCTCTCTCTCTCTCTCTCTCTCTCTCTCTGTTTTCTTGACTGTATCTCTTCTCCCTGCTCTTGTCTTATCCTATTCTCTCTATATTCTTGGCTCTCTCCTAGAGTGGCTTTGCAGCTTTATGGCTTTGGCTGGAGCCAAGCCGGGTCCTCCATCCTTTTCCTCGTAGTTATAAGTGTCTTTACACGCGCCGGTACACTTTTACAGCAGACTTTTTACGGTTGTTATTTTCAGCCAGTGTTTTTTTCCTCACATGATGCTTCTTCCTGCTCTTTGATTCATTGAGGTTGAATGAACCACATGGTATGAAGGTGAAGATTTCATTTTTTTGTTGGCCTACAGTACAGTACACAAAATGAGCTCTTGGAGCTTCGCGGATTTACTTTTCCTTTCTGAAAGTGTTAGTTTAACTGCCTGTTAAAACAATGTCCAAAATAAAAGAGTAATAAACAAGAGGTGAGAAGAACTGAAGGCCAGACAAAGAGAGAGAGAGAGAGAGAGAGAAAGCAACACAGAGAGGAGGGAGGGAAGAGGAATCAAAAAGTGACAGAGAGAGATGGAGAGGAAAAACAGCCCGAGGTACAGCTGTAAATCAATCAACCCTAATTAGGGCATCAGCAAATTCCAATAGGTTCATCCTTCTTGTCCTAACAACTGCACGCCATATTGGAAAAATGCCATGCCTGTTTGTATGTCGTTATTGCATTCCTGTTACATGACAGCACGCTGGGTAAATACGATGGATTTGGTATTTTGAATCTGCCTCGAGACAATAGTTGGAAATATCAATAGTATGGCATGACCTAGACTAAATGGACAGTTCATTCACAGTTCAATGATTATTTGGGTCACTGTTTTGAACAATAGCGTGCATGCCTCCCTTTTTTGAATGCTATTCATGCGTCTGGGAACAGTCCAGCCCAGCGCGTTCCCTGATGAAGAAACATTTACTGGATTAATAACTTAACAGAGCAGTCGTTCAGTCTCAGCGTATCTTTACTTTTTGGGGGTATTTACTCAGGTGTTCATTATTAGCGTTTTAAACCAAAACCTCTTTGGCATCTCCTATGCTAATTGTATTGTGTACTTAGCTAATCATATTGTATTTCTCTCCTTCAGGTTGCTGAGGTCCGTCACCTCTCCTGATCCAACAGCAAAGGCAAAGTAGGTGAGTGGTTGATTCTCTTAATGTAATGTCTTTGCACACATGTGCGCGTGTGTGCGTGTGTGTGTGTGTGTGTGTGTGTGTGTGTGTGTGTGTGTGTGTGTGTCTTGGTCTTGTCCCTCACTCTTTCCCTAGCTCTGTTTCCCTCTCTTGCTCTCTCTACAAAGATGTAGAGAGTGCCCTGTTGCCTAAAAAAAAATCATGTTTGAGAGGGTTCATTACGCTTGATGGAAAATGTGTAATTAGATGAGATGGCCACTAGAGGGAAGTAGAGCATTGTTGTCTCTCTCTTGGTTGTGAATGTACTGCATCTAAGTTCCTGTACAGGTATGCCTGAGAGAATACAAACAAAGAAACTAAGAAGCTGAAAGTTAAACAGGGACAAGCTGAGATGTAAAAAATTACAGGAAAAATATGTTTTTATTTTTTTCTCTACTCTGCTTTACATAAGCATGTCTCAAGGTGTGTGTGTGTGTGTGTGGGTGCGTGTGCGCGGGCGCGTGCGTTTGTGCATGCTCGCACGTTTGCAAGTGTGCATGTGTTGGAGCTGCAATCCATTTAGTGTTACTCCTGATTTATACTTCCTCCTTAGTTGCGCACTGGTATCTCGCACCGCAATCACGTATAACTCAGGCTTGTGTGTGTCTTCATAAAAAAATCATGAGAGCGGATCTCATCATACTTTAGCCCAGCACGGAACTGTTGTCTTAGATCCTAATAATTCCAATGCAGGGCTCTACTCTGCACCCTGGGTGGATTCAAAGCTCAGAGGTAGTACGTTCCCATATAACCTTAGTTAACCCATTAAGACCTGAAGCCATTTCTACAAATGTCTACTAATTCCCAACAGTATTCTGAAAAAATCTTATGTTTCTATATCAGTGGTGCTCAAACCTTTTCATGTGAAGGACCCCCAAAATGATATGGGTTTGGTAGCGGACCCCCATCTTGTTCCAGGGACCCCCAGAAGCAAAGATTTTAGTTAAAATGTTCGCTTTAAAACAATAAATATTAAAAGATTTTCACACATTTTCTCTCAAAAATAGCAGATCTACAAGTTAATCTTTGCTTTAAAAGAATATATATATTAAAAGATTTGCACACATTTTCACAATTTTTCAAAAATAGCAGATCTACAAGCTCATAGCGCGGCACTCGGTGCCGCGCTATGAGCTTGTAGATCTGATATTTTTGAATAGCCAAAGGGTAAAATAATGCTTTTTTAGCTCAAATCAAAAAGTGACACAGATGCGTTCCAGGTCTTAATGGGTTAAACTGAAGGGCAGACAGACACAAAGACAGGCAGACATAATGTGATGCAAGAAGTAAAAGAAGGAGATTGAATAACGAGGGGTAGAATCAGCACCATATATACCTCCTGAGAGCAGGAGGCGCTCTACTCCCACTGCAACTACCAAGTAGTCCCCTCCTCCTCCCGTCTCTCTCCCCTCCTCTGGCTGCCGATAGGGTGGAGAGAGGGAACCAGCATAGGAGGGGGGCGGAGGGAGAGAAGGGAGAGAGGGTGAAAGAGAATCTGGGGGCAGGAGGGGAAGGAGTAAGGGGAGAGATATTGGAACGCTGCGCAGGTGTGTTGGAGTTGAGCTGCTTCAACACTGAATATCATCACTAGGTTTTACTCCAGATCCACTGGTCAGGTTTTTTTTCCTGTCATTTTGTCGGTGATTGAAGAGTTAATTGACGAGGCAAGGCGAGTCGGTCCCGCGTTCCTACGCTGAGAAGATAAGCGAGTAACTCCAGGCGTTAGTTTTTGTACAGTCTCTCTCTCTAGAGAGTTATATATCGCCGTGTCGTTTACCGGAACCATGGCTCTCCTCAGCAACGGTGCTCATAGCCTGGGCTCCTACTACTGTCTCATCCGACGCAGGTTCAAGAGGAGACGCAAGAAACGCTCCGAGCGCAAAGGTAACCCGTCTGACAGACGAGAGTGCGTGTTGTTGCGTTGCTGAGGTTATGCACACTAACATCCAGTGGTCATTTAACTCTGAGAGTGTCGAATGAAACATGTGCTGTACACGCTCACTGAGTTAAATGAACACTGAGGACTTTACTGTGTAGCTTTTACCAAAAAAATGTGTTTTTCTTAGTGTGCAGTTATTGACAGTGGAGGAGAGTGGTGGATCTGTGATGTCATGGAGATGCTGTCTTTCCCTTTTAAGTAACAAGTTGGTAATGAAAACAAACAATATGGAATGTAGTTATTTGACTGAGCTGTTCCAGCTTTCTGTAGGAAACATTTCCTATAAAAAGCATAATCCTTTAGAAACCATTCGGGGTGCTTAAAGCAAAAAACTAAGAAAAGTAAACCTGTTAATACATAACATTGTTTTTGTGATATAGATATAACATATAGATAATTTTTCATAATGGCTAAAATCAAGATTTGTTGGTTTCATTTTCTATTGGCATATTGAATGGTTAAGTTTAGAAGAAATACTTTCTGGTCATTGCTGTACTTTTGTCTGCATTTACATCAGCAAATTTTTTGCGTTCACTATGACTTCCTTCATTTAAAATGCAGTCAGCAGTCATTTGCATAGAATAGTATTTACTAGTTCATTCCACCCTTCCCCTCCCTCTCACTATTCTAGCTTACCCCAAGAAATTGCTATGTATATCCTATTAAGCCTCAATGTCTTTTATATGCTTCTGCTATTAAGCCTTAGTGTTCTGTGGAAAGGAAGTGTATAGACATTGTTACAGTGTCATCTAGTTTGAATGGACTGTTAATGCACACGTTTTTCTCTCTCATCGTTTCATTTGTTGTCTTGTTTTGTCGTCTTTGTTGAATATTGGTTATCAAATGAGATAAAGCCTCAAATCGTGATACTTGATTGTACTGTAAGTACCGAAATGTTACGCCTTTGTTACTGGAGTTGAAGTCAAACAGACAAACATTCACTGTAGATAAAAATAGCTTTAGGTACTGCTATTTTGCAAATGTTCACACCTATTTTCACTGTGACTTTTTTCTCTTTTAATTTGACCTTTTTTTTCTTTATTTATTGTTATCCACACTAAACGGTTTCAGTGCCTGCCATGTTGCGACAGTATCTGCTCTATTGTACAGACATGTGACGATGCATGCCAACCATGTTCACTGACACTAAGCAAGACTCGAACTCTCCTGGCAAGACTGTCCAAGTTTATTTGGACTGCACACACACACACACACAAACACAGAGAGTGAGAGAGAGCAAAATCCTCAGTGTTCATTTACGCTTTTGTAACACTCTGGATTTAAGTGTTGCTGAAATTTAAGGGAATCAACCTGATTGGCCTCTTTACATAAAAGGCAGTGGGTAATGTGCTGAGACGCACTACTGACTAATCATCATGTCTGCAGATCATTCTCTCGGTATCTCCCCACATCACACTCTTCTGGAGTGAGACTTGTCCCCCCGTCTTCTGTGTCATTTTTTGCACTACAGTTAAGTAGGGTTGAAAGTTAATCAAAGTAATTGATTTATTCGATTGATGGGAAGTTTGATGGGATGCATTGTGAGTTTGTAGATTGGCTATTTTTTGCTTGACACCAAGTCTTCAGTGGTTAGGGTAAGTGATATTTTTGGGGTAAAACAAAAAGTATTTTGTTAAAAGGTTAAAATACTATATTCTGATAGTAATCATTGCTATAGAGTGTTTTTTCAGTAACAGATGTCTCCCTGTCTCTCCAGCTCTTTAATAAACAGAAAATACATTTTTCGGTAGGTGTCAAAATCTCAGCCAATCAGGAGAAAGTACCCATTTTTAAGCTTAATTTGTATAGTGTTCCAGTTCCAATTTTGTCTGCTCATTTCTTAGTGTCATCACTTCCAATTTCACTTGTTTAATCTGTATCCTGAATGAGTTCTCTGTCCTGGTTGGATAAAATTGGAAATGAAACTGAAACTGAAACGAAAATGCATTTTCTGTTTAATAAAGAGGTGGAGAGACAAGGAGACTCCTAATACTGAACAAACACTCTATAGCAATGAGTACTATCAGAATATAGAGCTATTTAACAATTATTTTAACCAACGCAAATCACTTACCCTACCTTTAATCAGACAAATTGATATATATATATTTGTTTTAATAAAAAAACATATATATTTGATTAACCAAAAAAGTAATCGATAGAATCATCGCTAAGAAGATAATCGATTAGTTGCATGCCTGCAATGAAGGGAGATCATCAAGGAGTCAACCGTTTTATTTATTTATTTATTTTCTACAGTTTGTTGCACTGCCCTGTAGGGATTAGCTGAACTAATTACTGAGGAGGCCCCCGTCTCACTACCAAGTATTAGCCGTATGTCAGCCACTTGCTTTGATATCCCTCCCAAACCCACTCCGCCTCCTTCCGCTGGCAATCGTCAAGCTGAGCCCATTCATCCACGTAAGCCCACCACTGCTGATGCGGCGTTTCTAGTCCCATACTCGCACCACGACCCTGGCTAACTCTAGGACTGACTTTATCCGTCAGCATGACACGGTCCGTTTTTTCTTTTTACCCGCCTTTTTTACTCTCTCTTATCACCATAGAAATGAAAGGGACAGCCCACACTCACACACACACACACACACACACACACACACACACACACACACACACACACACACACACACACTAAATCGAGCGAGGCGATGACTAAGCGAGACGTTGGCGCGATGTTGCTATGCTAGCACCCTCAGCCTTAATGCTCTCCCTGCGGCAGAAGCCCCAGATAAGTTGCTTAACACTTTAGGCACGCTCTCGAAGGGTTAACGGCTAAACGCTCACCCGGGTGCGGTCGGTCAAGGCTTTCCCTTTTTCATATTCTGCTTTTAGTTCAAAATATAAGTCAAGGCAAATTCAAATACAGAATGTCAGCGCCTTTGGGGATTTTCCTGGATGAAAAGGCTTTTGTGGCAATGTGTATTTTAGTTTAACTCATTAAGACCTGAGGCCGATTCTACAAATGCCTTCTAAATCAGTTGTTCTGAAACGGTTTAGAGTACGTGCCAAGGACCCCCCAAATTGATATATATTTGGCCGCGGACCCCCTCCCCCCATCTGAAAATGTTTTGTGCCAGGGTCCGCCCAGAAGAGAGAACATTTGTGTTAAAAACACTTTACATATAGCAGATGTACAAGCTCGCAGCATGGCATGAAATGACGCGCTGTGAGCTTGTATATCTGCTATTGTTGAATAGCCAATGCTAACAGAGATGCTGTCCCGGTTTTAATGGGTTAATTCAATGAATTCACAATAGAAACTCACTGTTAAAAAGGGAATGAAACTTGAAACCAATATCAGGGCCACAATACTACAACTCACCACCATAATTCATGATGTAACTAATTGTGTCCCGATGAAACTGAGTACCCTCGAAAGTATAAAATGATAATTACAATGCAAAGTATTAACTGGCTTTGAGTTTCAAAGTGTCAGACTCTAAGCCAGGGGTCTTCAACAGGGGGTCCGGGACCCCTAGGGGGTCCTCAGAGTTACTACAGGGGGTCCGCCAAATCTTTGTGTGATATGATTTTTTTTTTTACCTTAACCACTTGAACCCTATAGCATCCCTTTTCTGAGGAGAACTTTAGACAAAAATAGCAGATCTACAAGCTCACAACGCCTCGCGCTGCGAGGCGTTGTGAGCTTGTTGTAGATCGGCTATTTTTGGCAAAGAGGTGTTTGGTGTAGAGGAAAAAAAGAGCAGACAGAGTTAACAAAAATAGTTGAATCTGAAACACAATTTTAGACGATATAGAGGGGGTCCCTGCTTCATCGCTCTCTCAGCTAGGGGGTCCTTGGCCTGAAAACGTTGAAGACCCCTGCTCTAAGCACATCTTCCAAGGGCAAAGCTCCTCAATAGAGCCTGGACGATGCCAGAGTTTCGAGGCCAATGCCCATCCCAATTTTGGAGAGTTCTAGACCACCGATTACTTATTTAAAAATGTTCGAATCAATTTGGAAAACTTTGATTTGATTAAAGTTTCTATTTGAGAACATTATACTTTATAAGCAAATAAATAAATGAAAATGTATCGGGCTTAACCCATGAAGGCCTGAGGTTCCGATTCTACAAAATGTCTTCTAAATCCTAACATTTTTCTGAAACTAGATCGGTGGTTCTCAAACATTTTCACGTCAAGGACCTCCAAAATGATATGTATTTTTGGCCGCGGACCCCCCCCCCCTATCTGAAAATATTTTGTTCCAGGGACCCCCACCCTGAAGCAAAGATTTGAGTTCAAAATGTTTGCTTCAAAAATATACATATTCAAAGATTTGCACAAATGTTAACGATGCTATTTTTGAATAGCCAAAGTATAAAATAATAGTTTAAGTGGTTACACAGATGTGTTCCCGGTTTGAATGGGTTCAGCACTTAAGCCCTACTCAAAAAGTTCCAAAAATAGACAATCTACAAAAATAGCTGCTCTACAAGCTCGCTACACGTTGTAAGCTTTGAGATCGGCACATTTTTTACATTGAAAGTGGTTTAAAACACATCAGCTGCATAATTCCCGATACCCATGTCATCAAAAAAAGTCAAATAATGGCCGATATCGGTCTGCCTTTACTCCTCAGTGCATCTCCCATAAATCCTCCAAAGCCAGGACACTCATAGACGCTGCTCTTCCAATGGGCCGTATATGAAATATGGAGAATGAGGAACAGGGGCCGTTTTTTGCCACACCAGCAGAATCTCCAAAATGAGCTTTTGTACTTGAGTGGGAGGGGGAATCAGTTCCTCGAATCCTTCACTGAAGAAGAAGAGGCTGGAACCGCGGCTTATAGACATTACATTACTTTGTCCTTTGCTCGACTTTAATTCTCTCTTCCCTCACTTTCCGTTCCTCCACCATTTTCTGTATTATTTCATTGATGGTTTTTATTTTGTCCTTTTTCATTCATTTTCTCATTCATTCGTAATTGGAAGTCTGGTATGCATTGCTTTGCTTTTGCGAATGAAACGTTTTCCTTTTGTTCTAGTTTCTCAAACCCTTACCTTTGGCATTTTTTATTCACTCTGGGCAATTCTAATGTCTTATTTGGATGTAGCACAGTGGTTTTCAACCTTTTTTTGTGTCAAGGACCCCCAAATTGACACATATTAGCCCACGGACCCCCATTTGAAAAGATATGCCAGGGACTCAACCATTTTGATCACTTGGGGGTCCCAATCTACACTGTATCATCAGCATTAGTGTTCATTTAACTCTGAGAGTGTACAAATGGAACCAAATGGACCCGTTAGGGTCCATTTGGTTCCATTTGTACACTCTCAGAGTTACAGACAGTTACAGGTCAATTTGGTTCCTAACTATTAATTTGTCTGGGGACCCCCTGGAACCCGCTCAAGGACCACTGGTGGTCCCCGGACCACTGGTTGAGAACCGCTGATCTAGCAGATCCACAAGACAAACACATTAAGCTGCCACTGAACAAGCCTGCTCCATCTAACAGCCATAACAAATCAGATCAAACTGGAGACACGGTTATGTTTATTACATCAGCCAGTGATTAAGACCGTGGCTTTTAAAAAAATGAGTTGTGTCTGAGTGTAATTAGCCTTGATTAGCATGCATGCTAATGACTGCCAACGGGCTGACAGAAGCGGGAACGTTGTACAGAGACTGTACAAACCACTATAAGGTGTGTTAGACCACCACAGACAGACTACTGGGCTCTGGAGAGATGGCTGTTGAGGGATTTCTAAAAAGCCACAGTATAGCTGTTCCTCACTCCGTGTAGCAGCTACTTCTCAAGCTTTTTTAATTTCAAGGACCACCAGTTTGATATGCATTTGGTCACGGACCCCCCCATTTGATACATCTTCTGTCTCTGGGACCCCAATCTACACACTATAAAATCCTCAGAGTTAATTAAACTCTTGAGAGTGTACAAATGGACCCTAAAGTGTCCATTTTATATACCCTCTAGGGTCGTAACATTAACGTATTCTTGTTACGACCCTATTTAAAGGGTCCACTTTGTTCCTACTGTAACTTCCTACAGTACCTATTGATGATGTTGCTGGGGACCCCCTGGAACCCCCTCAAGTAACCCTGGGGGTCCCCGGACCCCATGTGTAGAACTATTGCTGCATTTAGGGTTGATGTTGACGTTGAGGTAATGGCTGGTAATGTTCACTGGTTTCATATTGTGTTTGGCTTAGACGATCATTGCTTTTGAGGTAATGAGCTATAGGACATACAGTATAGGAACATAATATCAATGTTCTATTGATATTTACCATGCATTTTAACCAATTCAATCCGGGAATGCATGTACAAATGTCTTCTAATTTCTAACAGTTTTCTGAAAAAAACGTATGGCCGACTCCCATCTGAAAATATTTTGTTCCAGGGACCCCCAGAAGCAAAGATTTGAGTCAAAAATGTTCCCTTTAAAAACATATATATATTCATAGATTTGCACACATTTTCAAGATTTCTCAAAAATAGCAGATACACAAGCTCATTGCCCGGCACTCGGTGCCGCGCTATGACTATGAGCTTGTGTATCTGCTATTTTTGAATAACCAAAGTATAAAATAATGGTTATAGCTAAAATCTAAAATGATACAGATGTGTTCCCGGTCTTAATGGTTTTATGGTACTGTACTGTATATAAATCTCACAACGTAAAAGGCCCTGCTAAGCGAGGCATTTCTTGTGTGGAATCCCCCGCAAATTCCATCACCACCACACATACAGTAGTGTACCACACAGGGGTCCGTTTGACGCATTTTATTGTGTGTCTGTATTGGAAATGTATTGACGCAATACTTTCGCAGGGGCTCCCGTTTTTTTACACTTTCAGAGCCAAATTACCACTCCGGATTTTTACCGTGTGCACACGTCATATCACTGTTGCATCATTTAGTCACCCTGAAAAACAAATGGCAGTGCGTTATTACAATTCCTCTGCTCCTGCACACACTGTAGCACTCCTTTTATCCACTACAACAGAGGTCTTCAACAGGGGGTCCGCGACCCCTAGGGGGTCCGCGGCGGTACTGCAGGGGGTCCGCGAAATTGCTGTTTGATTAAACAATATTTTTGTTAAAAAAAAAAATTACAATTTTTTTTTTTTTCCCCCCAAATGTCAAATTGTCTATTGACATAACATGAATCCATAGCAAACAGATACATGGAGGCACAATGCACAATAACATGGTATGTTTATACATATTTTGTAGAGAATTTTTATTTTGCACACCTACTGGGGCAGGTGCGTATAGGAGCAGGCAATATAAAACACAATTGTATACATAAATATACAATATATGTGGTAGCCCCCCCTACCCTACGAGGAAGGGGGTCCCTGCTCCATCTCCCCATCAGTTTGGGGGTCCCTGGCCTGAAAAGGTTGAAGACCCCTGCTCTACAACACAGTGAAATCCTCAACGTTATTTTATCCGTTTACTCAGAGAGTGCGGGGTCAATTCGGTTACATTTGTACACTCTCTGAGTTAAATTATTACAAAGGATTGTTACTGTGCAGCCTCTCTCTCTCTCTCTCTCTCCCCTCCCACATCCTGCAGACCTTCTCCTCCTCCTCATACCCCTCTCCTCCTCTCTCTAGGACCGCTGTCTCCCTCCCTCTGATCACTGTCAAAGCCTCCCTTTATCTGGTGGACATTTCCCACCATGTCCTCCTCTTCTCCCAGCTGTCCGTCAAAGCTATACCCGCTCTGCTCCACAATAACTGAGGCACGAGGTGTGAAATTCAACTTCTAGATGGCAGAGTGGCTCACGCGCACGCACACACACACACACACACACACACACACACACACACACACACACACACACACACACACACACACACACACACACACACACACACACGCACACACGCACAAAACCACTCACACACACGTTCACAGATGCAGTACGTGTACATGTTAACTCACAAGTACACACACACACACACACACACACACACACACACACACACACACACACACACACACACACACACACACACACACACACACACACACACACACACACCTCAGCAAAGAGCGGCATGTCAGTACGTTTGACCCGGCCTTGAATGTGACAAACGGTGGTTGTGGTGAACACCCAAGGCACCCAGGCGAGGAGGACAGGACGATAGAGGAGGTTTTGTGTGTGTTAGTGTGTGTGCGTGTGTGCGTGTATGTGTGTGCGTGGCGGAATGAGACTGAGGGACTTGCTGATAAAAGTACATTTGGTCGGGTAACGCCAAGTGTTTCAAAATCAGATTTGAGAGAATGGGGCCAGTCTGATGCACAGAAATGTGACCCGGCGCAAGGAATAACCATAGTGTGGCCGCACGTGTTACAGGAGACCATAGTTATGATATGATTCTGGTCAAACAAAAATGTTATAAGACCTTTATAAGTGCTTATTTATCATTTTGCCTACAATTTAAATATGAAAAAAGTCAAGTCATCCATCATTTCACAGGGAGACTCACAACTAAATCAAATCAGCTGATAAAGTCCACCTTTCATACAATTGTGCAGTAATGTAATCTAATCTAATATAATCCCTTGCTTCTTTTGTCATGTCAAGTCCAAATTCATATTCATATACATTAACCACTAATGGAGGCAAACGATTCAGGGGGTGGAGCCAGGCTAATACTTAATTGCAATCGGAGCCAAAACCAGGGCAAACTGCACTCAGCTGCAAAACGTTATGTTTGTCTTTGTGCTGGCATGTGATTAGCGCAATCTTTTTTGTCAATTGGACCTTAACACGGGGCAGATACTAGTGGGCACAATTGATGTGTATCTCATGGTGCTATTAGTGGGCAAGAGTGCAAAAGTGTTAACTTAATTGTTAACTTAACAGTATGTGTTTGTATCCAATCATTTGTGTGACTATGTTAAAAGACCTGGAACGCATTTGTGTCACTTTAGGCGTCTTTGGCTATTCAAAAATAGCAGATATACAAGCTCATAGCGCGGCACCGAGTGCCGCGCTATGAGCTTGTAGATCTGCTATTTTTGAAAAATCTTGAAAAAATATTTTTGGGATTTTTTTTCAAAAAACTGTTAGGATTTAGAAAACATTTTTAAGAATCGCCTCAGGCCTTAATGGGTTAATTTGTGGGTGCGGCTCACCTGTATGTCCTGAAGGGTGACTACGCTCTGTGCACTGATACTTTTGGTGGTGGTCCTCTGTGAACTGCTGGACACACACACACACACACACACACACACACACACACACCTAGCCCCCACAGGCGAGTGTTGCCTTTTGCTGTGTCATAAATCAGAGCTGTCACATAGATTTTACAGCTCCTTGTGAAACGGGGAGAATCGGTGCCCCTACAACCTTGAAAAGATGGAAAAGAAAGCAAAAGTTGCAAAGGTTGTTATTTTATTGAATATACTAGTAGATCAATCCATGGAGTCCTTGATCCTCACCTTCCCAGTTTTCCAGGTGATAGTTATTTAATAGCAGTTGGTTATTTATGTTGACCAAATTGTATTTGATCAAGCACGTGGTCTTATTCATCATAAATATATATATTTTGTCCTCCAGCTTGGTCTCTAGCTATACTGTAGCCTGGTATCAATACCATTTACGGGTTTCTGATCCGGTCGGAGCGGAAACAACTTTACGTCATCAGGTGGCCGGAACCACTGGTGCCGTGCACCTCCAAAATGATTCCCCTAGTTTAAAATTGGTTGCCACGTTACGAGCTTGTAGATCTGCTATTTTTTTTTTAATAGTGAAAATTACACTTAGCCAAAGTGTAAAATATAAAATACAAATAAATAAATGTACATTTAAAATGACAAAAGCGTGGCGGAAAAAGGTTTGATTTTCAGCTTACAATTACAAGCAGGTCCTAATAATGAATGAACAGAGGAGATTAAATACACCTCGACCTGCACACACCTATGGATCCAGTCGGTGACAGTGTAGTAGAATAGTTGGCTATCCTCTATTTAACCCATTCAATCCGTGAACGCATCATTTTAGATTTGAGCTATATCCATTTATTCTATACTTTGGCTATCAAAAATAGCTGATATACAAGCTCGTAGCAGATCTGCTATTTTCGAAAAATCGTGAAAATGTGTGCAAATCTTTGAATATACATATATTTTTTTAAAGGGAACATTTGTGACTCAAATCTTTGCTTCTGGGGGGTCCCTGGAATAACATATTTTGATATGGGGATCCAAGGCCAAATACATATAATTTTAGGGGGGTCCTTGACATGAAAAAGTTTGAGAACCACTGATATAGCAACGTGGGTTCTTTCAAAAAAACTCCAGAAGCAAAGATTTGAGTTACAAATGTTCGCTTTAAAAAAAATATATATATTCAAAGATTTGCACACATTTTCACGATTTTTTCCAAAATATTGCAGATCTACAAGCTCATAGCGCGGCACTCGGTGCCGCGCTATGAGCTTGTATATCTGCTATTTTTGAATAGCCAAAGAAATCTAAAGAATGACACAGATGCGTTCCCGGTTCGAACGCGTTAAGGAAGGATCTCACACGCCTTCCTCTACGACGGCACTCTGTTAACTAGTTTCACTGCAAGAGGTGAAGAGGTGATTGGAGGAGGCTGAATGGCTATCAGTGTCCAATAGAGCTCTTCCTTAATACGCAGAGTAGAGGAAAAGCGTGTAAAAAGGCTTGTATTTGGGGCCGCCCGGAAGGCAAATCGCTTCTGGCAGCCTAATTCACTGGTCATTAGAAGGGGCCAAATTGAATAATGGACTCTTGAGATGTGTGGCGCAACGTATCTATGTGTGTGCGTGCGTGTCCGTCTGTGTGTAACATGGCTGCGCGCGTTTGACGAGACCACAGAGGGCCATGTTGGGGGTGGCCGCACTCCGCAGCCCCCCACTCACCGTGGCCCATCAGTTTTAACCCAATAAGACCTGGAACGCATCTGTGTCATTTTTTTTATTTGAGCTAAAAAAGCATTATTTTTACACTTTGGCTATTCAAAAATAGCAGATATACAAGCTCGTAGCGCGGCACCGAGTGCCGCGCTACGAGCTTGTAGATCTGCTATTTTTGAAAAATCGTGAACATCGTGTGTAAATCTTTGAATATATATATTTTTAAAGCGAAAAATTTTAACTCAAATCTTTGCTTCTGGGACCCCCTGGAACAAAATATTTTGAGATGGGGGTCCGCGGCCAAATACATATCATTTTGGAGGTCCTTGACATGAAAAAGTTTGAGCACCACTGACATAGAAACATACGTTTTTCAGAAAACTGTTGGGATTTAGAAGACATTTGTAGAATCGGCTTCAGGTCTTAATGGGTTAATCAGGCAAAACGACAGTCCCCCTTTCTGCCCAGGACCCCGGCTTCTCCATTAGGCCACCGCCGCGGCGGGGCTCACACGTGTACTCCATTACGATGCGTTTACCTGGGGCTCCTGTCTAGAAGGGGGGGGGGATGGCAACAGGAATCGTCGGGAGGGGAAGGACAGTTTTGGGCACTTGGACACAAAAAAAAAGATAAATGAATCCCAATTCCATTTCTATTAAAATTCCCTCCTCTCGCTTCCTTGAGGTAATCACTGGACTGCCAAAACTTGATTGGTGAAAGTAATAGGATGGCAACCACGGCCCCGCACTTATCCACCCACATGCACGGACAGTTAGCAATGACCTTCATGTCCCTCCTTAAAGTCCCCCCTCCTCCTGTCAGCCTGCACCTTATACTGTAAGCACTTTTCTCTTTCTTGCATCCATTGCGTTGTTCCTCACATTTCCTGTCTCTTCCTTTCTCTCTATCTCTCTCTTTCTCTCCACACCTCCTTTATTGCCAGACCCAGGGGGTCGGGCCTACATGAGGCTTTGTCGGTCCCCCTCTCCAAACGTTTTTGTCCATACATGGGCATAAAAGAGGTCTGTCTTCTGTCCTCTTTTTGATTGGCCAAGCTTAGTGTGACGTAGTGCTCTGATCTTTCAACCACTAGGGGTCTGGCAGTACCAGGTCTCCTGGTTCCCTTGTTTTTTACTATGGATTGTGTGTTTCTGATCAGGCATAACGGAAACGGGCCAAAAAGAGTTATCGCATGGCCCAGGTCTAAATGGCTATTTAACCGGCAGAGTTAAAACAACGTCTATAGCTGCCCTGGCCAGCGATTTCGAGCGTTTTTACTAACCTTTGAAAAATCATAGAATGTTATTCTTCACAACGATCCACCCGGTGATCACCTCAAAAGACGTAGGGGGGTCTCTGCGAATCGGGAATTTTTTTTTGCCGTCGCGATAATCCGTTCCATAGTTATGGGCAATTGAATGTGGCTTGTTTTTGCCAAAAAGTATATAATACTAAACAAGACCAGCTTCATTTTGTTGTGATCACGTGATTTCTGGGTGTACTCTTCATCATCATCATCATCATCATCATCATCATAATCATTCACAGGCTGCGGAAGAGCGCCCTCTATCGTAAACCACTGAAAACACCACGTGACGAGAATCCCGTCATTGGCGGTCTGAGCCTCGGAGTGAAATGACGAGAAATCTCGTCATCGGCAGTCAATGAGTTAACTATTTTATATTTTTAAATCTGCTTACCCAGAAGCCAGCCCGTTTTTCCCACCGTGGAGCTGTAGAGAGACAACCGAATTTACCTCTGAGGACACTTGTTTACACCTTTCAGTTAAATGAACCCTTTTGCAGTGTATTCTCTATTCTCACATTTTGACCCAGTACCAGTTATGGTTCTGGGTCATGCAACCATGCTATGATTGATATAGGTAGGTACACTACAGTGTCACTGGCCTAAATGTCATTTCCGAGCATGCGGGATGAATCACAGTGGGATCCAATGGATTGGATTGGTATAGAGCCCGAGCTATATGTAGTTGTGTGCGGGGTATCGCACACCGGAAACAGCCGATCTACAAGTAGCACAACGCGCCATGCTGCTCTGTGTTGTGAGCTTGTAGATCTTTTATTTCCGGTGCATGACACCCACGCGCTAAGTATAAATCAGCTGTGTAGCACTGTCCAGCTAGCCAGCTAGCCTATCTGTCTGCGTTAGGGGGCGGCTGAGAGGGCTGTCTGA
Organism: Gymnoscopelus braueri; assembly: GCF_963280865.1. NCBI lineage: Eukaryota > Metazoa > Chordata > Actinopteri > Myctophiformes > Myctophidae > Gymnoscopelus > Gymnoscopelus braueri. Next base: position 14,292,959 of record NC_137618.1, on the reverse strand, counting down.
TAGACCGGCTCCCCTACTCCGGGCATTTCCCACGGCCATTTGTCTCTGTCCTCTCTCTCTCTCTCTCTCTCTCTCTCTCTCTCTCTCTCTCTCTCTCTCTCTCTTCCCCCCCCCCCCCCACATCTTCGATCTCTCATTTTGGATGTTAGGCCTTGTTCGATCTGTTTTCTCTCCTCGGGAGTTCCTCTTCGCCATCTCTCTCTCCCCCTCCATATTGGGTTTTCTTCTGTCTGTACCACCAATCTTACTGTTTCGACCACCCTCCTCCTTCCTCCTTCACCCCCTTTAGCCATTATCTTTCCTTTTCTGTTTTGGAGGGTTTCTAATAACATCCTAACACACGGTTTGGCTAGGTCCTGAAAAGAAGCTAAATAGAAAATAAAGTTGAGGGTTCATGGTACAGAATCAGGCATGAGATGTTTTGAGATGTCTTTATTTGGGGATCAGGCAGATGGTAGTTGTGATAGTAATTCGTAGTAGTAGTAGTTTGTAGTAGTTTGTTTTCATTTGCATGGAGTTCTAGATAGGTGATGGTGTTGAGCATTGGGATGGTCATAATTAAATGGTGGTTAAATAGTAGCTTTTTCTGCTAAATGAAAAAACGAAACACTTTCGGATACCACACCAAGGTGTGGGGACCAAATTGAATTACATTATTATTATACTTGGGTCACCGTTAACTCTCTCAGTGCCAAGCCCCGAGTTATCCCGAGATTTTTTTCTGAATGCCCTCAGTGCCAGAACGAAAAATCCAGAGTAATTTATTTATTTATTTTTTGGGGGGAATAAATGCTCAGAACCCAAGATATCATTATCTGAAGATTTGCAACTCCATCCACTCTTTGTTTAACTTATAACTGAAAAAGGCTGTATCTCGCTTCCTAAGCACTTTTTTTTTACAAAAAAAAAAATTGCTGGCAGTTTAGAGAACATATTTTTTTATTTCATTGGCACTGAGAGAGTTAATGACGTAATTGCTGTTACCGTGGCCGGATCAACATAGTAGGTAGTGCTTGGTTAGTGACCATCGATTATGCCCTACTTTTCACGATGCACAGTCCATTTTAGGGTATAAATAATTCTCTATACATTTGAACAGCACTGCAAAATGGTGAACTCGCTTGTTGTGGACACAGCCAGTGTTGTGTGTGTGTGGTCAGTCACAGAATAGTGCACTAACATCAGTGGTGGAAAAAGTACTCAAGTTCTTTACTTAAGTAAAAGTACCAATACTGCAGTATAGAAATACTCTGTTACAAGTAAAAGTCGAAAATAAAAAACGTACTTGAGTAAAAGTACAAAAGTATTGGCATCAAAATGTACTTAAAGTACCAAAAGTAAAAGTACTACAATGTTTGAAAATAGCAGATCTACAAGCTCACAACGTGTCGCGATGCGACGCGTTGTGAGCTTGTAGATCGGCTATTTTCAAATAGCCTATGTATGAAATAGGGCTGAAGTGGTTAATGTATGTTTTATAATATCATAATTTACATCTGAAAAGTAAATAGTAACTAACTAAAGTTTTCAAATAATTGTAGTGGAGTAAAAGTACAACATTTGCCTCTGAGATGTAGTGGAGTAGAAGTAAAAGTATTGGAAATTGGAAATACTCAAGTAAAGTACAAAAACCTCAAAATTGTACTTAAGTACAGTACTTAAGTAAATGTACTTAGTTACTTTACACCGCCGACTAAAATAGCTTCCTGTGACCGTCCAAAACTTGCCGTCACTCAGGACACTGTCCTTTGTGTCAGAGCCTGGCCCTTTTGGTGCCGGTGTGGGCCGAAAACAAACCTGGGAAAAAAGTGTCCACAAATATACTTCAACCCAGGTACGTTTGGCATTGGGAGTCGACCGCCCCTCGGGTTCAGTGTGACACAGCTGTTTTTGCCCGCCGTCTTGGTCTGGTACAAATACACCTGGGGCGTTCGACGTTCAAACTAGCGGCCAGAGGAATGGGGGGGGGGGGAAGAGAGAGAGCGAGAGAACCTGTCGTCATATTTCAAATGTTAAATGGAGCAGCTCTAGGGCACACGGGGGCTGATGACTGGAAGGAGTGAATGTCTCTCTCTCTCTCTCTCTCTCTTTCTCTGGCCTGTAAAATAGATATTATAGGAAGACATGGATATTATTGAAGATGCTTTTGTACAACTTTGTGTGCATGTGGAACTATGGGTGACCCAGAAATATGTAGCTAATATGCTAGGGGCCCCGAACCTCTAGAGTTCTATGCTATGTGGCCCGAACACCTGCGTTGCACCGCTTATCCGAATGATATGCCCATTGCCCATATATGGAGATCTCTGTATCTGTCAGTCCTTGTCCCTTTTATGCCCATATATGGAGTAGGGGTGGGACGATATGGGTACCTCACGATACGATATATATCACGATATTAGGCCCACGATAACAATATATATCACGATATTCGACGATATTCGATATATTGCGATATCACGATATTCGATATATATTGCAAGAAATTTCACCAACGATATATCACGATATCTGAAAATATCGATGTATTGCGATATCACAATATATTGCATGAAATTTCACCAACGATATATCACGATAGTCCTTGTATTCAATTCATAAAACATAAAATAGCACCAAACAGTTCAAAACATATTTTTTTTTTTTTTGGCAGTATATCGATTATTTATCGCGGGAGAAAGTATCGCGATATATCGCGATATCGATATATCGTCCCACCCCTAATATGGAGATACCTGATGTCATCAGTATATGCCCATTTATGGGCATGCCCCCTTTTGTGCCCATATATATGGAGCTGAGTGATTTGTTTGCGCCTGACGCCATGACGACACATTGAGGTTAGACAACACACTCCATATTTGGGCGTAGCTGCATTGGGAACTCCTTATGGCTGAGTCATGGTGACATGAGCGTGACACCAGAGGTCCGGCCGGTCCTCCCTTAAAACCCTTTAAGACCAGGAACGCATCTGTGTCACTTTAGATTTCTTTGGCTATTCAAAAATAGCAGATGTGCAAGCTCATAGCGCGGCACCGAGTGCCGCGCTATGAGCTTGTAGATCTGCTATTTTTGAAAAATCCTGAAAAAAAATGTTTTAGATTTTTTTTCTCCAAAAACTGTTTAGATTTTTTTTAAGAATCGCCTCAGGTCTTAATGGGTTAAGCAAATTTTAATATGGGATAAAGTGTGCGTGCGTGCTATGGTGTCGTCTGTGTTGGCTGTCTCCATCCTGTCAGCCACAGAGCTTGGTCAGTCTGGGCCGGGGGTGGTCAGCTGATGAACTCCGGGAGCCAGCAGAGCCATTTAGCTACAACCTCTCCTCTCTGAGCCACGCAACACCCCCACCCCACCATCTCCAGAGCACTGGTCACACACACACACACACACACAAACACACACACACACACACACTCTCTCCAACAACCCCTCCGGCTCTGCAGGCACCAGGGGGATTCATAGCTACTCAGTCCTATGATTTATGACCGCACCTGAAGCCAACAGGGAGCAAGAGTGTGTGTGTGTGTGTGTGTGTGTGTGTGCCTCGTGCGCATACCGTAAATGTGTGCGAGAGATATTGGACAGAAAAAGATGGCTTGGGGAAGGATGGGTGTTGCGGAGTGGAGGAGGGGGCGGGAGGGTTGAAAAGAAAAGGAAAAGACTAATGTGTGACTGAAAGAATAAGTGTCGGGGGACATTATGAGAAGAGCTGAGCTGAGCTCTGAGCTCTTCTCAGTACAGTATGTGTGGATGGAGTTACTGCTTATTTGAATTCCACCGTGATGGAGCCAGCGCATACTGCAGAGTGCACTGTATATAGCTAAAACAGTTTTTGTGTGTGTGTGTGTCCATGTGCGCTTTGCACAGACTTTCCACCTTACCTGTGCTTTCTCCCATTATTGCTCGTCCCCTACCCCCCCCCCCCCCCCCCAACCCCCCTTGACTGAACCTTGGTGCTGCCAGCCCTCCAAAATGCAATCTCCCATAAAACCCATCAAATAAAAAATTCATATTGATACTGTGCCCCCCCCCCCACCACCGCAAACTCCCCCCCCCCCCCCCCCATCCCCACCTCCTCCACCCCGGCCCCCTACCCCACATCCACACACCCACCATCAGCCGTCCTGGATGATGAACGACCGACTGTCAGATATTAAAGTCTGGAACACAATAAAAAGACAGATTCTCCCCTTTTCTCCACCTCTCTCCATTTCCCCGGCAACAACTCAGCGCTCTCAGCTTTTACTAAATCCTGCCTGGTTTTGAGTGAAGTTAAAGTCCATTGCTGTTCATTGTAACGTTGATGATATTCCCCCCCCCCCCCCCCCCCTTTTTACAGTGTGAATATGGGTTATATAATTGGGAAGATATATTGTAAGGCTTATACAGTTATATACTGAATTATCCCAGCTACTTGAAAAAGTTAGGTGTTTAAACTTTGCTATAGAGACTTATGGGAATCCACAATTCAGTTAATTATAAAGTGAAATAAAAAATTCAAGTAGAAGAGTTAAGAGATTATTATTATTATTATCATTATTATTATTATTATTATTATTATTATTATTATTATTATTATTATTATTATTATTATTACCCTTATTACTATTACCCTTATTACTATTATTATTATTATTATTATTATTATTATTATTATTATTATTATTATTATTATTATTATATGTTTTTTTTACCTGCTAGGATCACCAGTAGTGGTGTTTAGAGTATCAGGTATGTTAGTGGCAAAGAAAACTATACAATCCTGCCATGATGTTCCTCACCGTTAAAGTACATGTACTGTACGTACATAATGTGGCATAGACCAAAACCAAACCTCTTTGCTAAGAATAGCCGATCTACAAGCTCACAACGAGGCGTTGTGAGCTTGTATTTTTGGCTTAAGTTCTGTTCAGAATAGGGATAATAGGGTTGAAGTGGTTAATGTAAAAAAAATATCCAATCACACAAAGATTTGGCGGACCCCCTGTTGATGACCCCTGCTCTACACTATTCTCTGTTCCTAGCTGTTTGAGCAGTGTTTTTTTAAAAGAGTTATATCCCCTTCTATCAATTGCTGGAGATCGCTCAATATGTCAAGTATTCATATCGCAAGACTGTTCTGTTGCAGCGCAGAATCTCAGGCCGACATATCAAGCTGACGAAGTTTCATTCAAATGGGCAGATTGGAATGACCCATGCATGCATAACATTTGGAAGTTGTAATAAAAAATGGGGGAAAACTCGGTGCATATCGCATTTGCAGCAGGAGAAATACAGTACAAATCCCATTTATTTTGTCAATATAGTGCCTTCCTATGAAACATCTTGAGTGGAGCAGTGTTCACTCTTTTTGTGACATCTCCCATTCCCATGATTTTTAACACCTCACAGTCAAGGGCAGAGCTAAAGCCCTAAAGATGTAGGCTATATAAAGTTTACAGAAACGTGTGAAAAAAGCTGCTGGTTTTCAGCTCCCAAAGTTAAGTTAAAAAGTGGGAAAAGTGAAGGGGAAATGCTCTCCTCTCCCCCAACTACCATCAATGTGCTCTTGTATAACACTCATAACCTCCAACTTAGGCTCTGCTGAAGCTCCTCAGAGGCCAAGTACAGCAGAAGACCGAGGTTGTACTGAGAGGCTCCCAGGTGTGTTATTGTATGTATCTGAAGTAGGGCAGTGCAGAAAAATATCGTGCATGGTCAGCAAAAACCTTCCTTGGATAAAGGCAAAAAAGTAAAAGAAAGAAGTAATAATAATATATAAAATGACCCCGAGGATCATCAACTATATTCCATAATAAAGAAAACAATAAATTCCTTGTTAATTCCATTCAAAACAATGTTGCGCATTCCTCATAAAAAAATATTTTTCATTTATACCTTTTTTTGCCCTGGCATCGCTTGTAAAATAAAAGGCATTAAACCAGACATAAATTTGATCAATATGACTCTGAATGTTCCCGTGCCTTAGGGACTGGCGCTATATAGATGCTGTGCGAAGGCAGTGCCATTATTGCCTCTAACTCTCAGCTGGGCTTCTGTATTGCTCCATTACCCACCAAGGCCTGGTTCTGCCACCGCCAACACCCATGCCACCCCAGAGTGCCTGTCAGACCAAGGCAGTCAATTATACAGACTGTCGGTCAAGCAAGTAGTGCGCGGGCCTAAGGACCAAGGATTTAGGGTGAGGCATTTGCCCAGTGACATTTTTATTATTGATCCTATAAAATGTCACTATGATCAAATTAATATTTATATCCAATGCTCTCAGGTATAATGTGCTACCTTATTTGTTAGTTATGGGGGAATTGTGACACAATTAAAGGTGTAAAGAATTTCAATCAAAACAGACCTTACATTATTACAGTTAATAACAATATTATTGAAATAAACGTTTTATTTTTCTCTGAAATAATGCAGTCACCCCTAATATAGCATTTTTTAAATGAAATTAAAGCTATTGAGAAGTAAACATATGTTAATCATTATAACTCAAATTAGATTTCTATGTACCACATTCACTATTATCCATTTGCTGTACAAATCATACACATACATTAACAAACAGCAGGAAATAAAAACAAAGATAACTGAAATCTACAAATAGTTTGATATTCATAATCTGTATTAGTTCTTTGTTGTTATAATAATCAATACACTTTATAATAGTTGCTTTAAAAGTGATATTTAAACAACCTTTCTTTTGTACCATTACTGGCTACAGAACCGCTATGGTAATATCTGTAAGAACAATGCATTTGTCACATTTTCCAGGGCAAAGAATTTATATTAAACAAAAAGCTTCGACATATCCATTACTGGGCATCCAAGCGACGCAATATTATGAGCCATATTTCAAAGAAAGAAGAAAGCTCAGCCCCCAGTAAAAAATAAAAAAAACATTCAAACACTAACACAATGCAAGCTATTCAGATCATGGCCATATCTTTTACCTCTGGTGTGTGTAGTTTAGGTTATTTAAACATATAAAAGAAATGTGTCAACATAGAAAGCGGACAAAACATACCTTACAGATGTATGTTGTAGGTATTAAAAAACAGCCGGCGTATAAAACATCCCACCTCAAAATCAACAAGCAAAGAAATAAACAAAAGCTAATAAACCTGACAAATGCATACGTGAGCAGAAGTTAAATGAAAGCAAACCGTCACATCCCCATTAATGTCAGATCTGCCACTGCTTCCGGGGGGGATCCAGCAATATTATACATATGGATCCGTGGAGATAGAATTCTGCACCAAGGCATATGCAGAATTCACGTCAATGTTCACAGGTGATAGATGCCATTATTCAGGCGAGTTACAGCATCGTGGATGATTCAGAACGCCAGAGTTATCACAGAAACCACAGGGTGTATCTATCGGTGAAACGTGAAACTCTCAGATATCTGTACTTTTGAGTCCACATCTCTGGGCGTACGTACAGTTTGGCCAATGTTGATGTATTGGATTATTTCCCTCAGAGACACTGCTCTCTATTGTTATTGTGGGTTTTGTGCATCGTATTTGTAGCAATAGTGCAACACACCTGCTACAACTGGCTTTCTATTACAGAAAGAAAACACATGTCTTCTTTTGCTGTGTGTAAGATTGTGGGGATTCATACTGTATGAGGCTGGGCTTGAGGAGCTGAAGCATGCTATGCTCGTTTGTGTGTGTTTGTGCGTGTGTGTCAGTGAGGAAGGAAGGAGGAGAAAAGTCTTACGCTGTTTTCCAAGTTTCTCCCCAACGTTTTCATGTCAAGGACCCCCAAATTGACACTTATTAGCCCGCGGACCCCCATTTGGAAATATATGCCAAGGCCCCCCATAAGAGAAGATTTTTACGGCTCTCTAGCAGTGATTTTCAACCATTTTAATTTCAAGGACCCCCAGTTTGACATGCATTAGGGCTACGGACCCCCATTTAATGGCATTTCTATCTCTGGGACCCCAATTTATATTGTAAAATCAATGTTAATTTGGTTCCATTTTTACACTCAGATTTTTTTCATTTTTCCATTTTTACACTCTCGGAGTTACAGACCCATAAGGGTCCATTTGGTTCCTAACTATCTATCATTTAGCTGGGGACCCCCTGGAACTCCCTCAAGGACCCCTGGGGGTCCCCGGACCCCACTTTGAGAACCACTGCTATAGGTCCAGTGACAGCAGCATGGCTCCATGGCCCACGTTCAAAGCAGGAGGCATTCACCTTCTGAATGTGCTATTAATGTAATCTGGGTGACCAAGAAGTTATATTTTCCCTATAATGGGCCTTGAGTATAAGGCAGCCGTGTCACTGACACTCTGCAGACACTGGTTAAGGTGGGACATGTTCAAGTGAATGTTTAGACCAGCTTTAACAACCAAGCCATGGCATCCAACTGGAACACAAGATTAATGTCCCTTTGGAGTCATAAATGTTCCTTTTCTTTTCTTTTCTTTTCTTTTCTTTTCTTTTCTCATTATTTCTTTTCCTCTAGCTTTAATCATATTTTACATTTTGTTAGAGTTACACAGTAACATCCTTGCAATAAGAGGCTTGTTTTCAATTACCCTGGTTCACACATAGTGTGACCACCGGTACATTCCTCAAATTAAAAGTTGGGAGAAGCTGAGTGCCGTGGAAGCAAAAAAAAAAAGTTTCTGATGACCTATAAAATAAAAGAACCTTTTTGTTGAAATGACGTGTCCTTACCACTTACAGTACAATGCACCTGACCTGACTTTAAAATGAGACGAGTCAGTCAGAGGCCCTCATCTTGTCAGGGGACTAATCAACATCAATCATAAATGTCAGTGGGGCAATTACCATGTCATTGGGATCAATTACAAATATATTGGACTTCCAACATTTTTTTTGGTATTTCCTGTACAAGAACATCAATAGGGAGCGCAGTACTGAACAATTAATAATGTACATTATTTGACATTTAATCACAGATGAATCATACCCCAGACAAATCTAACTGTGGCAGTTGTTATGAATCGCTTACAACACTAGTGGAAGACACATTGTATCTACTGTACCTGTAATGTAGCTATAAAAAAATTGTTCATGAACACTAATGCTTGATTTATTCCACCAAAAATAGCAGATCTTCAAGCTTATGTCGCGATGTTGTGAGCTTGTACTTCTGCTATTTCAGTACGCAACTAACTGTAAATCACCCTTAACAGTCAACCCAAATAAACCCATGAATAAAAGAAAAGGTGTTTGTAAAGTTGGGTCCTGCCTGCATGCTGTAGCCTGGTATCACCTAAGCAATTGGTTCTCAAAATGGGGTCCAGGGACCCCTAGGGGTCCTTGGAAGGTTTCCATGGGGTCCCCAGCTAAATTTGTTACCGTGGCTATTTTAAAAATAGCAGATATACAAGCTCGCAGCGCGTCACTTCGTGCTGCGCTGCAAGCTTGTACATCTGCTATTTTTGAACATTTTTGAAAAATCTTGAAAAGTGTTTTGAATCATTTCATTATTTTTTATACAAATCATCTCTTCTGGGGGTCCCTGGCACAAAACATTTTCAGATGGGGGGTCCACGGCAAATACATATGAATTTGGGGGTCCTTGACTTAAAAAAGGTTGAGAACCACTGACCTGAGCAAACTTTTGAGCAGAGCCCAAAAGCTTATGGTACACAGTAAAATACACAGTGTTCATTTCTCTCTAAGATTGTAAAAACTGACCCATAAGGGTCCGTTTCAACTAAAACTCAGGATTGTTGTGTGTGTGTGTGTGTGTGTGTGCGTGTGCGTGTGCGTGACATGGAATATTGGACCATTGAGCCTACAAACTTGAATCACAATGGGTCAAAAAATCAGCTTCTTGTCATCAGTTGAAATGCTTTGTGTGGAAATGTTTCACCTTTACACCTGCAGAACTTGAAGCTTGTTGATGTATTCTGGGCTCCTACCCCTCGCTGTGTCCATCTACCTTTTCCTCAAGTTTTACTCTAGAACTTCATAACAAGTCCGGTAACTCGACGCAGGCTGACAGTGACGCTGTGCTGTGCACACCACGATTTTTACAGTTTTACATGTTTCCAGACTTTGAATTCTTGAAAGTTTGCCCTTCACTTTCAATATAAGACAGGCTTTCATACAGGCTGTTATACGGAATCCATCAGAAATTCAGATCTCCTTCGTTAGCTTGGTGTGGCCCTTCCCCTCGGGGGGCCCTGGAGCGGAAAAAAAATCCCCCCCCCCCCCCCCCCCCCCCCCCCCCACTGTCCTTCAAGGGCAGCTCTGTACACCGCCTGCTGTTTTAGCTCTTTAAGACCGGGAACGCATCTGTGTGTCCTTTTTAGATCACGTTGGGCTATTCAAAAATGGCAGATCTACAAGCTCATAGCGCGGCACCGAGTGAGCTTGAGCTTGTAGATCTGCTATTTTTGAAAATCATGAAAAGTTGTGCAAATATTTGATATTTTTTTCTTTTTTTTGGCATTTGTAACTCAAATCTTTGCTTCTGGAGGTTCCTGGAACTAAGCATTTTACAAATGTTCGCTTTAAAACATAAAATCCAAGATTTTGCCACACATTTTCACGATTTTTCAAAAATAGCAGATCTACAAGCTCATGGCGCGGCACTCGGTGCCGCGCTATGAGCTTGTATATCTGCTATATTTGAATTAGCCAAAAGAAATCTAAAGATGACACACAGATGCGTTCCCGGTCTTAGTGGGTTAGAGGAGATAATGATATTCTTTCTTTTACTTGGAATAGGATTGCATTTTTTTTTCTTCTATCTCTTTCCCACTCACCTCCACTCTCCCGTACCCCCACACTTTCCCGTACCCCCACACGCCCACCTTTCCTGGTCCGTCGGCCGCGCGTTGCCGATGCTCTATCTCTCCGTCACAGTGTGGGGGGGGGGGGCGAGGGATAAGAGACAAATCAAAACCACCTTATTTCCCCTCAGTCCCTCTCGCTGTCCAGATTGAATTTGAGGGGTTTTTCATTTTCTCTCTCGTCGGTCTCCCCATGCCCACCTGTCCTCCGTCCTACACCCAAACTTTGAATTACCTCAAACAAGGCCCCCCTCTCACACCGCTTGATGATGCGGTATCATTTATGCATGTGGTGGGAGATAGTGGGAAGCCCACGGCATCGGAAAAAAACCCTGCGTCAGCCCAGCCGTGCGTGTCTGGAAAGGGTCACTTACTGGAACGCTATCAGAGTTCATATACAGTGCATTTCTCAGGACGCATGATTTGCTCAAGCGTAAAACTGTTGTGATTGGGTTTTGAGAGCCTCGTTTTTCAATGTTAACCGGAATTAAGGGGACACTATTATTATTATTAGTATTATTATTAACTCTTTCAGTGCCAAGAGTATTTTCATAAAGTACTCCCCCAGTGCCAGCAATTTGCGTTTTTTTTTATTTTTAAATTTTTCATTCAAATAAATGATCTGATTGGGTTTTTAAACCCATAATACAGTTCTACCAGTAGAGAGCAACACATCGACACATTGATGATCTCGCTGGCTCACTCGCCCCCTCCCAAACAGGCTCACGTCATATCCGGTCATAACCGGATGTTGACATTTTTGACAATCGTTGATCGGGCTAAATTACGATGTGATACACGACTACGATGACTGATCGTCACCCAGACCAAAGAGAGTAGACGTGGACCTCTCCGTTTGTTTTTTATAACGTGTGAAAAACCGTGACTTTCCCTATTCTGGCCGAAAATGATCGCGGGAAAAAAATGAGAACCGGAAACGGAATCTGCGTCATGAAACCGGAACCCAATGAGTCTGAAGGAGTCAGGAAGCGAAAGTGATCATGAAAAATAAACAGCATAGCGCGACCACAGTCAAAAGTAAAAACTCGGGATTTCTCGTGCTGGCACTGAGGGTACTCGGGAAAAACTCGGGATATCTCGGGGCGTGGCACTGAGAGAGTTAACATTATTATTATTATGTAGTGTGTAATGGATGTATATTGTTACCCCTTGAACCCTAGCTGTGACGCCGTTGTGACCTTATAGATCTGCTATTTTTGAGGTTTGGTGTAGAGGGGAAAAAAAGCGTACCAGATATAGAGTCGACCTCGGTAATATAAGTATTAGTTAACTAATTATAGATGGTTTATGTGGTTAAAGAAGAAAAAAATAAGAAAAAACACTATTCACTCATTTTCACTTCCTTAACATTTGGTTGTTATAAGCTCATTCACACGTTTTTGTTATTAAAGACACAGAACAACTTGGACTACTTTTAGATTTACAAAGTCGGCTACTACAGAATCAGTGAATAGTAAAGTTGTAGCAATCCATGGCAATGTATTAATTGGAGCAACGTAAGGAAGTTGTATCAATTATAGTAAATGTATGACTTTGTAACAAATAAATACTTCCACTTGAATATAATTACAACACTACAAACACAAGCGGACATGCAGCCATGGTAGCGTCTGAATGCTTTTTTATTCTCGTGGAGGTTACAGGGAACTCAAAATCAATAGAACAGGGAGGACAAACTAAATCACAGACTGATTGCCTATATCTTGTCCCACTGAAAAGGCACCGCTCTGACATCAGAATTGAAGTAACGGCAAAGGTCCTCTCTGTGCTGCTCGGCTTGTCTTGTTACATTAGCGGTTGCGTGGCACCCGGGCCTGTTGTAGATCAGGGTCTTGTCGTCTCCATCTTTTTTTGGGGACAGTGTCATGATCGGGTCCTTCCTGGCTACTTGCTTCCACTCTTCCCCTTGCGTCAGAGCCCTGGAAAATGAGAAAATACAATAGAATACCAATGGAGGCTGTTTTTGATATACGAGACCCTTGATGACTTGTAGTCATTTAGCCAACCATTTTGTCACTTTCCAAGTAGTGCACTGCTTCAAACGCTATGAACAGAGACTCATAGCATCCGAAAAGCAAAACAAATCACTCATGTTCCTTTTTAGGTATTTCTCTTTTAAAACCTGGTAAATTGCTCTACAGGTTTCAGGGACAGGTTGCATAATTATAGATATTACAATGGCTTATGGAGGAAAGCCTCCATAAGCTTCCCCCTGTAAATAAGCAAGCACATAATTTCTTACATTTTGAGGTTTCATTTAAGTCCAGCTCTCAGCGTAGGTTCTGAGTTGTGTTGATTTTGACAGCAAATTTTGATTCAGTTTTAGTCATAGTCTTTTGAATAAAATTTCATTTAGTTTTAGTCATGTTTTAGTCATCTGAAATGTTTTAGTTTTTGTCGACAAAATATCATAAGATTATAAATCTAGACTAAATCTACAGTTGATTTAGTCGACTAAAGTGTATTGTGGCGGTGCCTTGATGGCGTCGTAATGGCTGATTTTACACTCTGTTGCATGCTGAAAATAGCCGATCTACAAGCTCACAACGCGTCGCAGCGCGACGCGTTGTGAGCTTGTAGATCTGCTATTTTCAGCATGCACACCCTAGCGCAACCGCACATAAAATGACTTGTCTTTTAGTTCTACTGGATCTCTTCTCCACTAGTCTCTCTCTAACATTTTAGTCTAGTTTTTATTTGTTGACGAAATTGTCAATATATTTAGTCATAGTTTTAGTCATCATAGCTTTGTTTTTATTTAGTTTTTGGCAGTGAAAAAAGGTAGTCGACGAAATCAACACTGGTTCTGAGATAGCCTCTTGTGTCTGTCGCTGTATTACTATTTAATGTAAAAGGCCCAGAGCAGACAATGCCATTGTCAGTTGTAGATTTACGCGAGACATATTCTCAATTGGGTATTCCGAGCTTATAGGAGACCATATGAACAGGATTCAGAGTGGCGTGAAAATGCTCACTCTTGTTTGTTTTTTGTTTTCCCAAATGATGCTCGATCTTCCAGTTTTCTTCTTTTATAGATGACACATGTAGACGACTACCACCTCCTGGCATGGAGAGTTATTTCCTCTCACGCTGGTGCAGAACAGTGCTGTTGTATATGTACGGTGTGTTCGCAGAGCAACTTTGACCAGAGACGTTACCCAATGCAAATTGATCTGATCCGTCACTGTAGTCAAAGTTGGTCCTTAACCCATTCAATCCGGGAACGGCAACTTTGTCATTTTTAGATTTCTTTGGCAATTTAAAAATAGCCGATATACAAGCTCATATAGCGCTATGAGCTTATAGATCTGCTATTTTTGAAAAAATCGTGAAAATGTGTGCAAATCTTTGAATATATACATTTTTTTAAAGTGATTTTTTTTTACTCAAATCATTGCTTTTGGGGGGTCCCTGGAACAAAACATTTTATGATGGGGGGGGGTCCGCGGCCAAATACATATTTAAAAATGTTTTCTAAATCCTAACAGTATGTTGATATATCAGTGGTGCTCCAACTGTAAAAAATGTCAAGGACCACCACAATGATATGTATTTGGCCGCAGACCCACATCTCAAAATATTTCTGTTCCAGGGACCCCCCGAAGCAAATATTGGGACTTAAAAATGTTGCTTTAAAAATATGTATTTTTCAAAGATTTGCGCTATGAGCTTGTACAGTACGTATATCTCCTATTTTTGAATAGCCAAAGAAATCTAAAATGACACAGATGCTTTCCCGCTCTTAATGGATTAAAAGAATGCTTACAACGACACTATATATTGTAATTATATGATGGGTTAACCCTTTAAGACCTGAGACGATTCTTAAAAATGTTTTCTAAATCCTAACAGTTTTTTGAAAAAAATCTGGAAAATATTTTTTCACAATAAACAAAAAAATAGCAGATCTACAAGCTCGTAGCGCGGCACTCGGTGCCGCGCTACGAGCTTGTAGATCTGCTATTTTCGAATAGCCAAAGAAATCTAAAGTGACACAGATGCGTTCCAGGTCTCGATGGGTTAAGACAGGTTTCAAGAGTCCCAAGGTTTATGAAATTCACACAAACAGCCAATTCATAGACAGCCACTCGACACACAACACACTTTGATTGTTTCTTATCTTTCATGAATTCTCAATGCAGCCCCCCGCCCAATAGATTGGAACATGCTCTCAGAGATACTTAGATATTCATGACCGAGGCGCGGCCCCACCGTCCAAAAATCAAAACTGACAGGCGGGTTACCGCGTCGAAAAGTGGCAAATTTCGGCACCGGAGCCGCCGGCTAAGACGATATTTAGTGCAAAACCAGCCTTGCGAGGAGGAGATGTAGCGCCGCATGGCTGCCGAGGTGTGCGGCGAGGGGGGAGGGAGGGAGGGAGGCCAGGTAAAAGGCCAGGAAAGTTTGGCTGCCGCTATACCTGAGACAAATTACCCTCATCTCCCACGCCGTCTTGGACTCACTCCCACCCCGTCGTCCCCTCCCAAACACCCCACCTTTTCATTTTCAATTATGGCCTGGAATATGAATCTTTAACCCTTTAAGACCTGAGGTTTTTTGAAAGTTTTGAAATTTTGAAACATTTTGAAAAAAAAAACTAAAACATTTTCTTTCAAGATTTTTTTTTCAAGATTTTTTTCAAAAATAGCAGATCTACAAGCTCATAGCGCGGCACTCGGTGCCGCGCTATGAGCTTGTATATCTGCTATTTTTGAATAGCCAAAGACATCTAAAGTGACACAGATGCGTTCCAGGTCTCAATGGGTTAATAGGGTGATAATTGTGCTAGCATATTTGCTGTCACCCACCATTAGCCTAGATTAATTAGCCCATTTAGTTTAGCTTAAGAAAGTGTCTCGCAGAGGAATGGCCCGCCGAGGAAAGGCAGAGAGAGAGAAAGAGAGGTAGAATCAGCACAATCTGCTTCATATCATAATGTCATCTCTCTGTCTCTCTCTCTCTCTCTCTCATTCTTTCTCTCCTCCTCTCTGCCTTTCTCTATCTCCGTTTCTCTCTGATTCATTTGTTTCCGTCTTTCTCTCATATTTGGGGCTTTGTTAGGCAGTAATAGTGTTAAGTGATCAGTCCCCATGCATATAATGACACACATTATACCCCTCATATTTCACATACACTATAGACGTACATGGCCTAACTGATGGCCATATTGCTCAGTCACTATCACATCATATCACATTGAACAATGGCCCACGATCTTAAAATCCAGTTGAGAAATTAATGACTGGAAAATTAAAACCCCAACAAAAAAAAAATTATATAGGGAGCACATATTCATTTAAGGGCTGTCAACTGTTTTATGTATGAAAGAGCATTCTCTGGATCTCGAAATGTTGGTGGGAATAAGCCCGTGGTGGAATGTATATATAGCCTGATTTCTACTCCGTCGTCAGTAGTAGCAGTAGTAGTAGTCATGGCGTTCGGCGTTGTGTGCTTGACGATCGGCTAGTTTCGGCGTGCAACTCCGTTGTAAGACGTAGTATAAATTAACCGCTTAAGCCCTATATTCTGACGCACAATGAATTGCGAAAATAGCAGATCTACAAGCTCACAAGGTGTCGAATCGCAACGTGTTGTGAGCTTGTGGAAATGAAAGTGTGTGTGTGTGTGTGTCTGTGTGTGTGTGTGTGTGTGCATCAGGCCAGGAATTCAAGTGCACCAGTTGCCAGAAAAGGATTGGCTTATACGGACGTTAACGTGCCTGCCTCAAAGCAAAGCAAAAGGACCCCAAACTCTAAACTCCTCCTTATGATATTCGCAAGCGAAGAACCAGCCATCGCGTGCGTATGTCTACTGAGCAGCGTAGTGACTCTGTAGTGTCACTAGCTGTATACCTACCTCCCAGCACCAGGTGGGAAATTAGGTCTAATCTGTAGGGATATTAAAGTCACTAAAGACTTCTCCTGTCATTAGGGGCCTGTCAGCCATGGCCCACACTCTCACCTTGAGTTCTCTCAACCCCTGATTATATATATTCATCAAAGTCTGTGCGGTGTGTGTGTGTGTGTGTGGGGGGGGGGGGGGCCCATTGAAAGTCTGTTTGTGTGTGCATGAGCTCAGACCCTTTGCGACGCGTGCGCAGATGCGCGTGTGAGTGTGCATCAGTGGTGGAAAAAGTACTCAAATGTTTTACTTAAGCAAAAGTATCAATACTGCAATGTAGAAGTCCGGAATTCAAAATTTACTTTTAGTACAATTTAGTACAGCACTTGAGTAAATTTACTTAGTTACTTTACACCACCGGTGTGCATGTACTGTAGTGTGCCTGACCGCCCACATTTAACCCATCGTCCTCCTGTCTGTCCTCTGCTGTCCAGGTGGAGTGGGAGCCAGGCTGCTCCCCGGTCAGCACAAGCCCTTCACCATGGACGTGGACGAGGAGGAGAACATGAGTGAGTGGACTCTTCATTCGTTCGTCTGTCTGTCTGTCTGTCTGTCTGTCTGTCTGTCTGTCTGTCTGTCTGCCTTGACTTCTTCTTCTTCAACGAGTTTCCCCTCGAGGAGCAAGGGATCTATTTCTCTGTATGTATGCATGTCTGTCTGTTCCCCCAATCACTAGGTCCCTCTCTCTCTCTCTCTCTCTCTCTCTCCCCCATGATAATGCAGTATTAACACAAATCAAATAAAAAAAGATTTGGTGTCATTTATCACCTATAATGATATGCCAGGGATAAAGTTGCTGACATCAACACTCTTTTTTTGCTGTGTAAAAAAAGACACATCGCTGAGCTGAAACGTGGCACATCTAACAAGCACATGTGAAATGTGGCACATCTTACAGATCTACAAGCTCACGTTGTGTGAGCTTGTAGATCTGCTATTTTCCTACATTTTTAAAAAATGTTTGAAATGTTATTATGGCCTATAATGACATGTCCAAAATAGGGACACCGGGGGATAAAGTGGTTACATTAACACTGCGGATGTTGTTGTGTAGCTTTTACTTAAAGGTAGGGTAAGTGATGTTTTCTGGTCAAAACAAAAAGTTTTTTGTTAAAAGGTTAAAGCACTATATTCTAATAGTACTCATTGCTATAGTGTGTTTGTTCAGTAACAGAGGTCCCGCCCAAGTTTTATAGTGTTCCAGTTACAATTTTGTCTGCTCATTTATTTGTATAATCTCTTCCAATTCCACCTGTTTAATCTATATCCTGAGTTCTCTATCCTGATTGGATAAAATTGGTATCCTGACCTGAAAATGCATTGTCTGTTTATTAAAGAGCTGGAGAGACATGGCGAACTGAACAAACGCTCTATAGCAATGAATACTATCAGAACATAGAGCTATTTAACACTTTTTTTAACCAAAGAAAAGCACTTACCCTACCTTTTTAAAGTTTATGAAAATATCTGTTGATGGTGTTAATAATTAAGTTTTGATAAGTATCCAAATTCTAATCCAAAATCTGAAACTCTGCATGTACTGGTTGTACCTTTTTAGTAAGAAAACATAGTTTTGTGTCTATGTTTTGTGTCATCTGGTGCATTGTGCTCATTGTCTGTTCATCAATGTGTCCCCTCCCTGTCTGTGCAGGAGCATGGCTGTGAGCTATTTGGTGTATCCTAACCTGAACCACAGTCACACACACGCACGCATGCGCATGGACATGCATGCGCATGCGCATGCGCATGCGCATGCACGCGGACACACATACAGTACACACACACACACACACACAAAGGCACGTATACCTACACTTATACAAGCACACGCCAAGTGTGATAAAACTTTGTAAGGGGAAACAAATCATTCCACCTCAAAAGCTTCAGGTCATATTCCCACAGATACTGTACCTCCACTTTAATTTTCAAATTCTCCTCTCCTCCGTTCAATTCAACTTTAATTAGATGTCTTGGCAGAATTCAGCAATGGAGCAGAAGGAGTCAGACGGGATATGAATGAATCTCTTACCTTTCACAGCTTCACCGTTCTGAACTCACATTCAAACCGGGCTGCCAGTGCCCAACCTGAAATGAAAAAACAGAACAGTTGTCATTGTAATGTCACTTGCGTACTGTCTTTCTAACGGAAGACAAGTAACAGTGTGAAGCCAACATTTCCCAGAGAGCCCAGGGGTGAATATTACTCCTTATGTGTTATGTCTTTCAAAGGCAGTCTCTTTTTTCCCCCGTCTTTGTGAGCAGTGAGCCCAAAACAAAGCTAAGAACACAATCAGGGCTCTAGAAATGTGATAATTTGATTTGATACCAGCATATGGAAAGCATTAGTTCTGTGTAGGTAACACATTATGATTACACAAACTTTGCCATGGTAACATGTTTGCTGTCTCACTCCACATTTTCAATGCCAGAGCTTAAACCAAAGCTCATTTGCTTCCATTGCTTTTGTTAAAGTATAATTATGCACAGCTTGGAACTGTGTGATGTACAGATGTGAGACATGGTCATGTAGCAGAGACCAGTTCATAAGCGGGCATTGGTTGAATAATGCTCCAACATGAGCTATCCACCATCTTAAAAAACGTGACACACAGGCTACTTCTACATTAAAAAAAATTACAGCTCAAATGGAAAGAACTTATGGTTACTTTTAAAGGGATGGAGACCACATAACCTTTACTGACTGGAGCAGAATGTTAAACTTAGAGTACCAGTAATTATAAAAAATATATATATATTTATTAATAATACATTTACATATTGACTCTTAACTTTGTGTTCTTTCCTTTTGTAATCCTCAGTACATGTTTCTGTGCATGGCATGCCGGTGTTTGTTTGTTTATATGTATTTTAAATGGAGTATTAATCATCATTTGATACTCCCTACTAGCCAAGAGCTACCTGTAGCTAAAGTGGTTTGTGTTGAAGAGCAGTATGTATTTGTGTTCGTGTAAACGGCAAAAACTCCACTACTTCATGCTGTATTTTACCCCAGGACAGAAATAAGACAACCTCTAGTATTCTTTGTGTGAGAGGATGTCCGCTTGCATGATCTTTTAAAATCTTTTTTTAAAGATAAATAATCAAAGCGAAGAAATTATCTATGTCCTTTATTTGATTTGTATCATTCTGTCCTGGGATGTTCACTTCTTTTTATTATGGCCAAAACTACTCAATTAATCTCACAGTATCCAATATCCTTACAGCACTTTTGCCTACATTGCAACTTCCAATAATGTACTAATTTCCATTTAGAAAAGTTCTTCTTGGCTGGCCAGTCTCGTGCATGACTGTGCTCCTTCCCTTGTCCCTTCGCATTGCTATCATCTGCAAGACAGTCTCAAGATGACTCGGCACAGTGCATGAACATGCCTAAGGATATTGCACGTCATGTGAAAAGAAGTGCTTAAAGTGACTAAAGACACAATTTATATTCTTGAACGCGGAGACGTGTATGACAGATGTAATACTTTTTGTCTTGCCCTGGGACATGTCAGTGGGTAGTACAGTACGCAGATGATACTGTAATGTAGATGCATGTTTATGCATTTTGTAAACTAAAAGATTACGTTGTCTGATGTTATGAGCTCCTCGGGGGGGTTGGCGGTCCTCGTGAATGGCTCATTAGGGGAAAAAAATAAACTGATATCAACTTTATCCTTCTCAAAACATAATCTATAAATGGGTTTAAGAGCACGTTTGAACCTTGCATCCCCATCGCCGGTTGAACCTTAGGATCCTGCACTGGGTGAAGTGCCTCATGTCTTTGATGTTATTCTCCTGTCTGCCTGGTCCTCAGCTCCTCCGCCCCTCCTTGCACTCCCCCTGCACTCCCTCCTGTCCCCAAACTACGAGCCCCACTCATGCACACTGCGGCTTCTCTTTCTCCCGAGCACCGCAAGGAGTAACCTATCAAGCCTTTGCTGAAGGATGTTATAAATGAAAATTTTTGCCAATATTCCATCCACTTTGGTAACTGGACCTGGTGATATGTGTTCCTGAGAATATACCAGGACAGCAATTCCAAACATCATGGATGCTTTAAATCCAGCTCCTTGCTCTCTAGGCTATTGAGACGAGATCGGAGAAAACCATAGAAAATAAGGATACCGACCGAATTAATAAGGAGGAGGATTCTTGACAGCCGTCAGAACTGTGTGTGTGTGTGTGTGTGTGTGTGTGTGTGTGTGTGTGTGTGTGTGTGTGTGTGTGTGTGTGTGTGTGTGTGTGTGTGTGTGTGTGTGTGTGTGTGTGTGTGTGTGTGTGTGTGTGTGTGTGTGTGTGTGCGTGTGTGTGTGCATGAGAAGCCTACAGTATAACAACATATAGCACCATTACAATTTTCCCTCTCAAAACCTTTCACACTTTCTCCTCTAACCCTTAGAAAACAAAACAACCCTGCATGACACGTGCTTCTATCATTAAGCTCATATGAAGAGGTTCACTTCAAAATGAAATACCTCCATGTTTAAATGAAATATCCACCTCTTATAAAGTGAAACAGCTAACTATTGATAGAAAGAAAATATATGAAATTATTCAATTAATCAATTTAAGATACATATAAAATTTTTGTCATAGTATTTTGCTCTCAGAACTGTAGGAGAAATGAATGGAAATGTAATGATAAACGTATCTAGATTCTGTGATAATTATCTTTTAAGGGTTATTATTGTTTTGGAATGAAATTCTTCATATGGAGTGCCTGATTCTTAGCTGTATTTGTCATCACATAATGTTGTCTATTCTCGGTTAACATGAAAGTAAGTTACAGTATTTGCCATCCTGTTCAGTAGATACTCCAGACATTTTAAATTCAATGTTTTGAATGAGGTTAAACTTCTCAGAGCCCACCGTTTCTTTTTCGATAAGTAGGTGTTTTTGCTATTGTTTTATAATGCCAGCCATTCTTTAGAGACGTGATCCCTGCCATTTATTTGCTTTGAATAGTTTTGATGCGTGGCGTCAAACAAAAGTTCAGCTTCTCTTGCAGCGCTAAAGGAACACAAATCACTGGTTCAGTTCCAAAGAGTGATAAGGGAATCTATAAATTTTGCATTTACAAGATCCTGCAACGAAGGCGTTGTAAGTTACTCTTTCTGGGCACCGCAGGTTCGAGCAGCGCCGACGTTAAGGAAAACCGAAACCTGGACAACGTGTCCTCCAAAGAGGGGGGTGCTGTGGCCGAGCAGCTCCCCAACGGCAGTGGCGGAGGCAGCCGCAAACGCCCCCTGGAGGAGGGCAACAATGGCCACGCGCACACCAAATTCCGGGCCAAGAAACGTAAGAAAACGCCCGGGCCCGTCCTGCCCAAAAACGCGCTGATGCAGCTGAACGAGATCAAACCGGGGCTCCAGTACAAGCTGCTGTCTCAGACGGGACCGGTCCACGCGCCGGTCTTCGTCATGACCGTGGAGGTCAACGGCCAGCTGTTCGAGGGCACCGGCCCCACGAAGAAGAAGGCCAAGCTGAACGCGGCCGAGAAGGCGCTGCGCTCCTTCGTCCAGTTCCCCAACGCCTCCGAGGCGCACCTGGCCATGGGCCGAACGCTGACCGTCAACACGGACTTCACGTCCGATCAGGCCGACTTCCCCGACATGCTTTTCAACGGCTTTGAGACGCCCGCCGCCACAGAGGACTCTTTCTACCTGGGCTCCAACGGTAGCAGCTCCTTAAACTCGCTAGGGGAGTACCCCCTCCCCGCGGCCCCCGGCAGTAACCTCGTCCAGGCCCCGTTGCCCCCTCCGTCCTCCTTCAGCTCCCCCACCAGTGGCAAGAACCCCGTCATGATCCTTAACGAGCTCCGGCCGGGCCTCAAATACGACTTTGTGTCGGAGAGCGGCGAGAGTCACGCCAAGAATTTTGTGATGTCGGTGTCGGTGGACTCGCAGACATTTGAGGGGTCAGGGCGCAACAAGAAACTGGCCAAGGCCCGGGCAGCTCAGGCTGCCCTGTCGGCGCTCTTCAACATGCAGCTAGACCAGACGCCGTCCCGCCAGCCCATACCCAGCGAGGGACTGCAGCTCCACCTACCACAGGTAACACATCTTCAACAATATTTTGTTATTATTATTATTATTATTAGTTGTAGTAGTGTAGTATTAGTAGCAGTAGTAGTAGTTTAAAGTAATACTAGGTAACGTTTTCAACAAAACTAAAGTTAAATTGTATATCTTTTGCGAGTGGCAAAAGTTTCACAACACACACTCCGTGAATTTCACCCCCGGAAGCCTTTTATTTATATATTTTCTATTGAAAGTGGACTGGGGGGACTTTCCCGGGGAAATGACGTTCCTGGCCAACGTCATGACGTCGTGGCCGACGTCCCCAGGAACTACCGCAACGGTTTCCTGTTTGGCCAGGAACTACCGCGCTATAACAAAAAGGAACCTCACGCTGATGTTAAGATAATGTAGGATTGGAAGATCGAAAAAGAACAGAAAAAGAAAGCACAGCTCATGGTAACTAATGCTCCACTGGCTAAGAGAAACGATCCGTAGATAGTATAAAACAATTAAAAGATCGCTTTTTGAAACGCTTCCGGCTTCCGGTGAAAACGAATGGAATTCTGGGTAATCGAGGATTACGGAAATTGTATGCAGTGACGGTAGTGACCAGCAGAGGTTGCTAAAAATCGTTATTTGGGATTCTGCATTGTATAACTTTAACTTACATGAGGTCAGAACACAGCTTACTAAACTGGATTATTAAATGTATAGACGAATCCACAGAGCGGCAAACATAACCGCGGTGTCAAGCGGCTGCCGCTCCGCACTCCGCGACACCGCAGCTACAGGCGGCGCTCTTGAGAGATTCGTCTATAGTGGCATTCTTCAGTAGCTGGGCAATTCCAAATGCTCTTGCTGTTTCTAATAGACAGAAAGGCTATTGAAATACGCCCTCTATTTTGGAAGGATCCTGCACCAAGTTTGTGCAAATTGAAATGATTGGAATATTGAATTTTAAAGCACGACTAGTTCATGACTAGACTAGACTAAAAAATAAACTAGTTGAATGTGCTTTGTCAAACAATGCAGTTAAAGTTGGTTAGTTAGAAAGTCTTAAGGACCAAAACGTTTTCACTAGGAGTATTTATCCCTTATTGATATTTTTTAGTTTTTTTTAGTTTTTTATCCTGAATTCTTCTGTATGTCATAATGTTGCTTTGACTTTTTCCAAATTCTGCCCTCATAAAAACCCTCACTGGAACATTCATAAGTCAGTCATTACTGGGCATGGAACAGTAATTGAAAATTAATATCAGAGCAAAGTTTACAGTGAAAGTTTAAAAGCTATAGATAGATGGCAAAAATAGAAGGGATTATCTGCTTAAACAATCTATTTACACATCTCACAGATATAATGTGTACAGTAGGTGTCAATACCCACTCAAATATATGAATTAATAGCTCCCTGTTTTTATATATAATATAATATTTTATAATATCGATACCCATCCTCCTTTTTTCATTCTAAGCTATATATTTAGAAATAGCTTGTCTCCCTCTTGGTAAGAATTTCCACGATTTTCAGCCTGATCAGAGATTGGCCGACTGGAGCCCATTGAGGCCAACGGTCAGCGTTAATTATCCTCCACGGCTCAAGACCCCCACCCCCCGTCAGCGACAAACTGAAACATGACTGAATATTCGACCACCTTCAAGACCCTTTGTCGACTTGAATAGTTGCCAAATCTGACCTGGCCTTAAGCAATCAAGTGTGACAGATGACATTTTATTTGGTCCACTGTATGCTAAACATTGGACCAGAGGTGGGATATTTAGACAGTAGCCATTCATACAGTGTGTTTAGAGCTCAATTATAATGGTGTTAGTTAGAATATTTCTATTCCCTTGTCCTGGACCTTTTCCTTGAGGTTCCAGAAAGGTCCAAATTCTGCTAGCTGTCAAAAGTCCACTGCTGCAGGTTTTCATTAAAATTGGAGGTCATTCAAGTCAGATTCGTGTGGATGGGGAATAAGGGCAGGTTTCTGCCTTTTAACGCCCCAGTAGAGGTGACTGTCAGAAACATGCCGCTGTGTGAAGAGAGATAATGCAGCCAGCAAAGGTAATCACCAAGACACACTGTCAACGGTTCCCTCCCAAAAGCCTTCTCTTTTTTTTCTCTTCTTTCTTTACTCTCCCTCTCCGCTTGTCATCTGATTCATTCAACGAGCACCATGTGTGGATGATAGCGCCCCCACTAATTGCTCTATTAATTCTCTGTCGGTTGATATTTATTTAATTTATGTGCAGCCCGGCTCCATCTGGCAAGAGACTAATGGAAAAACGATAGAAATATAACACTGCTGTCACAGTGGGAGGGGTGAAAAAAAATATGAAAAAACTAGAACATCCATTTGGGTGTTTTTCTTCTTTGAATGAATTGAAAGTATTCAAGATTCTTGCACCCTTAATGACTGTAAAACCCTATTGCCAATCCATAAATGCTTTAACATCCAAAAGAAAATCATTATTGTCCTCATTTACAAACAAATTGCCTCTTTGCGGACAGCACTAAAGGGCTGTGCCTGACATAGTAGGTTTTATACTGCTATCAAAAATGCCTCTATTTTCTTTGACGGGGTGGTTTTTTTATTTTTATTATTTCCTTTTTTTTTTTCGCCCCAAGAGTACAGCAATGGTGGGGGGGTTTTTAGTGCCCCAAGAGTACAGCAATGGTGGGGGGGTTTTTAGTGCCCCAAGAGTACAGCAATTCCTACATCCATCTCTATGCCGTAGACAACCTTGGGCACTGGGGAGCCAAATGAACCGGCTACGAGTGGGTGACTCTGAAGTAGCAGGGAAGTAATATTGGACTAATCTCTTTAATTTGTGGCCATTCAGCCGTCGTCTCTCCTCTTGGTCGTCGTCATTTTCCACCATATTAGCAGTGGATAAAAAGCTGCCGACGGGAGGAAGGCAGCTGTCCAAAGAAGGAGAGACGTGTGAAGTTCACCCGGGGCTCCAGTTTTTTTGCGAGTTGGATAGTCTTTGGAGTGTCATGCAGAAGGGTCTCGTTGAAGACGAAACACTCTGCGAGTACTCCCCGCACTGCTGCCTCTGTTTTCCATTCACTGTGAGACGTGAGGAGATGTCATCGTTGTCATTATGTCAAAACAAATCAGGCTTGCTTGAAAGGCCAGATGTACCTTGAAGGCTGCCTGTGCCTTGGGGGGGGGTTCACCCAGTTTGACTTTATTGGTTTTTTTAACACGCTGTCTCTATTTTGGGGTTGAATGTGGAACCATGCGACAGGTACATGGTGCTCTAGGAGTGGATAACATCACACGCTGTTTGTAAGCTGACACAAGCTTGCGTGTGTGTGTGTGTGTGTGTGCGTGCGTGTGTGTGTGTGTTTTGTGTGTGCGTGTTTTGTGTGTGTGTGTGTGTTTGTTTTCTCCAGGTCCTCGCTGATGCCGTCTCCCGTCTGGTGGTGGACAAGTTCAGCGAACTGACAGACAACTTCACTTCCCCCCACGCTCGACGGAAAGTCCTGGCCGGGGTTGTCATGACAACAGGTAGACATTGTCACCCCATGAAGTGGAGGAAGAGGCCGGTGTTGTTTCTTTTTTTCTCTCCTTCTCTTTTTTCTTTTTTTCAGCTTATATAACCGAGGTGCTGTTTATTGTATCGTATTTATAAGGGCAGTACAAACAAAAATAAAATAAAAACACCTTCACAGGTTAATAGCATTCAGGTTAATCACAACTTATTGTAATTAATCATATTTTTGTAATGTCAACATAGAAAATGAACTGTGCTGTGTCTTGAGGAGTGCAGCACAAAAAAAAACAACACCATTTGCTGTGGTGTATTATTTGTCTTGTACGTCTACCTTCATGAACAGTTAGTTCTCTTCTGCCGAGATGAACTACTGTACTGTACTGCTTCCCAGCACCACCGCACGAGGTTTATATAGGCTCTAAACGACACACCAGGGTGCCTTAAGGCCCTGCATGAAAAGCTTTGAGCGAAGAGAAACCTCTTGGAATTCACGGCCCACTTGTCAACTGGCATTAGTAGCTTCAAAAACCTCTGAGATGCTGTTACACTTTATTTCAATCCCCGGATTCAAAATGCATTCATAACACCTAGATACGACCTCTATAACAATTACATGGCACATTCACAAACTCTGGTTCACTTGATGCCTTGCGTGTTATTTGCCATTTATCCAAAGCTTGTCCAATTTATTTATAGAGCACATTTAAAAACAACAGTTGACCAAAGTGCTTTACAGAAAATGTCGAAGAGAGACAAATAAGAGTACAAGATGTGTTCTTTTTACACAGCAGTACTAAATAGAGTCTCAGTGTGCTCTGTGTGGGATTCTTTATCTACAAACTCAGATTCTGTTTGAGATTCAGTCTCGTTGACATACATGTGCAGAATTCATTACTTTTTTCAGAGAGCAGAAACAATACAGAAGCGCACTGCAAAAAAATTAGTGTTAAATGAACTGCATAATATACAGTGGTGAGTGGTGCAAGCTACTGTAATACTGTGACAAATACGCCACAATCATATTCTCACAGTGGATGTCTGAGAATTTGATCCGTTATTGTTGTTGCAATTACTGTAAATTTAGTTTTAATCACTTTGGCACTTTACCAGACCTTTGTCTTACTATGACCATCAGAAGTCCTTAGATGGCAGGACGCTTCATATTAAGAAGAGTCCTAAGGGCCCAAGAATCACCATTTGTATTCGTTTATTCATTCATTGATGTGTGTGTGTGTGTGTGTGTGTGTGTGTGTGTGTGTGTGTGTGTGTGTGTGTGTGTGTGTGTGTGTGTGTGTGTGTGTGTGTGTGTGTGTGTGTGTGTGTGTGTGTGTGTGTGTGTGTGTGTGTGTGTGTGTGTGTGTGTGTGCGCTCACGTGTCCCCCCCCTTCCCTCTTTGCCCCTCAGGCACAGATGTGAAGGAAGCGCAGGTCATCTGCGTCTCCACAGGAACCAAGTGCATCAACGGTGAATACATGAGTGACCGCGGCCTGGCGCTCAACGACTGCCACGCTGAGATCATCGCCAGACGCTCCCTCATCAGATACCTCTACAGCCAGCTGGAGTTCTTCCTCAGGTCAGTGAACGGTCACCGTGTGGGCAGGTGGGTGGGTGGATGGAGGGAATGGCGTTGTAGGACAGTCGTATATAAAGGGATGTGGGAGCAAAATTATTTTCAAAGGTGTTTTGCTGATTACTCACATTATATGTCTTGATTCAAGTGGAACATTTAACTAGTTTTTTAACATTATGTGCCAGAGGTTTATTCAAATAGGGTACGTTCAGTATCTTCCATCCACTTACGTTGATAAGTTTCGTGCTGTAGAAGCCCCGACGCGGAAGTGCATGTAAACAAAGCGTGCGTGCGAGACGGCGGAGGGTCCCGACTAACGCCTGGAACAATAATATTCCTAACGCGATCCTCCATTGCAGAGTGATCGCCGATCGAAAACGGCTCGTTTCCACCACGTTAAAAAGAAATGGAGCTTATTAAGCTTTTAGTCAAGGAGATAACATTGGAGCGGCCGACCGGAAGCATTTTTGACATGGATCCACATCCGGCCTCTCCTTCTCAGAGACTCCTTGGATGATCCCAAAGTTTCGTTAGAGCGCCCCACGTGGGAAAAATATATTTTTAAAAAATGGGCCAAAAACGGTCCGGACCGTTTATGGCACATGACGCATGGCTTCTCAAAAACGGTCCGGACCGTTTATGGCACTCAATGTGTTAAAAAATAAACAAATTATACTGTACTGTCAATTTTACCTTAATTTTAAAAGTTAGTGGCCGTGGGAACGGACTGAAACGGACGGAAACCCAAATATGGAATCATACAGTAGTTCATAGATACGTCGTAGGTAACTGACATCACATTATTCTTGGGCAGGTCACCCGGCCTGGTGGAGATATGTGCGCCACTGTTATAATTTCTCGATAGAGGCATCAGCAAAATATAAAAAATATATATGACATTCATTATGTACACGTGTGCATGCACATAATCCTCATTCATTTGACACTCTCCCCCCTCCACTCTGGCTGTTATCGCAGCAACAACAAAGAAGACCATGGGAAGTCCATATTTGTGCGGTGTGACAAGAAAGGCTACAGGTTAAAGGACAACGTTCAGTTCCATCTCTACATCAGCACCTCACCCTGCGGAGACGCCAGGATCTTCTCCCCACATGAGGCTGGAGTGGAAGGTACAGGGGGTGGTCGTGAACATGAACGCAAGCGCGCACACGCACACGCACACACACACACACACACACACACACACACACACACACACACATCAATTTCTTTATTTGAGTCCACATTTATAAAATACATTACAAGGGCACAAATATTTTTCAGTTTCTTTTGATGTCCCACACACTCGAAACAACACACACACACACACACACACACACACACACACACACACGTGAATGCAGTACATTTTGCCACATTTAACCCTGGCGTCCTTATTTTGGGGACATTTTCCAAAATAGCAGATCTGCAAGCTCACAACACGTGATGTGAGGCGTTTTTTTCTCTTTTGTCTCTCAACGAAGTACATAGGGGCTTAAGTGGATAAGAATGTAAAAATGGACTCGGGAGTTAAATCAACACTGAAGAATCGACTGTGTACTTTGTTCACCCAATCGGGTTGCGACCTTATAAGCAACAGATAGTCTTAACGTGTGTGTTTATTAGCGTGTAACGCTCGTGACACAAAGCGTATTATTCCAGCCCCCACATCTCCCCTTCTCGGCACCGGCTGACATATTTTTAATTGATTCTCACGCTCGTTGCGAGCTCTGTATCAACACCTGGTTATTTTATTCAATTAACTTTTGTTTCCCTCTCATGCTCGGCTTCATTTAATTAGAAATTCCCCCCCCCCCCAACATCCAAATGCACATGGCAAACACATTTAAACAAGGCTGTAGTAATTAGTGTGTTTTGTGTCTCTCCTTCTCATCTCCATCAGTCTTCCTCCCCCTCCTCTCCCTCCCTGTCTGTGTGATTAACCCATTAAGGCCGGGAACGCATCTTGTGTGTCATTTTTAGATTTCTTTGGCTATTAAAAAATAGCTGATCTACAAGCTCATAGTGCGCCACCGAGTGCCGCGCTATGAGCTTGTAGAGATCTGCTATTTTTGAAAAATCGTGAAAATTCGTGGCAAAATCTTGGATTATATATTTTTTAAAGCGAACTTTTGT
This sequence comes from Gymnoscopelus braueri, assembly GCF_963280865.1. Classification (NCBI taxonomy): domain Eukaryota; kingdom Metazoa; phylum Chordata; class Actinopteri; order Myctophiformes; family Myctophidae; genus Gymnoscopelus; species Gymnoscopelus braueri. The sequence goes on along the minus strand of NC_137618.1, from coordinate 14,263,018 downwards.
AAAATATTTAGTTCCACGAACCGCCAGAAGCAAAGATTTGAGTTACAAATGTCCGCCAAAAAAAACTTTTCAGGATTTTTCAAAAATAGCAGATCTACAAGCTCATAGCGCGGCACTCGGTGCCGTGCTATGAGCTTGCATATCTGCTATTTTTGAATAGCCCAACAAAATCTAAAAATGGCACACAGATGCGTTCCCGGTCGTAAAGAGTTAACCAGCCTCTTTAGTCTGTCACATTGTTTTCCATTGTACATGACACACTCAATACGAAACAGCCACATTCAATTAGCCAGCGGACAGATAGGGGGCCTGCTGACTCGTGAGACAGACAAATATATTGATAATGTAGTGATAAATACATTGCTCGTGCCTATGGAAAAGAAAAGTGGGTGTTTTTGACTAACTTTGCTTTTGACGACTTTGAAGACTGTGGTTTGGAGTCTCTGCCGTTTTGCATCATTCCTGATGTCAGCTGCAACAATTGTTTCCTTGTAGGTATGTGACGATATACTCAACTCACGATACGATTCGAATCACGGTACTAGGTTCACGATACGAGAGATCCGGTCATTTTAGGTTTTATGTTTGATGTGTCGCTAATCACTCACCAACATACAAAGGAACGTTGAATAATTCCAGATCTGCCCCTGTTGTCCATTCTGCAGACCCCTTGCAGCGGCATAATGGGAGAGTAATGGGAGAGACAGACGCCAGGTTCTGTGAGAGAAACAAGCAACCAGCGTCATGTCTTTCTGCATTAGCGGTAGCTCATGAGGGACATTCAGCGCATATTTGAGTATCATGAGACTCCACGATGAGTACTAGGAGAAAAAAAACAGACTTTGCATTTGTTCAAATAGGCGATTTTCACTCTTACACACTCTCCCATTATGCCGCTGCAAGGGGCCTGCAGAATGGACAACAGGGGCAGATCTGGAATTATTCAACGTTCCTTTGTATGTTGGTGAGTGATTAGCGACACATCAAACATACAACCTAAAATGACCCGATCTCTCCTTTAACACAAAATTATTTTCCAGACAAATATTATTTCTCTTACACAAATCCAGTATTTTCTTCTCTTCTTCGCTTCTTCTTTATTCTTTATTTCTCTTACACAAATCCAGTATTTTCTTCTCTTCTTCACTTCTTCTTTTCAATACAATAGCAAATGAGTGAAAACTCATTTGCTATTGTATTGAAAACTTTTTTTTATCAATTATTTTTTGGCAATTTTTTGCACCGCGATAAATGTTTTATTAACCCATTAACACATCCACTGCCAAGGGCTAATCTCATAATGTACTCACCAGTGCCAAGGTGTTTTTGTTGTTTTTTTGTTTTTTTCATGTCGCCATAGATCTTGTTAAAATCCTTAAGATTGAGCGCTACACAGTCTGTTTACATCCGCGCGATCTCCCTGTATCTCCCAGTGAAAACCACGTGTCAAACGGGGCATCCATGTTTGAGTTAGAGCGGATTACGTTAAACAGTGAAATGCGAGGAGAAAAAACTACAGGAAGAGAATTGAGTTTCAGTTTCGTCTGTAGAACGAGGGCGGGCGTGATCGTGAAAACCGGATCCCAAATAATTCTATTTCCTGTCATCAAACCGGAAACGGAAGTGGATCAAAAAAATTCCGAAAGTGCACCCGGACCGCGCATGCGCGAAAAGACCGCAGCCCGTAGGGCTACGGTCTCGGCGCTTAACAGTTGGATTTAACGGCCCGTAGGACTACGGTCTTGGCAGTTAATGTGTTAAGACCGGGAACGCATCTGTGTGTCATTTTTAGATTTCTTTGGCTATTCAAAAATAGCAGATGTACAAGCTCATAGCGCGAGTGCCGCACTATGAGCTTGTAGATCTGCTATTTTGAGAGAAAAAATCGTGAAAATGTGCGCAAATCTTTTATACTTTTTTAACTCAAATCTTTGCTTCTGGGGGTCCCTGGAACAAAACATTTTCAGATGGGGGTCCGTGGCCAAATACATATCATTTTGGGGCTCCTTGACATGAAAAAGATTGAGAACCACTGATATTATAGCAGCATAAGTTTTTTCAAAAAAAGGTTAGGATTCAGAAGCCATTTTATAGAATCGGAACCTCAGGCCTTAATGGGTTAATCGATTTACGATAAATTGTTACATGCCTATTTCCTTGTCGCCCCACACAGACCAAGGGGACAGGCACCCCAACCGGAAAGCACGAGGTCAACTGCGGACCAAGATAGAGTCTGGTGAGGGCACCATTCCTGTCAGGTCCAGCAACACCATCCAGACCTGGGATGGAGTACTGCAGGGAGAGAGGCTCCTCACCATGTCCTGCAGCGACAAGATCGCAAGGTACAGTAATTCCATTAACTCATTGAGTGCCAGAATTGCCAGAATTATTTCAGAATGATGTTGTCCCAGTGCCAGAGTTTTTTGCCAAGTAAAAAAAAAAGTGCTTAGGAAGCGAGATACAGCCTTTTTCAGTTCTAAGTTAAACAAGGAGTGGATGGAGCTGCAAATCTTCAGATGATGATATCTTGGGTTCTGAACATGTTTTTCAATTTTTTTTTTTTTTTTTTTTTTTTTAACTATTTTTTCAAAAACACGTCAAACACGTCATTGGCACGTTGCGCCATAGCGTGAAACACGTTAATGGCACTCAATGAGTTAACCACTTAACCACATGAACGCAAAAATAGCAGATCTACATACAAGCTAGTAGATCGTCTATTTTCAGCAAAGACATTTGGTGTAGAGAGAAATTAGGAAGGCACTAAGTATACACGAATCCACGGAGCGCTGCCCTGCGCGCAGCCATTGCTGCGGTGTCCACGCTCCGCGGACGCGACACCGCAGCAATGGCTGCCTACAGGCAGCTACAGGCAGCGCGTCTGTGGATTCGTCTATAGACCCCCTGGAGAAACTGGCCAACCAAGTACGGTATATAGAAATATATAGTTTAACCCATTAAATCCGGGAAATCATCTGTGTCATTTTAGATTTGAGCTATATACTGTATATATAGCACATCATTTTATACTTTGGTTATTCAAAAAATAGCAGATATGCAAGCTCATAGAGTGGCACGATCTGCTATTTTTTTTTTTAATCGTGAAATCTTTTGCAAAGCTTTGAATATATATATTTTTTAAAGCTAAAATGTTTTACGCAAATCTTTGCTTCTTGGGGGTCCGCGGCCAAACACATAATTTTGGGGGTCCTTGACATGAAACAGTTTTTCCACTATTTCTGACACATTTTTGCCTATAATGCCAGGCAAAGTGACGCCAGATTGAAAGTATTTAAGTGAAATCAGTTCAGTGAAGCTGAAGTCAGTTCCATTCCATCAAAGGTGAGACAACTGGACTTGGCTTGTCAAGGGATTTCATTAATGCTTAGCCACACATCGTTTGTTTTCTTGTTTAGATTTTTTAAGCTTATTTGTAGATATTGAAGATTATGCTAACTCCAAAATAGGTTTGCAGGTGCTCACAAAATGACACCTAAAAGCTCTCAAAACAAGAGGTGTCACCATAACATACAGTAACAAGTTACAAACACAGGAATCACATTTCACATTTAGATATTGTTTACCCGTCTCCGCCTGGGTTTTCTTTTTTTATTCATGCTGCGACACATTATCTCCTTGCGATATCAATCTCCAAGTCAAACTCAAGTCCGTATTTTATCCAGGCCATGTCAGGGACAGCTGAATTGATGGGTCCTTAGTCCCTCTGGCATTTTTACCGCCGGAGCACCTCCCAGGATCTTTAGTTTGTGTCCATGTTCAAGGCAACACCGCCACTCGCCCTGATGGACGATAAAACCACTCCATAACTCTTCGTTGTTCCTTTCCTCTGCCTCCTCCCTTTCTTGTTCTTCTTCTTCTGCTCACATGGGCAGAATCTACTACCGGAACACACAGTGACTGAATGTTCACTATATATTCCTAGAGTTATATTTATAGTCCTCTGTCTATCATTTGTCTTTCTGCTTTACCTTTGAATCGCATGTAAATCTCCCATTGGTCTTTTGTGTATCTGTACTGTACTATACACTGTGGTGTCAATATGTCTCTGCGTCGGTGCTACCGAGACAAATTCCTTCGCATTTTACTTGAGGAATACAGGAAGTATTTGCTCCTACAGCAGTGTTGATTTTGACAGCAAATTTTGATATACAGTAGTTTTAGTCATAGTCTTTTGAATAAAATTACATTTAGTTTTAGTCATATTTTAGTCATGTTTTTGTTTTTGTCTAGTTTTGGTCGACTAAATATCATAAGATTTTAGTCGACTAAATCTACAGTTGATTTAGTCGACTAAAATGTGTCTTGGCGGTGCCTTGATGCTGTCACAATGGCTGATTTTACACTTGGTTGCATGCTGAAAATAGCCGATCTACAAGCTCACAACGCGTCGCAGCGCGACGCGTTGTGAGTTGTAGATCTGCTATTTTCACTTGACTTGTCTTAGTTCTACTGGATCTCTTCTCCACTAGTCCCTCACTAACATTTTAGTCTAGTTTTTATTTGTTGACTAAATTGTCAATATATTTAGTCTTAGTTTTAGTCATCATAGCTTAGTTTTTATTTTTGTTTTTATTTAGTAGTAAAAAAGTAGTTGACGGACATTTTTCGTCATAGTTTTTAGTCGACAAAATCAACACTGGTGTCAATATGTCTCTGCATCAGTGCTCCCGAGACAAATTCCTTCGCATTTATTTTACTTGAGGAATACAGGAGGTATTTTTATATTTTCAGCAAAGACATTTGGTCTCTGCTCCAAGTGAGAGTGAGACCCTAAAGCTTAATTTTGTGTTTCATGTCAGAGCAAGAATAGATGAAATCAGAGTCCATACTATGTTGGTTACTATGTTGTGGCTGAAAAAGCATAACATTTTCATGGTGAGATCCTTATAAAAAAACTGTGTCCAAAATTGTGGTAACATTAAAAACTACATTTTGCTTCGACCTGACGCTGTGATTGGCTGAGAGGTATTCTAAAGAGTACCAATATCTCACAATATAGACCAATTATTTGTTTACCAACATTGAGACTGAACACACAGGTGATTGTTTCATGCAATCAATTCCCAACATATGGGTGCGTTCGGAATTACAGCAATGAGCGCACTGGCCAACACAAACTAATAGGCGAGTGCGCTCCGGTGCGCAATTCCCGAACGCACCCTCAGTGCCAGACCTGCGCGAGCAATACTGGTTCTTATCGCTTGCAACCAGTGTGACGTCGTCTGTTAAGGGGTCTATAGCACTCAGAACGCATCCACGTTGTTAACCATACATGTAACCTAGCAACAGCTGCCGACACCTTTAGTGTTCTTCTTTTTTTTTGCTTTTGAATAAATATTATTGATAAAGCTGTGGTATATTATCGCAATAATACAGTCGAAGTCGTGCTATGCTGTGAGATATCGGCTCTGATCTACGGCACTCAGCTGACCGCAGCGTACCGGCGCCAATATCTCATGGTATGGCATTCTGTCCCATCTTTTATTGCTTAAAACCCATTGAGACCTGGAACGCATCTGTGTCATTTTTTTATTTGAGCTAAAAAGCATTGTTTTACACTTTGGCTATTCAAAAATAGCAGATATACAAGCTCATAGCGCGGCACCGAGTGCCGCGCTACGAGCTTGTAGATCTGCTATTTTTTTTAAATCGAGAAGATTTGTGCAAATTAATATATTTATATTCTTTTAAAGCGAACATTTTTACTCAAATATTTGCCTCTGGCGGTCCCTGGAACAAAATATTTTGAGATGGGGGTCGGCAGCCAAATAAATATAATTTTGGGGGTCCTTGACATGAAAAAGTTTGAAAACCACTGATATAGAAACATACGTTTTTTCAGAATACTGTTGGGATTTAGAAGACATTTGTAGAGATCAGCTTCAGGTCTTAATGGGTTAAATACCACAGTTTACGTATTAGCAGTATGAAAAATGCACGCTGAGAACAGACGTGTCCGTCTCTACTTAACTCTTACCTCTGCCTTGTCACGGAGTGCCTGTTAGTCGGGTGAGAAATCTGCTCCCTCTGCGTATGAGGGATTATTTAGCTGGAGGGTGCCATTTAGTACCACGACCCTGCTTTCTCTCTTCTCATTTTCATTTGATGCCGTGCCCTGCCCTAGGGCATGGCAGGTACAGTAAGCACAGAGAGACTTCTGCTCTGTTCCTATCTATTTACGTTGACTCATTAGGAAACCCTAACGGGTCCATTTTTTACGCACTTTTAAGAGTTAAATGAACATAACGTCCATGCATCAGAGGGTCTTCATGAGGATGTGTGGCTTTGTTGAGCAAACCCGTTATACATACATTTTTATTTAAACAGAGACTCAGTCCTAAACGGACCCAAGGATAACCAAACTACTGTAGGTCTGAAATGGACCCAGGGACAACAGGTCTATAGGCCCGATCCGACCAGACAGAGAAGCTATAATTAACCATCAATTTAATATGCAATTCCCAAATAATTCATTTGTTACGTTTCAATGCATATTTTGTTTATAGAAATAATCATATTTCAGTAAGGCTTCGTAAAACAATGCTCATCTCAGCGTTCAGTCACCGGACGTTGCCTCCCTCATAAATGTGCCTTTTTCGTGGATGGCTTCTCACTTGCAATTCCATAAAATTCGACAGTAGGCCAAGCGTAATTAAAAGTGTAAAATATGCAGAAAGCTTAGGGATAGGAAAGAACTGAAGAAACCTGGTATGAAATACAATGCCCGCTGCACTAGCGGTCCAGGCGCATACCACATATATATAGGCTCTAATGTAGCCTGACAGCGTGTCGCAGGTTTGAATCCCAATCCCGAGGACCTTTGCTTTGTGTCACTCCCTGTCTCTCTCTCTCTCTCCTGTCTGTTTCTACTGTACTATCCAAAATAAAGGCAGAAAAGGCCAAAAAATATATTTTCAAAAATTAAATAAAATGCTATAGAATGCACCGCAATCTATTAGGCTAACGACAAAGCCGTAAGAATTAAAGCTGTAGCAGCCTATATTATGCGAATTAACACAAAAATGATGATAATCTGCACGATAATCTGCTTTTATAACATAATTCCAACACAAATGACCAGTTGGTCTATGTTAAATATGTCTTATTTTAAAACCGAAGATTAAAGAATTTGATATGGAAAAAAGCAGATTGTCTTTGCGGGTTTCATACAATGCATTTCAGATTTGCTTATCCCATTAAGACCTGGAACGCATCTGTGTCACTTTAGATTTCTTTGGGCTATTCAAAAATAGCAGATATACAAGCTCATAGCGTGGCACCGAGTGCCGCGCTATGAGCTTGTAGATCTGCTATTTTTGAAAAATCGTGAAAAAATATATACCCGTAAATTTCGGACTATAAGCCGCGACTTTTTTCCCATTTTTCGACCCTGCGGCTTATATAACGGTGCGGCTTATCTATGGATTTTTACAGCTAACGGCCACTAGGGGACCTCCTAAATCTATGGATTTTACACCCGCGGCTTATAGTCCAGTGCGGCTTATATATGTTCCAAACATTCAATTTAGCTGCTGCGGCTTATAGTCAGGTGCGGCTTATAGTGCGAAAATTACGGTATATATATTATTATTTTTAAATGTTAAGATTTAGGATTTTAAAGAATCGCCTCAGGTCTTAATGGGTTATTCGAGACCCATGGTAATTCTATTAGACCACGTGAGTCAAGTCAAGATTGTGGGCCCGGATTCGCTCGGGTCTATGGTGGAGGCCTCTGGTTTTTGGTTCAGGTCGACCCATGAAGACATCTACATGCATATTAGTTCTATGTATGATAGATTCATAATTCTCTGCCCAAGGGTACAGTATGATATCAGGAAATTCATATTGTAATGTTTCGCTCTCATGCATACACTGACTACACAGACAGACATCCAGTATAGACTATTGCATATGGAAACCGTGTCATCGGAAAATGCTTCCGCTGATGTTTGCCCGAGGTGCCGTCGGTGCCCTCGTATTCACCAACATCTTCAGGACCGTGTTGTTAATTTCACACACACACTCACTCAGTCCGCCTGGAGACAGGGGGACGGACGTATGGGAAGCGATGCGCGTGACCCTCGTCAGCCTTTTGTTTATCACTGTCTTATTTATGTCACTTGGTAATGGTGCTTTAACCCATTAAGGCCTGAGTCCAATTCTTAAAATGTTTTCTAAATCCTAACAGATTTTTGAAAGAAATATAACACTTTTTTTTTTTACGATTTTTCAAAAATAGCAGATATACAAGCTCATAGCGCTATGAGCTTGTATAGCTGCTATTTTTGAATAGCCAAAGATACCTAAAGTGACACAGATGCGTTCCAGGTCTAAATGGGTTAACCCATTCAATCCGACAAATGTCCTCTAAATCCTAACAGGTCTCTGAGAAATGTTGCTATATCAGTTGGTGCTCAAACCTTTTCATGTCAAGGACCCCCAAAATGATATGTATTTTGGCCGTCGACCCCCATCTCAATATATTTTAGTTCTATGGACCCCCCAGAAGCAAAGATTCGAGTTACAAATGTTCGCTTTAAAAATAATTTATATTCAAAGATTTGCACACATTTTCACGATAAAAAAAAAAAAAATGCAGATCTACAAGCTCATATGAGCTCTATGAGCTTGTATATCTGCTATTTTTGCAGATATAAAATAATGGTTATAGCTCAAATCTAAATATGACACGGACGTGCACGTTCCCCGGATTGAACAGGTTAACTCTGCATCTCTCCGTCTCTTTCTCTCCCAATTCTCTCACTTCATCTCCGTCTCCGTCTCCCTCCCATCTTCCCGCGTCGCTCTCTCTCTCTCTCTCCCAACTCTTATAACTCCCGGGCCTCGCTTTCCCGCTCTTGCGCTCTCCCCCCCCCCCCCCCACTGTTCCACTATGTCATTGGTGAACCTCTGTATGTGAGGCAGGCGGTTGATGCTCCACAGAGCATGTCAATGGGAAAATGACTATAAGGAGAGAGATGGCTAATGACACACGGCAGAGAAATACACCCCAAGTTTGGGGAGGGGAAATGAAATTGGATACCTCAGAGTGTACACAACTGCAGGATTGTGTGTGGGTGGGGGGGTGGGGGGGGGGGCTACTACGCACACATTTGTGTGCGTGGCAATATGTGTCTACATGTTTGCATATCCTACCTCACTAATAATGGCAGTTACACTTCAAGTGTTCGTCTCAGAAATATTGACTGGTGGGGGCGGCGGTATAACATATTAACAGACAATTTGCCTGTTAAAGTGTCCTTGAACCATTCCTCTGGAATGGATTGTCTCAGTATTACTGTTGTGTTTTAGGATACATTTTGGAGAAACTAACTATTCATTTATAGAATAGCTATTAATTTTCCATCCCTTCTCCAACTGCTTTGGTGAAATACACACATGTACTTGCGTATACTGTATGTCACAAAAATGTGGTACATTTCCTTATGTATTTGTTGCTATAACACTGACGAGGGCAAAATAGTGATTTTGACTTGATTTGATGGTGGCCGAAATCCATCATTGGATTTAGTAACACAGAGAATGTCACGATGAGGTTCTGGAGGTGTAGGACTCAAATGCAGAATGACAGATACAGGCCGAGCAGTGAATATTCAATAGGTTTTATTAAAGGTAGGGTAAGTGATTTTCTTTGGTTAAAATAAGTGTTAAATAGCTCTATATTCTGATAGTACTCATTGCTATAGAGTGTTTGTTCAGTAAAAGGAGTCTCCTTGTCTCTCCAGCTCTTTATAAAACAGAAAATGCATTTTCGTTTCAGTTTCAGTTTCAATTTTATCCAATCAGGATAGAGAACTCAATCAGGATATAGATTAAACAAGTGAAATTGGAAGTGATGACACTAAGAAATGAGCAGGCAAAATGGAACTGGAACACTATAAAAATGAAGCTTAAAAATGGGTACTTTCTCCTGATTGGCTGAGATTTTGACACCTACCGGAAAATGTATTTTCTGTTTATTAAAGAGCTGGAGAGACGGGGAGACTCCTGTTACTGAACAAACACTCTATAGCAATGATTTCTATCAGAATATAGTGCTTTAACCTTTTAACAAAATACTTCTTGTTTTAACCAAAAAATATCACTTACCCTACCTTTAACAAAAAACCCACATGAGGAACACTTGGAACAAAGAACTTCAAAATACTCAAAGACTAGAATAACTCGGAATTACACAAGGAACTAACCACATCAAAAACGACGACGAACTGACGAGTAAAGACACAGAGGCATACATATAGACAAGGACTAACTAGACACAGGTGAACACAACAGACAATCAACATTGGGATAGGCTAGGGGACTAAGGGGACACAGGTGGAAACACTGGGAATCACAGGACTGGTTAGACAAGACAGGTACTACGGATAACTAAGCAGACAGGAAACAATAGGAACGATACTACAAAATAAGACACAGAACACCAAGGCAACAAACTACAGAGAACTAGAAGACCAAAACAGAACAGGAATACATAGTAAAAGTCCAAAAGTAATAAACACAGATAAAGTCCAAGGGCTGAGGAGCGGACCGTGACAGAGAATGGTCGAAATAAACTCCATTTATCTTCTCAGCATGGGTTCCATCATAAATAAATGTTTTTAATCTATGGTATGGATCTATAATAATTATCAACATTGAACTGAAAGCGTGAGTGCTTTCCGCTCCAAGCGCATATTTGTAGATCAGCTTTTTTGGGGGGGTTTGAGATACTGCATGTAACAAAGTATATATAATCAAGCCTCATAACATAATGTGTTTATTATCTGCTACAGGTGGAATGTGGTGGGGATCCAGGGCTCTCTGATGAGCTACTTCTCAGAGCCCATCTACTTCTCCAGCATCATCCTGGGCAGCCTGTACCACGGCGACCACCTCTCCAGGGCCATGTACCAGCGCATCGCCGACATCGAGGACCTGCCACAGCAGTTCACCCTCAACAGACCTCTACTCAGTGGTCAGTGTGTGCACTTTGATTTGGAGTCTGGGGGGGGGGGGGCAAAAGGAAGCGGGTGCAAAATTCGGTATCAGCCACTGAAGTGTTGCTTATTAACCCATTAACCCTGAAGCGATTCTTAAAAATGTTTTCTAACATTTTTGAAACAAATCAAAAAAAATAATAATCAAGATTTTTCAAAAATAGCAGATATACAAGTTCATAGCGCGGGCTTGTAGATCTGCTATTTTTGAATAGCCAAAGAAATCTAAAGTGACACAGATGCGTTCCAGGTCTTAATGGGTTCTTAAAAAGGTTCAGTCGGAGTACCTTGTGGTGCGTCAAAAGATTTAGGAGCCATTTACTGCAACAAATGTTTATACAGTTGTGTTCGGTAGACAGGGGCTTGGGCTGCTGGATGCTCCCCAAGCAGCATGCAACAAGAGATTCCCTGGGGAGCTTCAATAAAACTCCTCCCCAATACCATTCTATAAATACAAAAACTGTGGTAGCAAAAACACAGACATAATTCAGAATAGCCTGCACAGCATCCGTGTACAAATAATAGAAGGGGGGGGGGGGGGTTCGAAGCCACCTGAGATAACAGCAGTGGCTTGAATGATTAGCAGAGTGACAATGTAAAACTGTCAGCTTAAAAATAACCATGTTTCCCAGGCTTTATCTATCAAAGGCGGAAGGGAACGTGGTCTGTGCTTGCCATGTTAACCCATTAAAACCGGGAAAGCATCTGTGTCATTTTAGATTTGAGCTAAAAAGCATTATTTTACACTTTGGCTATTCAAAAATAGCAGATCTACAAGCTCATAGCGCGTCACTTCGTTTAAAAAAAATTGAAAAGCTCAAACATGGAGTTAGCTGGTTTCTGCCTGACAGCAACGATATCCTACTGTATGTGTGAATGATCGTGCAATAAACCCCCCCTAGCCATTTTGTACTACCAGCAGAAAATGAACATCAAAAAATTATTTCTAACTACTAGCAGGTAGCCGTTGTTCACTGCCTCGCCGAGGCAGTTTTCTGCGGAATCTCGGTACCTCTTTAACTACTCAAGTACACAGAGCGAATCGATCGCATCTGTCTTAACATTTTCCCCGTTCGGAAGTGGCTGGGCTTTCTGTGTACCTTTGACAAAAGCGAACACAAGGTTCTCAGGTAAATATCCGGTAGGATGAAGAGGCAATCACAGCGTGATCCATCTCATTCACAGCAGGGGGGGGACTCGGTTATTGCTATTCTCTCCCCCTGTTTGAATTGAGATGGCATTTACTTACTTCCTGAGCAGTTTGGACAACTTTATCGCTTTGTGCAAATTTGCAGGACTTGTGTGGCCTTTTCAAAAGGTCGTATAGATTTGGATGCCGGCGGTTCTTTATTCATTGACATTCGATTTTCTTTCTCTCTTTTTAGATTAATCACAGATAATTTTTCTACTAGTCTGAAAATGAATTTGCTCAGACATTTGTGGAATAATGTTGTGTGATATACCAATTTCGCCTGCGTTTGATTTATGACTCGTATGATTTATGACTCATAAGTATGTTAATGTTTTAAAGTGCAGAGTGTGGTCAAGCTTAGTTCCTATTTGTCTGATGCAGCCTTGTGTTGTCTCTTATTTGTCTCAGTAAAGTGCTGAATGCACTGCCCCACCGCTTAATCGTTATTTATTCTTAATTATGCACTGGTTATGCACTTGTAGATCAGCTATTTTGGTGCGTGACACCGGTGCATAACTAAGTATAAATCAGGCATTACTCCTCCATTCCCCCATAACCTCTTTCTCTATTCTATCCTGTCACCGCAGGAACCTCCACTGTTCTCTTCCTCCTCGCTTTTACTCACCGCCATTTTTCTTCTCCTTTACCCCGCCCACTTCTCCTCCTCCTCATCCTCTCTCATCAAATCAAATTCATTTAAATTACGCTGTAACATACCGTAATATTCCACTACACGGACAGCCAGGGCGATAAGGAAAGCAGACACGTTAAGGCAATAAATATCAAACCAGAATGTGAAAGGAACAAACGCAAGCCTACACAGTGCAAAAGGCTAGTCAAACAACCATATCACCTCCCTTCCGTTCCCCTGTTCCTCTTTCGACTCCCCTGTTCCGTTCCTCCCCCTCCTCTCTGGATGCTCCGTAACCTGCAGGTAAAGGAGATAATAGTAAGGGATGTTATTAACCTTTTCCGCTTAAGAGGGTTTTTAAGCTGTGAAGGGCTTTGGCGTTGGGCCGCACACAAGGGTTTTAGCCCTTTAAATCATCATCTGCCACCAACGCTGCCAAATGGAACAAAAGAGTTTCTCACCAGCACATACACGCACTTATACACACGCATGCGCGCGCACACACACACACACCCAAGTCACATGCATGTGTGTGCTCACACATACACATACAGTATACGCACAAAGCAGGACAGAGCGATTTATGGCATCCATATATCTTCCATTTATGCCTGGGTCTGCGGAAGCCAGTGCCCCATAGTGAGATGGAAAAGGCTCCATCGTTAGTCACCCTCACAGGTGATCACGTGTGCTCATTCCTTCCATCATGTTTCATAGCATCCGCTCAAAAAGGACAACTGCATGGATTCTTCTTTGTTGGCTCGTAACACTAATAAATGTGTTTTATGATGGTGTATTTGAATTGGCGACAAAACATCTCATGAAAGTCATGTAAATGTTTGTGTCCGTCGCAAAAAGTCACTGAAAACCTTACATTTGTAATTCGAATTACATGGAAAACGGAAATTAATTCGAGTGGGAAGTATAGGCTACAAACGTAACCACGGTTATTTGAGTATTACGAGCGAGATGTCACGACTCGCACTGCTTTTGGGGAAGTACCGGTGACCTGCTCGGCTTCCTGGTCTTCCTCCACACATCCGCGGTAGCCATAATTTCACGGTAGTGTTCGTCGCAATCCTGTGTTGTATGGTCCGGGATAAAACACAGCTTTCGCAGCAGGGAGAGAAAACTTTCGCAGTTTTAACTCGTAAAGGCTTTCTCAGTGGGGGAAGAACTTGTGAAGTTACTGCAGGTCCCTTTGTAGCTTACAAGGGGGTGGGGCCCTGCTGCTCACGTGGGCCGGAGCGAGGTTGGTCCAGCCAATGAATTGTCTGGAAGTGTATGATAAATGCTTCTGTGATCACACCAGGGGGCTCTCTCCCATAAGCGAGACATTGAGTGAGTGATATGAAAAATAACCTGTTTTATGTCAAGTGTTAGCTGCTCTCCCTCTTTAGAAATGCCAATTTGGAATTTGGCTAGCCGCTTCTGCATCTGACTTTGTGTGTTTGTATGTATGTACTGTATGTTTGTCTGTATATATGAGGAAGGCTTTAACATCTGCAACTAATAACATTAATTTAAGAGAGGGAGAGAGTCGGCAGCAGCCTGGCATTTTGATCTTTAATTAGCAGTATTTGCAACACCTGGGTCCGATTTGCTTCAAGTCACACTGTTCAGTAATAATAATAATTTGTAATAAGGGAGCATAAGGCAGTATGGAGTCGGTATTAAGGCAGAAAAAAACAGTATGGAGTCAGTAATAAGGGAGCATAAGGCAGTAGGGAGTCAGTAATAAGGGAACATAAGACAGTAGGGAGTTCGTAATAAAGGCGCTAAATTAACTCATCAAAGGCACTGTTTAAAAAAAAAAAAGCATTTTCAATACAAGCTAGTTTTATCCTCATAACATGGTTTAGCCTTTTTTTCTTTTTCTTTTTTTTTAACAATGACCACTGCTAGCTTATTAGCTTAGCACCTGCTGCACCCATTGCATCCAGTGAGGAATTCGGTCAACACTAAAGTCAGCGCGCTGTCTCCTTTTGTTTACAGGTATCAGTAACGCGGAGGCCAGGCAGCCGGGCAAGGCCCCCAACTTCAGTGTGAACTGGGCAGTGGGCGACCAGGCCCTGGAGGTGATCAACGCCACCACGGGCAAAGACGACATGGGCCGCGCCTCTCGCCTCTGCAAGCACGCCCTCTATAACCGCTTTGTGCGCCTTCATGCCAAGGTATAGATGAAATAAACAACACATCTGAGCGGATGCACACACAAAAGTACACTCTCATACTGTCTGCACCTATTATTAGCACACATGCTATAGTTATGCACATAGATGCAGTGGTGGAAAGTAATTAAGTACATTTACTTAAGTACTGTACTTAAGTACAATTTTGAGGTATTTGTACTTTACTTGAGTATTTCCAATTTCCAATACTTTTACTTCTACTCCACTACATCTCAGAGGCAAATATTGTACTTTTACTCCACTACATTTACTTGAAAACTTTAGTTACTAGTTACTTTTCAGATATAAACTATGATATTATAACACATACATTAACCACTTTAGCCCTATTTTATACATAGACTATTTGAAAATAGCCGATCTACAAGCTCACAACGCGTCGCATCGCGACGCGTTGTGGGCTTGTAGATCTGCTATTTTCAAATATTTAGTACTTTTACTTTTGGTACTTTAAGTACATTTTGATGCCAATACTTTTGTACTTTTACTCAAGTAAATTTTTAATTCTGGACTTTTACTTGTAACAGAGTATTTTTATATTGCAGTATTGGTACTTTTACTTAAGTAAAGAATTTGAGTACTTTTTCCACCACTGCATAGATGTCCAATGTCAACATTTACTTTCTGGCTCAGACACAACCTACAATAACAAATTGCATTGATTGATGTTCCATTCAGGATAAATCTTCCTTTTTGGATCATATAGTGAGAATAGTCACATGTGCTAGTAGAGTAATTCAACCGTAAGATGTATATTTTCCATTGATAAGACATGTGTGTGATAGATTAGGATCCACAGTAAGGTGAAGACGCCTATAAATAAATGGGAAGGAAAGAACTAATATATAATCCGGTTGGTTGGTTCAAATACCAATGCACTTTGCTCATGGACATAGAAAGCTGTGATCGGTGTTCTAAACTACAGATAGGGGTCTGTCTGTCATTAAAGGGTAAAAATAATTGGGTCATAATTAATAAAATAATTTGGTGAATTCTTTTTAATAAAAAGCCAAATATCGGTGCCGATTAATCGGTTGACTACTAAACTGTATCAAGAATATTGCTGGCCAGGGTTGGGTTCTAAGTTTGTAAGATATCCAAAATTGTCAAGCTCAGAGTCCAACGATTCCTTTAAAAATATGTCTTTAACCCATTAACTCTTTCACTGCCAGATTAAATACATAAATGAATCGCCCACTGACAGCGATTTTAGCTTTTCCTTACCATTTCAACTAGTCACAGAATATTTTTGACACAAATGTCCAACTGTTAATGTATATGATTTTTTTGTCAATGAAGACGTCCATCAATCAGTCTTTCTTTCAAAACAACTACAATTGTATTTGTATCCCTCACGAACCTAAGACAGTTTTGGGGATTCAAAAGCATTTTGATTCGACGAGCTGGTTTGATAGTGGATTCAACTGGAACGGTGAAAAGATAGGTGCATTACATTTAATAGATTTCTGTGTTCAGTTTGTCATTTGTCTTATACATTGGTTTTGACTTGGTTTTGAAACAGAGTCTCGATCTGTCCGTCCGGCAGGATGTCCCTGGAGGCCAAAACCATTTCTCACCTGCCACCATTGACAAGAGGCCGGCCCTCCCAACAGCAACGCTGTGTAGCATATAGTGCTTTTAGCAGAAACAAAGGCTTCAGTGAGCACAGATCTGTATTCATAAACACACAAAGATATGACAGAGCAGCCGTCAGTGTTCATGAGCTCCACATTTTCTGTATTCATCTTGTTCTCAGAAATGACCATCCAGAAGCTTGGCCCCACTCCTAGCACACACACACACACACACACACACACACACACACACACACACACACACACACACACACGCACACACACACGTTCATCGATCTTTGAATGATGGCCTCATTATTTTTGACCACATTGTTTACCGTCTGCTGTCTCAACCTCCCCCCTCTCCTCTTTTCTTGTCTTTTCTCCTCTCTCCTCCCCCCATCCCCCCCCCCCCTCCCCATACTCAGTTGATGGCCACGTTGCGGATCAAGGTGACGAAGCCCAGCTCCTACCACGAAGCCAAGCAGGCGGCGGCGGAGTACCACAACGCCAAGCTGGCGCTCATCAAAGCCTTCCACAAGGCCGGCCTGGGGGCTTGGGTCAAGAAGCCTATCGAGCAAGACCAGTTCAGCCTAAACTCCTGAGAGTGGGGCAATAGGGGGATGACCCTTGACCCTGTACCCCACTTCAATCCCTTCTTCTCCCCCCCCCCCCCCCCCCCCCCGAACCCCTTAACGTCTGACCCCCAGGCCTGAAAGAATGAGAGGCGCTCCCTAATAACCAGCCGCTGAGACTTCACCTCTGATCCTCCGTCCCGTGTGTTTGTGTGCGTGTGAAAATTAACACGCCCCCGTGTGTTAGTCCCACAACCCCCCCCCCCCCCCCCCCAGTCCCATCCCTGTCACTTCACTCGTATCCCTCACAAAGCCTCAGCCTCATCATCCCTTTATCTCATGCTGTTTTATTTTTGTTTTGCTTAATGTCTTGTTTTAAATGTAGCAATTTTAATCAACGGTGCTCTTAATCTTTGCTCCCTGTTTTAAACTGGAATCCTTGGTTTTACACTTCTTGGGTCGTTTTTATTTCCCAGAGTTCTTACAATGCTGAGAAATCACCAAATTAGGTATTTCTGTCATTTTTATTGGTTAAAGGAGTCTAGTTGGTTTAGGGAGAAACTATTGGTTTAGGGAGAAACTATAGGTTTAGATCAAAACACACACACACTGACCTTTCTAATCAAAAACCAATGTGTATGGACCTGAAAAACGCTGATTGTGCAGCATACTTGCTAAGTATGGGTTGTAATGACTAATTTAAAGATAAATATTTCCGTAGGATGTAAATGTAGTATTGACACGGTTACGTCAAATAGTTACATTATGATGGTTAATGTGTATTGTTGGTCCTTCCCTAGTTAAAGGAGACTATAATTATGTTCAGTTGCTCCTCTATTAAAGACAAACATGTTCCACAACAGTATGGCCCTGGAATTATTTTATTTACTCAGACACAAACATATATAAAAAATACATGATAGGTTGTGCATAATAATTATTCTTGATTTAATTTCTTCATATTCATCCGTGGAGTTTTTTCTTTTTATGTCATTCTCATTCCATACTTGAGCTTATGGGGACCATGGGGGGGGTGAGGTACCTGGGTCTTGGGCAACTTTTGGGAGATGCCGCATGTTGATTTCCATTTTTGATTTTTGTCCTCTTCTTGACCTAAGCCATGGCTTTGCATGGGAACTGAACTGGGAGGCCTGCAGAACGGAATATATGTGGTGGAGGCGGTGCGTCCATGATCGAATACTTTTGAATGAATGAATGCCAGCATCCTTCTCCACAGGCAGCTTTGAATCTTGGTCTCTATTTTCTGAATTTCATGTGATTGTTTGTTTGTTTGTTTGTGAAGGGGGCTCCGGGAGAGGTTCTTTCTTTCTTTTTTTCTCAAGGATTGGGTGTTTGAGAATTGAGGATAACACTGCAGTTAAAATGGTGACAACACAAACTGATTTAATCTTACCGTGTCAACATTTTCTTTAGGAATCCATAATACCTGCCTCTTGAACTATACATAAACTGGGCGGCATGGTATGTGTAAATGTGTAATTGTGCCAGTCTGTAGACACTGAATGAGGGGGGATTGAGGTGTAAATTACTGTAGGTATGACCTGTCCGGATAGCTAGTGAAGCACTACCGTACAATACAAAGTCATTGTGTGAACAACCTTCCAAGCTGCACTCAGAATTTTGACAAACTCAATACTCAATACTCAATAGCCTGAATCAAAAGTATACAGCATGTTTTGGACCCTAGTGTGACAACTCGCCACTTTTATCTGCATTCCCTGATGGCGAATCAAAGCAAGATTCCTAACGAAAGAAAAACAAAGAAACGTTACCCCTTTTAAACTTAATTTCCAATGACATGTTGTCAACTACAGTAACTGCAATGAATTCCTATACTCCCAGCTGCCGGAGGTGTGCGTGTGAGTGTGTGCATGTGCTTGCATGCGTACAATGTAAGATATGTGTGTGCTGAGGAGTCCGTATGCATAATCTGTGGAATCTTCACCAAAGATGATATCCATGTACGTTTCCGTCCCACTATTTTCTTTACAAAGTAATTAGCGTTTTTTCTTCTCCTCTTAAAATATCTTGGAATACAGATTTCTGGGCATAAACGTTTGATTATTGTTCATTTTTGTATATTAACTGACCGATGTACTTTTGATTTCTACAACAAAAAAAACAAAGCAGTTGTTTATGCGTATTCCAGTCAATGTGGAATCAGAATTGTCAGGCTTCTTTCTTACGTCTTGCTGTCAATGACCAGGTGTATATATTGTGAACTCTGATATTACTATTGCTACAGTATGGCAGTTGTGTGTGTATAATGAATAACAAATGGCTAATTCTGATCTGTGTACAAGTAACCCTTTCCTCATCATTCTGAAACCTCTGCCCTATCCTTATCAAACTGCTGGGACAGTGAAGTTGTTTTACATTTCATTGGCTGAATGGGTATAGGCTATGGCGCTGACGCTGCCACGGTTACTGGTTGCATAATCTCTGAAGCCACCCGAACTTTAAAGAAAAGAAAGCATGCACTGATGGCAAGACAGTTACCAAATGGCCTTTTTTATGTTAGGATGGGGTTTTCACCAGTTCTCTCGTTACATGCAACGTAATTCAATCTTGGGAATCTTGTCTCTGGATGCAGTGCCTGTTTAAAAAAGAAAAAAAAGTCCCAGTCATATGAGTCAGAATTAGGGACTGGCATCGACAGCTCAAGAAGCAGGACATGCTAGTCCCTCATAAGACAATTAAGGTGAGATACATGTGCAAAAAGAACTGAAAGAAACACAACATGAAATCCTGGTATTGAAAGAAACTCATCCCCAGTAAAACAAAGGGAATAGGCACTCCCAGACAGACAGACAGACCACCTAGACCCCAGAAACAAGCAATACTCTTAAACTGCCCTTTAATTGAGTCCCTCTGGGATCAAACGTCTCACTCTTTCCCCCAATCTTTGTCCCTCTCCTGATGCTCTCTCTCTCTCTTTCTCTCTCACTCTCTCCAAAGCTGTCTGAAGTTTTCGTTTTCTTTTGTTTTTATGACTGCCTGCTTCTCTAGTCTAGAGTATGATCCTTCTCCTATTTTTGACTGCACTAAAGATGTCAACTGATGATGTCATGATAAAAACCGTCCCCCAATATGGAATGGATGGCGAATATTATAGCAAGAACTGAACTGCTTCCCCTTTCCCCCCCCTGCTCTCTTATCTTGAAACCCCCTCGTAGTCCCTCAAAGTGACCCGGTGACACCCCGGCACCAGCGCTGCGGCACCCCTTCGGTCGCATCTCTGTGGTGGCGGGTGTTTTATTTATTTCTTTGGTGACTGTAGAGTGGTCGAGGGAGTTCCAGAACCTTCGTCGTCTCCGACCTCCCCCCACCCTCCTCACCGTCGTCTGCTGTGTACTACTACTACAACATCTGACCAGAGTCACCACCTTTGCATGTACTACCCTCACTGAAGCTGCACCTCGCATGATGACAAACTTTTAAAGGACTTGTGTAGAACTACAACAAAAAAAAAGGAAAAAAATTGAGCAGATAAGAAAAAAAAATAGAGATATATAAAAATGAACAAAAAATAATAAAAGAGATCTTAGTTTACTTTTGCACGTGGTGGGGTTATTTCTGATCTTGTTCAAAGTTGATGAACTGTATGTCTATGAGTCTGTCTTCGAATCTATTGCGTGTTGATGAATGATCATTAGTAGAACAATTGCTTTATGTAAGCAAAATGTATGTAGGGTTGGGTATCGAAATGATGTGCCAATTAGGATCCGAAATCCAAATTACTGGGTACCCACACAAAGGAAGGAATCAAAACGGAATCGATAGTCCTAATCACTTAAAGTTGTACAATGCAGATTCACAAATAACGATTTTTAGCAACCTCTGCTGGTCACTACCGTCACTGCATACAATTTCCGTAGTCCTCGATTACCCAGAATTCCATTTGTTTTCACCGGAAGCCGGAAGCGTTTCAAAAAGCGATCTTTTAATTGTTTTATACTATCTGCGGATCGTTTCTCTTAGCCAGTGGAGCATTAGTTACCATGAGCTGTGCTTTCTTTTTCTGTTCTTTTTCGATCTTCCAATCCTACATTCTCTTAAAATCAGCTTGAGGTTCCTTTTTGTTATTAGCGCGGTAGTTCCTGGCCAAACAGGAAACCGTTGCGGTAGTTCCGTTTTCTGGCCAGATGACGTCATTTTCCCGGGAAAGTCCCCCCCGACAGCGTTCAATACAAAATATATAAATAAAAGGCTTCCGGGGGTGAAATTCATGGAGTGGGTGTTGTGAAACTTTTGCCACTCACAAAAGATATACAATTTAACTTTAGTTTTGTTGAAAACGTTACCTAGTATTACTTTAACATGCAGGCGCTAAGTTTGAAGTTATACCAGCAGTTATAACAGTTTTACCATCCACAAAGAGCAAAACTAATTATCCATTTCATTACTATTTTGTTTTCCACTTGAATTATATCCATTTATTGCCATTTTGTTTACCACAGTTTTTTGTTTGTTTAGTTCATCTGTGCAGGTTTATAAATCAAGGTCACAACTTGCATATTAAGTAAGCTACTTACATTCACAAAAGACAAAACAAAACAAAACAATGATTTACACCCCTCCAAAGCTCTCTATTAAGGTGTTTGTCATCACAGCAAAAACAGCTTTTGTTTTTAGTTTTTTTTTTTTTTTTTTTTTTTGTGACTGTTTGGCATTACATTACATATACATATTTAAACTATGAACCTTCAGGTTCATTTGAGCTCATCATAAAGTAGAGTTCCATTTCTTTCTTTCATTGTGAAGTGGAATGGTGCAAGATTTTGCCCCTGAATGGATGCTGCTGACATTTTGTCTTCTCTTCCTTAAAAACTGTTCCGTCTGAGGAATCTATTCACACTCGCTTCTTTGCCTTGGCCTAGGCGACGGGCAGGTGCGACGCCGCCACTCACACAATGAAGCGCACGCTCACGCGCACGCACGCCCATAGACACACGCAAGGTCAGGCGGGTACCCTAGCCAATGAATAACAGGAGGCTAGCGATGGCCAAGGCGGAGACTGGTCTTGCCATGTGATTCGCCACATACATCAACTCTGCTGAGCAGAAAATTGAAATGGAAATGTGGGGCCTTGAAAGAGTGCGCCTCCCATTTACCCCTGGAGCACATCTAATGATTTGTCATTTCTCTCAGGGGCACTAGCTTGTGCCCCCTCACACACACTCATATCACACTACACAGTAAAATCCTCAGTGTTAATTTAACGCATAGAGAGTGTACAAAATGGAACCAAATGGACCTGCGAGGGTGGGTATAGTAGCCTACCCATCCTTCCTCTACTTTTCAAGACCATTGATCATTTTTCTGAGGAATGAGGGAAAGGAATACTCATTTCACAAACCTTTGCCCCTTCATCAGCCATGTAATTAAAACGCAAACAAATATCCATTCATGTCCCATATGTGGTGCGTCTTTAAAATGATAAAATAGAATGTCTGTCTGTCTGTCTGTCTGTCTGTCTGTCTGTCTCTGTGTGTGTGTGTGTGTGTGTGTGTGTGTGTGTGTGTGTGTGTGTGTGTGTGTGTGTGTGTGTGTGTGTGTGTGTGTGTGTGTGTGTGTGTGTGTGTGTGTGTGTGTGTGTGTGTGTGTGTGTGAGTGAAATCATGTACTCGAGTACATAATTCCCCACCCCCACCCCCCTCGGGACTGTCTACTCACTTTCTGGCATTCATTGTGTTGTGTTGTCCAGTGTAGTGTAGTGTAGTGTGTATTACACCCACTTGGTGCTAAAACAAGCCATAACACTATTTAGGCCAGGTCGGACTTTAAGAAGAAACAAGTTATACTGCAAATGTGAAATGAGGTTAGGGCCGGATTTATAGGAGTTGAGGCCCGTGGGCTAGAGTAATTTTCGAGGCCCAAAAATATATATTAATATTTTTTTTTTTTTTTTTTTCCAAAAAAATCGGAGGCCCCCCCAGTTGGAGGCCCGTGGGCTGCAGCCCACCCTAGCCCAACGGTAAGTCCGGCCCTACAGAGTGCACGAGGGTCCTTGAATAACACTCCAATATTAATGTGCGTGTTAATACACTCTTAACCACCCTGTTCCTCAAAGGCTATAGACCCAAAACTGCCTAAATGACAGACCACATATAAGAATTTCTGTGTACAAAATTCCCCAATTTTCAAGGCAGCACTCAAGGGTGGGGGGTGGGGTATTATACTATGGTGTTTTTAAAAAAAAACTATTATTATTGTTTGAATGGTGTCGAGTGCTGATTTTGTTGGGTAACTTTCTGCATCTTACTGTATGTATAGACCTTTAGATGGGTTCAGCAGATGTACAGTATTTTGAATTATTGATGTCTGGAGCGTTTCACGTATGCTCGGTCTTGGACTTCGTTGGCCTGTCATAAGGGCTTCAAAGTACCTCCTGGTCAGCTTTCATCATGTCGATCGATTTATGAGCGTCAGGGCTTCATGGCTAAAGCAAGACTTGATGTATGATTTATTGATCGTCTGACAGCATAACTGTATCTCTTCAACCGAGAGACGGACAAAAACACATACAGGTGTGTACCACATCTGGAGTGAGGGACACCTAACTACAACACTGACCCTACCCCTCACCTTGCAGGTCTGCATTTTAAAGCTCCATACTTTTGCCAGTGCTTAATTTCTTGAAAGGACTTTAGATGTTTGGCCATACACAGTAGAACAAATATAACAAAGGACCATGTGTCTGGCACGTCTATGTAGTACTTTTTATTCAATCTAAAACTTGTCAGAAATACCTATTGCAAACATGTTTAGAGCCCTGACCATCACCAATCCATGTATCACTTTTCACACAAATCCAACCATATCACAACCTATATTCTGACCATAAATCTAATGCTAATAAATTCAAGCTTCTTTTTTAAGTTTCCTCCAAATCCCCACATCTTTCTCCACAACTTGGGTCCCTTCAAGCTTATAATAAATGCACACATATAAACACACAAACACACAGCATGATGATACCTCCAGTATGAGGTTGGAGATTAATCCTAGCACAAAATGCATGAGACACCTCTGTCTGACTAATCCAGCCTCACCTTGAGTCTGATTGACAATATCCAGGATTGCAGCTTCTGGGTGCAAATATTCTCCTCCCACCAAGCAAACCACGTAGCTCTCTGCCTAAGCGCTGCAATTTTGAGAAGACTGACATATTGTAACTGCTGAAGGTTGTACGTGTATATGTTTGGTCTTCCCTTGTTTTGGTAAAAAAAAATATATACTTTTAATTAACTACTGTTCAGGTTCATGTTCAGGTTTATGTTCAGGTTACTTTATTTGTACTCACTACCCACAGGCCGATTTGGTTTGATCTAGTCTAGATAAGGCATACGTCTAGACTCAGATTTTGCAAAGAACACAGACAGCAGACAACCATGATAAAGGGCTCAACCTCTCAAATAATCAGGACTTAAGGAGAGAAAAACTAAATGAATATCCACTTGAATATGAAAGGTAAAGGTAAAAAAAAGAAAAGAAAAAAGCGCTACTCGGAGCGCAGGTCTCCGCCAGGCCGGGTTGAATACCTAGGACCCGCAAACTTTAGAAGCCAGTTATGGCCAATTGAAATGGAATATGAAAAATCAGAACGCAAAATGGTGGAAAATTGTGCAATCAAGATTTTGATTGCACGACCTACGGTTCAGAAGACATTCAGCAAATGGTCCTGCCAGCCAGGAATCAAACTGGGGACTTGCTGATCAGAGCTTTGAGCCCATGTGGTATGCACCCTAGCCACTCTGCTATTGTGTCACCACTAACAGTAAATGCTTTATTGTCATAGCATAATAAAACACAAAAAAAATAGTTTTTACAGAACATTAACAGTAAAATAGCTATAGCAGCATTGCTTAGCAGAAATGTTACATTGCACCTGGGGAGTCAGTCAAATCAAGTAAAATAATAGGTAGCTGGTCCTCATAGCGTCATCCAACTCTGCATAGAGGGCCAAAAGAACAATACTGGACGCAATGAGACATCAGGCGTGGTGCTGTAAAGAGGAGCGCTCAAGAGCGTCTTTACCGTACAAGTAGTGCATGGCAGAAAAGCACTGGCAGCTCTCACCGGACATGGCCCCTTATAAAACAAGACAGGCTCAATTAACTGGCCAATCTGTAGGTATGGATAACAGACTGAGAGCCCCTTTTTAGTTGGTCTACGTAACCGACTCTATAGCATCAGGGGACAGACAACAGCAGGACTTCCTTGAAAGTTCTCTTTATTTGGAATGGAATATGATATATCGTTAACGATATACATGTTGATTACATGACTTCAGAGATAATAAGTGTAGTGATTTGTATGAGTTTTGGACCAAATCTGTAGGAGTAGAAAAAAAGTATGTTTTGAAGAAAATATGAAAATCTGGTTAGGTGGAAAGACGGTGTGGGAAATTCAGTTTCAGCTACACCCAGCTGACGGCTGCTCAGACCAGTGACCTTCTGATCACCAGACTACTAAGCTACGGCCGCCCCCTGCCCCCTTCTATGAGTCGCCATGTTTGAAGTATTGCTGACGTAACCTACTCTCATGTAGCAGATGCGTCATGCCATCGGCCTCATAATTCACAGGGAAACCAAAGTGTCTCCAAACGCCATATCCGCTGGTTAATATGTACTGTAGTAACTCGTGGACGGGCTACTTTTGTTCGGATACATGCAGACAGAAATTCTGTTCTAGAGACAACAATGGAAACTAGTGGGGCAGGTAGAAATACGAAACAGATACGAGTTTGACATCTAGCATGGCCAACAAATGCATTCTCTGACAGTCACATAGAACTGAGTTTGCCTCCTTCACTTCAGCCTTTTGATCCAGATGAAATGGAGCTCCAAAACCATCGATGAACAGCTCAATATCCTGCGGCCACTTTTTGAGCCATGAGTCAGCGAAGGCCGCAACGCATCAGTCTCTGAAGTCGTTCTGAAACGTTGTTGATTTTGCCGACTAAAACTATGACGAAAAATGTTCGTCGACTACCTTTTTTCACTAAACTAAATAAAAACAAAATAAAAACAAAGTTATGATGTTTTTATACTAAGACTAAATATATTGACAATTTCCTCAATAAATAAAAACTAGACTAAAATGTTAGTGGAGAAGAGAGATCCAGTAGAACTAAGACAAGTCATTTTATGTTTGGTTGCCCTCAGGTGTTACGCTCTGAAAATAGCAGATCTACAAGCTCGATGTTGTGAGCTTGTAGATCGGGTATTTTCAGCATGCAACCAAATGTAAAATCAGCCATTACGACGCCATCAAGGCACCGCCAAAATACATTTTAGTCGACTAAATCAACTGTAGATTTAGTCGACTATAATCTTATGATATTTAGTCGACTGAAACTAAACTAAACAGTAAAACATTTCAGATGACTAAAATATGACTAAAACTAAATGGAATTTGATTCAAAAGACTGACTAAAACTCAATCCAAATTTGCTGTCAAAATCAACACTAGGAAAAAGACCATTTCGTTTCCCTTTACAAATAACGTAAACTAGTCAGTATGGTACTGTACATATATATATATATATATATATAGGTACTGTATGTCAGTATGCAAAATCATGCCATCCAGGCCCTGAATATCATGACCTGTTGTGATACTGTTAGCTGTCACTACTTCCTATGCTGATTTTGTCAAGACGAATTCCAATTCCTTTTTTTCAATGTATTTGTTCTGAGAGTAGACTATATTGTTTTATCTGTTCATTAACTTACTTGCTTGCATTAAATGCTTGCATTGACATCAGTTTGATTAAAGATATTTCCATTCAGTCATCAACACAAGGGCAAGGTGTGCTTGGCGCACCTGCCAAAATGTGTCGCCTATTACGTCATTTTATTACGTCATCTATACATTTAATGCAGGGTTGTCAAAGGGCTTCCACCCCAAGATTAATGTTAATAACTGAGCTTCTTCACTTTGACCTTTGACCACCAATGTCAGATACTGAGTTAGAGCTAGTATATGAAATTTCATAGCCTTGTGTTGTGATTTGACGATGATAGTGAGTCATCGTGGACAGAGTGACATACAGTACAGTACATGTAGAGATGGGTATCGTTAGGATTTTAATCGATTTTGCTTATCGATTTCGGTTCAATAAAAGTATAAAACAACAAAAAAGGTCAAATGTTTAGATAACAAAAATATCTTCATTCTTTTAAGTGTACTGCACAGCCTACTGCACAGCCTGGTGCAGTAGGCTTTCTTTTCTTAAAATATGCATTAAAGTTGTACAATGCAGAATCCCAAATAACGATTTTTAGCAACCTCTGCTGGTCACTACCGTCACTGCATACAATTTCCGTAATCCTCGATTACCCAGAATTCCATTCGTTTTCACCGGAAGCCGGAAGC
Organism: Gymnoscopelus braueri; assembly: GCF_963280865.1. Lineage (NCBI taxonomy): Eukaryota > Metazoa > Chordata > Actinopteri > Myctophiformes > Myctophidae > Gymnoscopelus > Gymnoscopelus braueri. The sequence continues at coordinate 14,235,429 of NC_137618.1, read as the reverse complement.
GTTTCAAAAAGCGATCTTTTAATTGTTTTATACTATCTACGGATCGTTTCTCTTAGCCAGTGGAGCATTAGTTACCATGAGCTGTGCTTTCTTTTTCTGTTCTTTTTCGATCTTCCAATCCTACATTCTCTTAACATCAGCGTGAGGTTCCTTTTTGCTATTACCGCGGTAGTTCCTGGCCAAACAGGAAACCGTTGCGGTAGTTCCTGGGGACGTCGGCCACGACGTCATGACGTTGGCCAGGAACGTCATTTTCCCGGGAAAGTCCCCCCAGTCCACGTTCAATAGAAAATATATAAATAAAAGGCTTCCGGGGGTGAAATTCATGGAGTGGGTGTTGTGAAACTTTTGCCACTGACAAAAGATATACAATTTAACTTTAGTTTTGTTGAAAACGTTACCTAGTATTACTTTAAGTTATATTATGTAAGTCTTGTTCTCTGAAGGAAGGATTACTGGTATTACTGTATATCCAATGAATTAAAAGACCAAATCTTTCCTAAATGTTTGCCTCTGTACCTCGGTGAAGTGGGCTGTATACCACCATGAGGCTGATTACAAATATTTGGTTCTTTCTTGGCCTACAGGGAGTTTGCGTGCAAAGTTTCAAGGCAATCGGACGCTGCGTTCATGAATTGTGCCATTTTGTGCAAAACCCCTCGCGCAAACTTTGAAAGCCAATCTTAGCCAATTGGAATGGAATTTGAAAACAGCTGACAGATACATAGGCCTATACATCTTGATCACGTACCTTGTCCCTGCCTATTCTAGCAATACATTTGAATGCATCTTAATTCAAAGATGATAATGTAGTCTGTAGAAAAATTCCAAACGGCACATTTTTATTGAAAGCCTCTTGTTTTGATGCTGAGGTCTTTCTAATCAGCCAACAGCCAATTGGTCATTTCTACAAGCCATCTTGTTGGCGCTCTGTGCATATTGATACACTACAGGAGGTCTTTTTCAAGTGAAATGAGCACAAGTACTTGGAAGACAGACCATAATGTCAGTCATCTCCATATTTGGCCTCCATGTTTGCCTTTCTATTGACTTCCAGTGTAGTTTTTGTTGTTGTTGTTGTTATCAAAAAGTTGCCCATGACCTTCCCATGGATCATAACACATCACAACAAGTTTCAGCCCAATACAACATGGGGTGTGGATGGGTGTGCATAAAAGACACACAGACAGACAGAAGATTGTAATTGACTTTGAGGCATAAGGCCCTATAGGTGTCAGTGTGTAAGAGAAGGGTGTGATAGATAGATAGATACGGTAGAATAAGAGCAGAAAGAGATGTGTCTTATATCTGTGAGCTCAGGCCCTCCATCAGTGCGCAATGGGGTCACTTGCCAAGATCTGTTCTTTTTGGCAGTGGTGGAAGAAGTACAAAAGTATGGCATCAAAATATACTCACAGTAGCAACCGTAAAAGTGCTCATGCAGAATGCCTATTTCACAGTCATATTATTGGATCGTGTAGTCTATGTATAAGTAATTAATTTGTTCTTCACTTTAAGGTTGCAGCTGGTAAAGGCGGGGCTGGGTAACGTAACGTATAATAATGCATCATAATTTATCAGTTAATGTATGTTTAGTATTAAAGGACGACTTCACCCATTTTCAACCTATCTTCATATAATTGGTCCTCACTAATGCTCATGATAAAAATGGTTAAAAAAAAATCTACTCTGCCTGTGTCTCATAGGAGGGCCACTTCAGAAACCCGCCTACCAGTGACATCATCAATTGGGATCTAAGCTAATAGAAACTGCCGGCTTTCTATTCCTGGAAAGTTAGAATGCTATAATGAAAGCCATTGTTCTCGCGTTAATAAAAGTCAAAAAAAAAAAAAAAAAATCTTGTTTGAAAAAAATAAAATTAAAAATTGTTGAAAACGGTTGAAGTCGTCCTTTAATAATCTTAACCTGCAATGTAACTAGTAACTAAAGCTCTCAAATAATAGTAGTGGACTAAATATGACCATATTTGCCTATAAAATGTTTTGTATGAAATTGAGTAAATGTACTTGTTAATTTCCGACAATGCTTTTCTGTAAGTGACAGCATCATGCAAAGCAGTATAAATTGAGCCTGCATGGTGAGGCCTCCTTGAACCTGGCAGAAAAATTAAAAAGGGAAGCGAGCACAGAAAAACAGAAAGGCTGGCATTTGCATTTTGACCTTTTTGATTTACACAGGGGACAAAATGATTGTCTCATCATGCACGTCACAATGCCCAAGTGTGTGTGTGTGTGTGTGTGTGTGTGTGTGTGTGTGTGTGTGTGTGTGTGTGTGTGTGTGTGTGTGTGTGTGTGTGTGTGTGTGTGTGTGTGTGTGTGTGTGTGTGTGTGTGTGTGTGTATACATGTACAGTCTGCACTGATGGGTGCCTGCATCCACTGTGGTCATACATAATTTCTGCATTCTATGTGCATGTGTGTATGAATGCACACACAGCAGAGATATGAGGCTTATTACCCAGCCACTTCTTCATTAAGGGGCTGTTTCACTGCAAGCGAGGGGCTGATTTGAATGACAAAATTCTCAAAGCAGGGCAAAAATGAGGACAATAATCAAGCCCCCCCTCCTCCCCCCCCCCCCCCCCCCACCACCACCAAAGTCAATCTGAGGACCTCCAGGCATGCCGCAGGCACACAGACACACACACACACACACACACACACACACACACACACGCACACGCACACGCACACGCACACACACACAGGCCTCTATATAGGCTAATGTGAAGCACTTTGAGATTATTATTATTATTATTACTATCATCATCATCATCATCATTATTAAAATGATGAATAGTTACAGTATATGCATAGTTTGCTGTGATTGGTCGGTCTACTACCGTTGGCACATACAGAAAGTCTGCTCTTTGTTTTTGCAACTTGTTATTTTTGATAGTCTAGTTGTGTTGAGACATAGCCTACTTACATGTAGACCAACCATGTTCCCCTCATCCTTTTAAATTGGGCTATAAAGTGATAAGCCTATACTGTATCTTTAACCATGCCTATACATGCCCACTTCAATGAGATGCTAATGTTGCTGAGCTGTGATTGATCCATTACAGATGGTCTACTTTTGGGGGGATATAGCCTACATACATACTGTAGATACAGACCAACCCTGTTCTAGATGGCTGGCCTGGCCCCTTCTGTGCCATTCTGCAAAAAAAATTGAATAATGTAACATGCAAGCTTTCGTATAAAATGTGCGATTAGATAAACCTTTATTGATCCCAGAAGGGAAATTCAGGTGTCATAGCAACAACAGCACTGATAATAAATCACAGGAGAGGTACAGGTAGCCTACTGTAAGAGTCAACCAAACCAAGATAAATAAGAATACAAGTAAAGATTAAATATTGAGCTGCTGACCCTAGTATCTGCACTGGATCAGTGAATTTATATAGCATACAGCCCATATACATTTCACAAAACTTTCACAAAGAAATTATGTATGTACAGTACTGTACGTTAACGTATGTATGAAATGGTACACGTCAAAATATTAAATCCAAATCCATAAATCATTCCTGTTCTATTTCCAGCTTGGATGGTACTCCACTGCAAAGAGTTGAACACACCAAATACTTGGGCCTGTGGCTAGATACCGAACTGTCATTCAAATGTCATATTGATCATATTATAAGAAAGGTTAACCTCAGTATCGGTGTTCTCTATCGCTCTAGAAACTGTTTTACATTCTCTGTTAGGAAAAGACTAATACTACAACTTATTCTACCGATATTTGATTATGCCGATGTCGTGTATCAAGCCGCATCCAAAACCAACCTGACTATGCTTAATACTGTATATAACAAACTGTGCAGATTCGTCCTAGGTTGTCCTTTTACAACTCACCACTGTACTATGTATGAAAATCTTCAACTGCCCACTCCCACAATAAGAAGACAGTGTCACTGGTTACAGTTTATTTTTAAATGTATACACTTCAACTATCCTCAATATCTCAAACAGCTTCTAAGACCATCCCCTAACAACTACCAGTTGAGGCACTCCACGCAGCCCTACTTTTCTGTACCTTCAGTCTCCACATCATTAGGTAAGAGAGCCTTCATGTTTAAAGCCCCCTCTGATTGGAATAATCTACCTGTAAATATTCGAACCATAACATCCTTTAATATGTTCAAAAGTGCACTGGCTTCCTATAACACAATCTCTTGTACATGTCCGTGACCATTACATCACTTCACTTCTGTATACTATCGCTGACCTTGAAAATGACAATGATATCTGACAAATGATCCATCTTTTTGTGCTTGCTTAGAGTATAATACCCTGTTTGTGTTGTCCTATGTGTTGTTTCTTGTCCGGTTGATGTTTTGTTTTCAGTTTTTTGTTACTTGTTTTATTATATGTCACTGTATACTGTACTGCTGTCTCTAGGACCCCCTCGAAAACGAGATCTTGTATCTCAAGGGATTACTCCTAATAAAGAATTTCAATATATGAAATCACTGTTCATGCGATTTACTTCACACTTGGGGGGTGTATTGCTGAGCCTGATGACCAAGGAAGTACATGGTAGTGCAGTGCAACTTAAAGGGATACTTCACTTTCGGGCCGGGGACACATTTAAAAAAAATATTAAAAATAAATGAAAAAAGTTATGGAAAATTCATGGCCCCCTCACACATTAGTAGGACACTGCGTGTCGTGAGGGGGCCATGAATTTTCCATAACTTTTTTCATTTATTTTTAATATTTTTTTAAATGTGTCCCCGGCCCGAAAGTGAAGTATCCCTTTAACTCCCATTAGGCCAAAGCCAATCTGGGAACCCATCCTGAACCTGAAATTCTTCAACCTCTTGGAAAGAATTTCCAAATCGTCCCTCATGGTGGCGCCATAATAGGGTGCTTCGTGTTTTGGCCTATAGACCCCTTGACAGACAATGTCACACTGATAAGAACCAGTATGCGTGCAACCAGTATGCGTGCAACCAGTATGCGCGCAATGAAACCCATTCTATCAGGTCTCGCTAGGACGCGCCTCACCAGCCAACACACAAGAGGGGGTTGGGGTGCGCTGAAACGAACCAGCGTACCCCAAAACAACAGGTTGAGAATTGATTGCGTGAAACAATCACCTGTGCATCCAGTCTCAATGTTGGTAAACAAATAATTGGTCAAAGAAAAAAATTCCCTGGATTCCTTGGATCATGGCACAACTCCCCATATAGGCCACGACTAGATTTTACGGCATTTTGCGTTTTCTACGCAACACGTTTTTTTGCTACTCCATCAGATTTTGTCCAAAACTCATGCAAATTGATACACCTAATCTCTGTGGTCACGTGATCAAGATGTATCTGTCAGCTGTTTTTAGATGCCATTCCAATTGGCTATGATTGGCTTTCAAAGTTTGCGGGAGGGGTTTTGCACAAAATGCCACAATTCATGAACGCTGTAACGGTATACAGCCCACTTCATGTTTTGCCTGTAACTCTTGAACCGTAAGTCGTACAATCAAAACCTTGGATAGGCAACTCGGCCTGGTGGAGACCACTCCAAGGAGGGCACTTTTTTAGTTTTCAATTGTGCTTGCCATTTACAGTAGTAACATTAGTGATAATGTAGCCTATATGTAGGGAGGTCATTTAAGTTATTTTCAACATTTAAAGTACTTTCTTCTTTCCACAAAATAATTCTTCAGTTTTGACAGCGATTGTGCAAATGAATTCTAGAGATCCTTCATGTTCCTGAGGCAATATGACATTTTTTGAAGACGGTGAGCTCTGGAATGGATCATACAGTAGTAAGTAAAATCTCTTTCATAGACCACTAAAACAACACTGCAACGAGACAGACGGGGAATTGTCTGCTATTGTCTAGGAAAGTTTGAGCATAAAACACATCTATTATGAGCCCAAGGGATAGAGTCCATAAAATGTATTATTTCATCAGAAAAGGAGGCGGGTTGGGAAACACTGAAGAATGTAAGGCAGAAAAAAAGGCAGAATATAACATCAGCTGCCTTCGTAGTCTGAGAACAGTGAAAAGGGGAAGAGGAGTGAATTATTAAATATCTTTTTATTGATCAGGAAAAACACCCCAGAGGGGTTAAGTGTACTACTTGGTTCGTTTGGAAAGGCCCCTTTTCGCTCAGCTAAATTAGTTTTAATTGACAGCATTGTTTTCTCCCAGTGAATTACATAAAAGGGGAGGAAATGCATTTTGAGGACACTTGCATTATTGTCCTGACATGTTTTTTGTTTGTTTGTTTACTAGTACACTTTTTCTCACAGAAGTGGTCACTGTAGTATTGCAATGTCTACAGGAAACAGCTCAATAATGACTTCATCATGCCAGCAGATGTTTTAATGAGCTGCTTTTTTATTTTCTTCTTTTTTTAATCTTTAAGCTACTAATTCCCCCATGTGTGTAGTCCCTGTCACTGCCAACCCCCACTGTTGGTCTGTGTGTGTGTGTGTGTGTGTGTGTGTGTGTGTGTGTGTGTGTGTGTGTGTGTGTGTGTGTGTGTGTTTTGGGGGGGGGGGGGGGTTGTTGATAACCACATGTCTCCTCCGATATACGTGGAGTCGGCAGACATTGTTTTTGTTTTTCACCTGACAGTGACGGTGTTATGTGTGGGTGTAACGCAATGTGGGACGTTATCCAGCTCCACTCTTCTTGAACCATCAACAAAGCATATTTTCTATCAAAAAATGAATCCACAAAGTGGATCTATGGCAAGGCCAGCATTTCATTCTGCCGTGGCCTCAATTGTGAAATTTGTGTTTTGTCCTTATAGAGGTACAATCTTAAATATCAGGGAGGACCTTGACGAGGAGAGACAAATTGGGAAAGAGAACAAGCAAGTATGTTTATGCACAGTAATATCCTCTGTGAAGTTAGTTTAACTCTGAGAGATGTGGACATTTTTAAGTTAAATTAACTTCTTCTAACTTCATTTCTTTGTGCAAATGTCTAGGAACTCAACAGAACACAACACCATTTCAAGACTGTCATCATATTCTATATTTGAAGTTGATAAGGATACAATAGCAGATATGATGAGCATAAATAATATAAGATGTTTTTTGTACTGTAGCAGCAATCAAGCTTGCACTTAAGATTGGGATGACATCTTTAATCAAAATGATTTGTTAGATATCACTTGTGTTTGATTTGCTCTTCTCAGAAAACAATCCAATGGCAATGTTTGCCATCCAGTACTAATAGTTTATAGGGCAGTGTGACCACAGAAGTGTACTGATTATTGTTTATACCATTAATCCATTACGGTATTTGTATACTGCCACCTAGCAGCTGGTACATGCCAGTGTGTCAAAGTATTAATTAAAAAACTGTAGCTCTATATTCCAATAGTACTCATTACTATAGAGTGTTTGTTCAGTAACAAGGATCTCCCCATAGCACTTTAGTAAATATATATAAAATAATATATATATTTTCAGGTTGGGATGCCAATTTTATCCAGTCAGGAGAGAGACCTCATACAGGATAGCCTACAAGATCCAGATACAAAAGTGAAATTGGAAATTATGAAACAAAAAAAGATTGGAACTGGAACAATATAAATCTGAAGCTCTCCTGACTGAATTGCAATTTTATTTTCTGTTTTACTACAAGATCTGGCAAGATTACTACTGGAATATAGAACTCTACAACATTTTTATTTTTAAACAAAACAAAATATAGTCACATACTTCCCTTTTAATATAAATGATCGCATATGGATAAGGGTTGCCGTAGCTGAGTTGATAGAAAGGCCGTCTGGTAATCAGAGGGTGTCTGGTTCCCCAGCCCAACCACGGCTATGTGTCCCTGAACAAGACGCTGAAACTGATTTCCCCCCCTGTGGGATTAACAAAGGTCTCCCCTTCCCTTCAGAACATGGTAGACAGCAGAGCCGACGCATTCAGTTTCTTCGACACACTCCTGACAGTGTTTTGATTGACTGCAACTGCAAACTGATGAGGTACTCACTTCAGTAGCAGTGACAAATTTTCACTGTTTCCATCGTGCATACCCAGTTCAAAGAAAGCCCTTCACACAGAGAGCTGTGCAGAACCTCTAAGGGGAATATAAAACCCCATAACTCTGCAGCAACGCTTTTGATTCGTTTTGTTTTCTGAGCAAACATCCATGCTGTCACTTTACCTTGAACAGTTCAGCAGTACCAGTGTCAGACGGGGACTGTTGTCGATTACTTACAGTTTGAATGCTTCATTCAGACTCTTTAAAAGTATATTTGTATTGATTTATTTCTTCATGTTTCATGTTACGCATTATATGTAAATTTGTAAGTTAAAAAGAAAACATTCGATATACACATGTTTTCAAAGCCTTATTACTTTAACTGGGAGAGTCTACTCACTACTGAGTTAAATGAACGTACGTATGTATGAATGAATGTATGGTTTTACAGTGTATGAGAAGGAATTTATAGACTTGTTTTGAGTGCATTTTATTTGACTATTTCCACATTCATGGTGGATACTTTGTAATCATTTCAGGGCTGATCTTCAGAGGAGACAGGTCAAAGTACAGCCAGGTTAGAGTTCAGTGTGCAGGAGTTTCTTGGCTTCCCTCATGTTCGCGAACACTGTTGAAATAATAAGTCATGTGTTAGAATGCAATTCCTCCCTATACTTTTGGACAAAAACAAACAAAAAAAGGTTGTACGAATACAATCTAAACTGTAAATAAAGAAATAAGTTGCAATAGCTCATACAGGCGACAGAGGTTTTCGTTGTTTCTGTCACTGAACTCGATGAATTGTATTTGACAGTAAATCCAAGGGACTCAAATAGCACTGTCATTTTGAGAAATTGTCTTCCTGACGCTAAATGTCACCGATTCTTCTGTTCAACACCATCCCCACCCCAAATACCAGAGTCATTATAAATGAACAACTTGGTTGTCTTATTGATTCAAAACCTCTTGCAAGATATTGCCATTTTGATTATCATTTCAATTTGAATGAGAAAAGCAAACGTGAACTTTCTGTTTGGGCAGTGGTAGCCACGAGGTGCAACCTCAGGTTTTGGCGAACACAGCTTTGTCTCCCAGGTGTCGGATGTAACGCCCCTGTTTATAATATCAGGATCATCAGTCGGTTTTGGGGATGGAGTGAACTGATGAATACTGAGGTTAAGCAAATATACATATATTATATTTTAGTAGGCCTATACTGTACATAGTCAATCCAATATGTGTATTTATCATGATTAGTGTGATGATTATATTTATTATTATTATTTCAAATGTACATACAGTAGGAGCCCTCATTTACTTCTTCTTTTAAACATACCATGAATTGAATTCTGTTTGGATCAAAGGGGGGTTCTCTTTAATCATGGAAAGAACCCAAAGGTACTTCTTGAAATATTGATCACAAGCCCCCCTATCCCCACCCCTCCACCGCCCGCCCCCCAGAAAAGAAGCTTTTCAAACCAAATTCTTAGAATGGCTTAGATTCCTGCTATCCATAATTAGAGGGTTTCTACACCATTACATGGCCACAGTAACTCCCACGTTTTGCTAAGAACTCCAATAGACACAGCTATGATGATGTTCCTACGGTACATACATTCTTGCAATGGATGTGTAATTGTCTACTCTTCCATGTGTATTTTTCAGGACAACATATACATATACAGCATAATGTGTGAAGGTGTTTGTGGAAAACAACAGATCCTTTTGTCATTCTATAACACTTTCTACATAACGAGTCACCTCAGCTGCACCCAAGCTTAACGCCCACTGTTCAATGTTTTTTCTCTGAATCTCCACGGCCGGGCCGCCCACTCTCTTCTCCTCCTGAGACCCTTTCCCTCTAAACCTCCCTTGTTAAGCCTAGTACAGAGATCAAAGATTTACAATGAGATAATAGTCTCTCAAGCCAACACTTGACTTCCACAACATACAGACAGTCTGCAATTCCGTCCCATGAAAGTTGAGGATCAGGATCAGCTGTCACGTTTTTTGTCATTTGTGTTCGAGAAGATATATTTAAAAATATCTTTAAAATATATTTCTGAATTTCTATTTCTGCTAAGCTGCAAGCTGGAATGGCTTTGATTCATTTTGTTCCAGTACCAGTTATTTACACGACTGCACAACGGAAGTTAGCATCCGCTTGATTATTTTAGGCAGAAGCATTTGAAAATTGTGTGAGCCAACAAGCCCAATTTATACTTTGTCATACTTCGTGAAAACAACCGATCTACAACCTCACAGCACGTCACGGATGCATAGTGTGCAGTGCGGAGATCGGCGTGACACTACGACGGAGCATAAATTAAAGCAGAACATTGCAGAGAGAAATCGCAGCCGTCAGAATTACCCCTTACTGTGCATATGAGACCTTCCCTCCCCACAGACCCCCAAAAAGTTGTCCAACTCTACAAAAGTTGTGAGCGAGGAGAATGAGGCCAAATGAATAAGTTACAGTGTAACTTATTCATAAGTCACACTGTAACTTTTACAGTACAAGCAGTTAGGTCTGACAGGGAAGGGTATACAGTATTAGGTGTTTGAGTGAGTGCATAATTTATCTATACTGTACGTGTGCACTTTTTCAGACACAAAAACAGTTGTCGAACTTGCTCCACTCACAGAGATCAATGTCACCGGGCTCATAGGTGTAGAGGTGATTGCTGTACTTTCCTGTGATGTCTGCCCGTACGGTCAGGGATGGATCTGAAGCAGGTTGGGTTAGGACAGAGGGAGAGAACAGAAGACAACCATGGGAAGAAAGAGAACGTTTTCAAAATTATTTTCAAAATCATTTTTTCCCCCTGCATAATCTGACTTGTGTCAAAGTCAGTGGTGTAAAGTAACTAAGTACATTAACTTAAGTACAGTACTTTAGTACAATTTTGAGGTATTTGTACTTTACTTGAGTATTTCCAATTGTCTATACTTTTACTTCTACCCCACTACATCTCAGAGGCAAATATTGTACTTTTACTCCACTACGTTTATTTGAAAACTTTAGTGACTAGTTACTTTTCAGATATAAATTATGATATAATGAAACATACATTAACCACTTTAGCCCTATTTTATACCTAGACTATTTGAAAATAGCCGATCTGCAACGCGTTGTGAGCTTGTAGATCTGCTATTTTCAAATATTTAGTAGGCCTACTTTTACTTTTGGTACTCTAAGTACATTTTGATGCCAATACTGCCAATACTTTTGTACTTTTACTCAAGTAAATTTTTAATTCTGGACTTTTACTTGTAACAGAGTATTTTTATATTGCAGTATTGGATTTTGTTGTTGTTGTTGTTGTTGTTGTTGTTGTTGTTGTTGTTGTTGTTGTTGTTATGGGGTATAAAGCACAGTTTCAAAATTACACCTTTAAAATGCTTTTGCCATTAATTGCTTTTGTTTAACAGTTATCAAGAAGACGATAGGAATGCTCGCACACCAACATACAGTAACAAAAGGAATGTCTACAGAGGTTTGGCAGACGTGAAATATTATTCTTTAATGCTCCATAGTGAGACTGAATTTAAAAAGTGCCAACAAAAAGGGTGTGCAGTGGGACCAGATGCATCCGATCCTACTGTACTGTTGGCCTACACCCTTTTTGGTAGCACTTTTAGACGCACAATTTAGACGCACTATGGATCATTAAAGAATAATATTTTTTTGCATCTGTCAAACCTCACCTGAGTGAGAGAGTCAGAATGAGAGAGAAGAGAAGAGAAGATAGACAGACAGGTATCACTCACTTCTGGGCTCCTCTCTAGTTAACCACTTAAGCCCTACATACTGTACTTCGACGAATGATGAAGAATAGCTGATTTTTTTTTTTTAATGTTTAACTATATTTGTGTATTTTTACAATAATGACATAGAGGATGACAGGGTTAAAGTGGTTAAGTCTTTACAACTCAAGAGAATGAATGACTGAAAAAGACGAAACTATAGTTCCACTTTCCCTATAGCATTTGCTGCACTATCATTAAGGATGCTTAAGTATTGATGAGACTATCTGCCTTCTTTTCTGGACTGTGACTATTTCATCTATTATACTTGAATCGTTTTCCGAAATAGAAAAGAAATAAAGTAAGAATGAAAAAACACTGTTTTCATGACTCTCATGACAAATAATGGCCCAAATAAATTGTACAATAAGACTAAAGATCGATTGGATTGATAAAAAAAGAAAAATGGACAAAAATGCATACCAACAAAGATGATTCTGGGAACATAGGTGCCATCAGGATACAGATTCTTGTCATGGGTCTCATTCTGTAAGACACAGAATGACAGTTATCAGTAGGCTATAACTCATAAATAGAATAGCCGTTACCCAATTTACTGTATACAACAGGAGGCCAACACATACAAACATGCATACATTAACAGCTGTCGGGCAGATACGAGCTATGTCCAAAATATTAACTTTTCAGGAAAAAAAAAAAAAAAGAAACAACAGAACAACGCAATACTGCCTCATCCAAGTTGGTATACAGTGACTTTATATATTGTCAGATACTTGAATGTGTCCTTATATTATCATTATTTTACCCAAATACAGCTCAAGTGGAGTTAGGAGGTTTTTGACCATTAATGTGGAGATTTTTTCTAAAGTTGGAGTTAGGTGGTTTGACCGACAGTTTGAGGACCCAATGGAGTTAGGAGGTTTAGTTTGTAAAACCCAGATGTAAAGGGTGTTCAATAGCACTGATTTATTAAAAGATATATACATGTATATATATATATTTGAAAATTTGAGCTGGTTTCTGCCCGACAGCAACGATATATAAAGTGACAGACAGAAACATTTGAAACTGAAGGAGATCACCTGTATATCCTTTAATCACCTTAATGGGCCAGTGTACTTATGCACGCATCTGACGTCTATGCTAAAGGTTTATTTCAAATATGAGTGTTTTTACCACTAGGTTGAGCATGATGAAGTCTTCTCTGGCCATTTTCTGGATACCCTTATCAGCAACAAACTCCTTCTTCAGTGCTGTGAAAATTGTTTTGTTTTAGTTTCAAAACAGGATCCGAAACGTAGTCGCCATGATGATTGAAACATTTGTGTGTAAATGATTACACAGGTTCAGTTATTTTCACATCTTGTATTCCTGAATTATAGTTGTGCTAAAGTTGTTCTCAGAACTCTCATCAATAGTTGTAGAGAGCAGGTGCAAACCCAGAAACAGGCTAGGCAGGTGGGACCTACATTCTATAGTCTGGTGCTCCCTCTAGAGACCAGAAAGGTCCACTGAGGTTGTGCATTATCAAATACTCCAAACCGTGCTGAACACAAAGCCTTTTCATAAACTGTACTCAGAGTGTGAAGTAGCGACATACTGTATTAGCACGGGCGATGGTATTATTTATAAATAAAGGACACAAGCAAAAACTGAAAGATGCCCTGCATCTCCAGGAATGAAAGCTTAATCAATGGTAAAAGTGAAGCGAGACTTCCTTATGGGAAATCTGTCAGGCAGTGAACTGAACTGTGACTGGCTTGGCTTGCCCAACAGGTATTATGGAATGCACCTGTTGTTGCTCACAAATCCTGCTGTTGTTATCACCGTGTACAATGATCCTTCAAGCATTGTAACACCTGACATCACTTAAAATGTAAGTGACTATTGATGTAAGTCTTCCATCAAGCATCACTCACCTCTCTGCTGTTATTTATTGCCCGCATCAAATGCCTTAATAACATTGTTAGCTTTGCTATCTGCGTATGACCTGAACTCATCTCAACCTCATTGTGGTACTATAGTAGGCCTAGCCCAACCACATATTTCACCATCAATCATATTACCAGTACAGCAGCATGCCACAACAGCTGTGGCATGTTCCCACCATAATGAAATACTGACATTAGAAATAAATATCTTTCTCAGAAAGGATAATGAGTGTGTAAATGTTTCAGATGAATGGCCAGGTACAAGGATTGTACAGGAATCTATCATGTTATTATTGCTGAAGAGAAACGTATTTCACGAACGTGTGACACACAGGAACAACAATAAGACCTCATACGAGGGAAGGCACATTATGAACAGCAGATTTTACAGATCACTCTACACATTGACTCTCTTGTCTATTTTCTTCGGCCATTATACTAAGTTGACCACGGATCTCTATACTTTTTTTTCCCTCAACACAAAATGTCTTCACCGAAAATAGCCAATCTACAAGCTCCAGAATAAGGACACTATGGGTTCATGTGGTTACAAATAAAAAGCCTGGATTACTGGTATACCTTGACTGTGCGGGCAGTCTGGCAGGTGATGGATGATCATCATAGGCTTCTTACTGTGGGAACATAACCAGAGAGAAAGAACTGAACACATTCCACAAAAGAATAGGCACAGTGGTGGGTGTGAAGGCAGCCTCGCCTAACTTGATCACTGGAGAAACTGTCAAACTATTCTCTGTGTCTTCTGCCAGACGATTGATTGATGCAAGTCAATTTGTTACCTTATCAGACAGTAATCAATTTATTTCCTGGCAGAGTACCTGAGTAGACACTGGCCTATTCATTCACAGCAATTATATTATTTGCATTTGTGTGATTTCAGCCATCCATTATAGGCTACATGGAATACAATTATGGTAACATAATACCTTTTTTCTTCTTTCTTACTTGCAGTTGCCTATCTTTGAAGTTGAAACAGAGTTTCCACGTAATTAACACAGGTCTCCCTTTATTAATCACGTGGGGGGAATTCAGTTTCAGCTTTACCCCGCTGATGGCTGCTCAGATGGTCATGATGAGGGGGTGGGGGATACAGTTACGGGTTAAGTGTCTTGCTTTTAGGGACACTTCGACACATAGACCAGGGTCGGGAGGTGAACTTGTGACCTTCTGCTTATACCAGACAGCCTCTCTAACGGCCGTCTGGTAACCACTAAACTAAACTGCAATCAGATTACTGTACTCCCATTACATTTAATCCATTACACTTTAGCCTTGAGGATGAGTCCATGACAAGGATGTTGTACACTATAAGCACTTAGTGTATGTATACTTCCTCAAAGCAGTTGTACTTCCTCATAGCAGTTTTACTTCCTCATAGCAGTCACTTTTTAAATAAATAAATAAAATGATAATAAAAACATGTAAAGAAACGTACGATTTTTCAAGCTTCGTCAGGCCATCCTCATAATTCTGCTGCCAGGTGATGGCATCTCCCCATCCTATGAGCAAGTGCAATGGTGAATAAACTTATGAAACAAGGATCACTCGTGCTTTACAGACAATCCCCTTTAAGTTGCTACTGTAAGAGTCACTTTAATCAAAAAGTGCAAATAAATGGCAAGGTCATAGAATCATAGCACATTTAGACAGATATCCCAAGGGAGTGATATGTAATGACATGGTACAAGGACAAGAGGATGTCATACTGTACAGCGTAAAGGGACAAGGGATACGGTACAATATACGGTACAATTAACTCATATTTGCTAAAGATTCTCGCGATAATGAAATGACCATGTTCGTGGGATGTGTCAGAATGACCCACCTCTAGCCAGTTCTGATTTTTTTGCTGCACCAACAGGGTCACCAGCACAGATCACCAACAACAATGCCAGCACAGTCCAGCGAAGCATGGTTTCCAGTCCTTCAAAAGAGAATGACATGTTATTACAGTAAGATATTATTGATTTATCTTATTGCTTTCACTAATCGTGCTATTTGTCCAACTGGTATGGCAATTTATATGTGGTGCACATTATAAAGCCCAACTAGCCGATCTGGGTAAGAGCGTCTGCTACATTGTTAGTCCCAACAGTTGTTTGAATTTAAAAAATCAGTGATACTTGTAGCTTCAGCTGTTTTATTTATTTCCTTTTTATAAGATTAAACTTCATCATATTATGTCAAATATTGCAAGGTTATTCTACAAATATAGATAATTACATTTATCACTTATGTTGCATTATCATTATTACAATGAAATCTCTGGGTAGTATAATTTGAAAATGTGATGGTTGACTCGTATCAAAGTAGTTTGAAAGTGTTAAAAGTCTCCAAACTTACACGACAATATTCATTGACAACAATCTTTTTCTATTAGGCACCAGAAAACAACTAGTTATAAACGTAAGTAATTCGCCTCTAATGATTAAATGTGATGTCTTACCTTGTTTAACTTCAGGAAACAGCAAGTGTCTGCACCTTCCAAATACCTTCTGTTTTGGCTTGGCCAGAGCTTTTTATAAACAGTTGAACTCACCAAACCGGTATAGCATTGTATGTAATAAATGAAAGAATTCTTCTCACACACACACACACACACACACACACACACACACACACACACACACACACACACACACACACACACACACACACACACACACACACACACACACACACACACACACACACACACACAATGAAAGGGGAATGAGAGAGCTGATGCAAACCCACTTTACTGGTTCTTTCAAGGCAAGGAAAGTGTATTTACATGATATACACAAAAATGATTTCAAGTGCTACAAAGGAATTTAAAGGCACAATAAGGCATTTAAGTAGTAGTAGTAGTAGCAGTACGTTAGCCTCCTAGCTTAATTGCCTTAGTCGTCTTTTTGGCCAAATTGATATAACTATACTCTCTATAACACTGCTGCTTCATTGTGCCTTATTGCCTACGTCATCAGAATGCTTGTTACATTCCAAAAATATCCTCCAATTATGCTATGAGGCTAACTTATTTGACTTAATTACAGAAATTATTTTGCATGTAACGAGCATTCTGATAGGCTGAGAACATAGGCAATAAGGCAGGATGAATCAGCAGTGTTAGGAGAGAAGAGTTAGGCAGATATAAGGCATATAGATATAAGATATAAGGCAATTACGCTATGAGGCTAACGTAGTAGTGGTGGTGGTGGTGTTAGTAACAACAACAACAGCAGCAGCAGTAGCAGCAGCAGCAGCAGCAGCAGCAGCAGCATAGTGTTAGTAGTAGTGTTAGTAGTAGTAGTAAATATAAGAAGAAGAATGATAGATATTTTATAATCAATAGTGTATTAGATTATGATCATTGTATTGTATCATCTTGGATAATTGCATAAAGTATGATGTATTTAGCTCAGGAAGGACAATTCTGTAACTGGCGATATAAGATGTCCTTGCTCCCTGGCCTACTCTTTCTTACCCGTGAAAGTTGTGGCTACAGTTTCTCCATGATGCCTTAGCACAGACAACCTTGCCACCAAGATGAGCCTTCGCCCCTGTTCATGTTGATATTATATTGTGGGGTGGGCTTAATGAAAGATAAACTGTCTGTTATATTGGGGAACATTTTGTATTACCAGTAGAGAATATTTTTATGCTGTACCACCTTGTCTCTCCTGTGCAAATAAGCTTCAAGTAACCTGATTATTATTTAGACTGACTCCGTGTTACTTCTCTTTACGGTATTCCTTACTGAAAGCATACTATCCTTGTTTTTCTAAGTTATCAAAGAAGAACAAGAAGAAGAAGAGAAAAACTGAAGGTCAAAGTGCAATCTGGTCTCTCCATTTCGGTTCAGAGGCTTAAAGGGATAGTTCACCCAAAAAAATATTTTTTTCCGAATTCAAGTCTCCATGGGGTGACTAATCAATAAGAAAAAAGTGGTTTTGGGGTGAACTATCCCTTTAATAGACAATGTCCAAACTCCAGGCCCCATTCCAAACAATCTTCGAAAGAAAGACTGGGACAGAATAAACATTCCTTCACTTCAGTGATAATCTTTCCACACACACCATACCATTCAGTGAAGAAGAGGTCAGGAGGGGAGGATTCACTGCTTCCATTTCATTTTAAGCGTATCAATCAATCAATCAATCAATCAATCAATCAATATAAGTCATATACGGCATAGAAATTCCTGTAGTAATAGCATTTATGATATAATAATAATAATAATTATTATTATTATTTCGGAAATAGAAAAGTTTGTTAGTAGTTGGTATTAGCAACTACAAATGGTGTAAAGTAACTATGTACATTTAAGTAGTACAATTTTGAGGTATTCTTTACTTTACTTCTACTCCACTACATCTCAGAGGCAAATATTGTACTTTTTACTGCACTACAATTATTTGGAAACTTTAGTTTAGATTACATACATTAATCACTTAAGCCCTATAAGGCTATTTGAAAATAGCTGATCTACAAGCTCACAAGGCATAGAATTGCAACGAGTTGTGAGCTTGTAGATCTGCTATTTTCAAACATTTTAGTACTTACACTTTTGGTTTTAAACATATTTTGATGCCAATAATTTTGTACTTTTACTCAAGTCATATTTTGAACACAGGCCTTATTTTTACTTGTAAGTTACAGAGTATTTTTATATTATGGTATTGCTAATTTTACTTAAGTAAATAATCTTTTTCCACCACAAATTTTAACAAATAACAACATAACAAAATAACAACAAACTTTACTATTTTTTAAATTGCGTCTAAAAAGACACAAGCGGTGCATAGCAACCGTAAGCCCTTGGCGCATGCGCACCGCTCACCACTGATGCACTGTGGGATTGGCAGAGTATTGACATAGCAACATCAAGCAGCAGAGAGACTAGAGAGGGTTTCTCTTTCCCCTTTACGTTTTAAACACTCGCGCTTTTTACAGCTTGTTTTTCATTATATTGGCATTAAAAAAAAACACCGTTATCCAAGGAAAGCGACCCTAATAGACCCGCTGCTATGAACGCGGCGGTGGTGAAAAAGACCCAGGAGTCTCTGGGGAAGGTGATCAAGAAGCCTCCTCTGACCGAGAAGCTGCTCGCCAAGCCTCCGTTCAGGTACCTGCACGACATCCTCAGCGAGGTGGGTGACATTGAACAGCGAGTTAACACTACGCACGCTTTTTACCCTGGGAAAAAGAACAGATCTACAAGTGTCAGCTTCGTAGATCTTTTCTTTTCTTTTAGGCAGGGGACTCCCCTGGACCCCCCCCCCCCCCCCCCCACGTAGCAGCCCAGAGAGCTAGCCAGCTAATATGCTAACAGTGGTGGAGAGAGTAGCTGTAGAATACAACTCTCGTAGACGTATTTATGATTCCGACGTTTTCAATCTACGAGAGTTGTAGGGTTCACCCCCCATGGACGCAGGGACTTTCTGCACTATGCCCCGTAGACACTCCAAACATGTACAAATTGAAAATAAAGGTGCTTACCCCCAAGCTCCAAATGTTAACTGTCTCTACGCGGTAGTAGTTTCATGTAATAATCCATATCTTTCAATAAAGAAGTGTTTTGATGCCGTCTGTGGCCGATTCTGTCGGAAGTTCCCAATGGGCGGTAGTGACGGGTAGTGACGGGGCGCATCCGGTGAAACCCGGAATTACACTAAATGTAAACAGGAAGTTAACGAGGGTGAAAAAATGGCGTTCGGCCACAGACGGCATTAAAACACTTCTTTATTGAAAGATATGGATTATTACATGAAACTACTACCGCGTAGAGACAGTTAACATTTGGGGCGTGGGGGTAAGCACCTTTATTTTCAATTTGTACATGTTTGGAGTGTCTACGGGGCATAGTGCAGAAAGTCCCTGTCTCCATGGGGCGTGAACCCTACAACTCTCGTAGACTGAAAACGTCAGAATCATAAATACGTCTACGAGAGTTGTATTCTACAGCTAACACTACGCACGCTTTGCCTGGGAAAAAGAATAGATCTACAAGCTGACAACGCGATCTATATGTAGATCTGTTCTTTTCTTTTAGGCAGGGGATCCCCTGGACCCCCCCCCACGTAGCAGCTCAGAGAGCTAGCCAGCTAATATGCTAACAGTGGTGGAGAGTAACTTAAGTACATTTACTCAAGTACTGTACTTAAGCACTATTTTGAGGTGTGTTTTACTTTACTGGAGTGTTTCCAATTTTCTGTACTTTTACTTCTCATCTCATCTCAGAGGCAAATATTGTGCTACATAAAACACAACAATACAATATTGCTTCAATACAATATTGTGCTACATAATTACAATTATTTGACCATTTTAGTTAATAGTTACTTTGTAGTTTTAGATTATTGTTACAAATCATACATTACCACTTCAGCCCTATTTAAACTTTGGCTATTTTCAAAAGATTTGTTTATACATTTGAAAACTTGTGAAATGGGACATTCTGCATAATGAGTACTTTTGGTACTTTTAAGTATATATTTGTACCAATACTTTTCTACTTTTACTCGGAACAAAGTATTTCTACAATGCAGTATTGATACTTTTAACTTAAGTAAAACATTTGAGTACTTTTTCCACCACTGATAATAAGCAAGTTCACTTCCCCAAAGAAGCCAGTCAGTGCAGTCAGTGTGGACTTTTGGCCTTCATAGCAAGACATTTTTAATGTCAACTACACCACAAGCAGGTGGCAACCTGAAGTCACAGAGCTATAAGTTATAGCTCTGTGACTATACAGCATAGCAACAATGTTAATCTATAACGTTTACCACCATCATACCAGAAGCGTCGTTTCGTTGCTATAGGGACCATAGCCTGCAATAACTATAAACAAACCATTGGGTGCTTCGTCTCTTGATGATCCTCCTATATGGAACTTATTAATGAGTGTGTTTCATCATCAGTGGAGTACTGTTCAGGTTAGATAATCAGCTATCTGACCTGGTCAGCCTCAACGCTCTGATCCAAAGGAGCTTATGTTGCATGCGTTGCTGCTGGACTACTTGATGATAATAATAAAGGCCATCGGACCTCCAGCTAATGTTTCATAGATTCTAACTTGTGTTTGTTTGTTTTGTTTTAAAAAAAACGCCACATGCAAGAAAAAGTCAGGCTGCCCACATACACGATTATACAAATAGTAGAAGGCCCTTTGCGAAGTGACAGTACGAGGTTATCGGATGCTTAATCATACATTACACGATTATTGTTTTTTCATCCCCTGATAGTTGCCATCAACAGTAACACAACTGCTCTTCAGTTGTCCTCGGCAACCTCATGTGAGGTCAGGTGCAGACCCGGGTCAACAGGTGTTAGCATGATGTACTTGTTTGTTTCTTCTAATGTCTCTGGAGTACCTGCTGACTGGGGTTACCACAACTGGACGCTTAAGTTCAGATCGGTGTCAGAGGAGATGTTGTGGACAGAAAAAAATATTCAAAATTAGGGTTGCAGCAGTTAATCGAACTAATCGATGTAAGTGATTATAAAAGAATATATTTCCAAATTTTTAGTATACAAGTTTAACATCTGGCCTATTTTGTCCATAGTACATTATTTATTTTGATTATTGGTATCGGTCATTGTCAGTCCTTTCTTTGTATATTTAAGTTATTTGTCATATCTGCCCCGTGCAATTTTTGTTTACACAGCCTAAAAGAACAGAAATGTAATTCTTATGTTCCAATGTCCAGTGGAAAAACATAATTCAATCGTGAATAGCAATTATTTGTATGACAATTAATAATCATCAACAAGTACAATTTCATGATCTTGACAGTCCTAAGTGACTACTCTGAGTCGCCTTAACACAAGGACTAGTAGCACCTCCACTCATTTCTATCTGGAGTCGTTCAGCAGTGATGTGCCACCATAACAAGAATTAAAATTTCATGAGTAACACTAATGCAATGACATTTTTATCCTAAAACAGCAAGAATTTTTGTCCTACTTTTTTTTTTGAATGAATGAATGCCATTGACTTTGGTATGATATGATATGATGTATGTGGTTTTAAAATTGCAACTTTCAGTAGAACCGTAACTTAAACGCTGAGTATATATGCTTAGATTTCTTCTACAACTGCCTGTATACTTATACTAGCTGTGTGTGTGCGCGCGCGCACACACACACGCACACGCACACGCGCAAGCACAAAAGCAATCCAATTCATTTAGGGGTAAAGTTCAGTGAAATCTGTTTTCCTTTTTCAAAACACTCTGAGGTGTTATCTCATGCCCTCCACCTGTTGTCTCATCTTTCGCGGCTCATGTATATTTGATAAAGGGCAGGTGTGACTCAATTTTTCTGATTAGCCACGTGTGTCTGACTGCAGGAATTGAATGGGGTAAAGTTATTAAGTCATGGATTTGATCTGTGAACATGGTATTTCAGTCATTTCTGAACTAGCTAACTAACTACTGAACTAAGTGTTGCACTTTTTTCAACAGTGAACAACAAGCCGATATTTTCACTAAAACGTGAAATTAGTAGCCATCCTCAAATACAAAGACAAATGTAATGTCAATGAAATGTATAAAAAACTTAAAAGAACATTTTAATCATCCCACATGGTTTAAATCCTAGCAAAACAGGACACATGTCAATAAGTATAAGTGCCTTACTGCTATGATTGAGCTCAGTGTAAAAAATAAAAATCATGGTCAATAACAGTCTCTCTCTTTTGAAAGTGCCCCTCTTGCTATATAGTAGTATATTTCGTAGGATATCCTCTTGTAAATGTCATTATTCCTCTGTTTTTATGCATTCAGCAGTGCAACCTTCTTTTCCCAATTAATTTTTTCCTGTGTTGCTCCCTACTTATAGGTGATCAGGACCACTGGTTTTATGAAAGGTCTTTTTGGCGAAAATGAGATGAAGTCAGATAACGTTAAGGTAAGCTGGTTCAACAAGGCCTTGTTCAGGTGATTTTAAACTGTTTAGGCACAGCTTTGTCTTCCTCTGTGTCCAACTCACACTTTTCACTTTGACATTCAGGTTAAGTTGAACAATATCAGTTTAAAGAAGCAGCTTCAAATACCTACATTTACAGTGGGGATGAGTAACACTGTCCCCCTTCAACAAATGACATTGCTAGGCCATTTAGCTAGGTACTTGACTCAAAACTGCCCCAGTGAAGCTGCTCTACAGCCAATAGTAGAAGAGTGTTGTGGTGCTGTGGTGCTCCCAGGCGTGAACTGTGTTCCTGTATGAATTTGAAGCAATGTTTTTCTGGAAAAAGAACATGCATACTCAGCAGCAATCTCTCCCTGAATAATAAAACTTACAGAAATATGTACGTATTGGGTAGTTGTGCTTCCCCAATGGCTTTCCTTTGTCATATTGTGTGAGAGAGGGAAGGAGATAGGTTAATAGTAGGGTTGAACAGTTAACCGAAAAATTCTCGTAATAAGAACTATTGCAACTTCCAAATGCTGCAACTAATTGCAAAGATTGCAGCAAATTGTGACTGTTACCTAGCCTGGTAAACCCTCCCTCCGGAAATCTCATTTCCATTTGATTTCAGGAGTGAGTCTGGCCTGATCCGCCTTTCTGCAATATTGGCTGTGCTGGAGTTGGGCGGGAGTAATACCGTTGACTGACAACCCCTTCAGCCAATGATAATTTTTCCCCTTCAGCCAATCAGCAGTTCACCAGTCTTAATGTGACGCAACGGGACTTTTGAGACAGCCATGCCCAAAATGGGTTGCCTTATTCGGATACATGGGTGTCACTGCCCGCCCCTACCGGTTCTCTAAATTTTTATTTTTAAATAGGCTTTGTCATGATTAATTGACCACATATATGAAGTTAAACAACTAAATTCTATCCAAACGATATCTTACAAGTAAATTCCGTGCCTCAAAATAGAAGTTAGAGAGCTTTTTGAAGTAAAAAAATAGCGGAGAATATAGCGGACAAGAAAAAGATGGCTGCCGTTCGTGTTTTGGGCTCACTCGAACTCGCCACCTGATTGGCCAACGTAAGCTGTCAATCACAGAACAATGAGCGACGACGCTGATAGGCTCGTCCGTTTGGCGTACACAGCCAATATTGCAGAAAGGCGGATCAGGCCAGACTCACTCCAGGAATCAAATAGAAATGAGATTTCCGGAGGGAGGGTTTACCAGGCTAACTGTTACCTGACACAGCATTTAGATGGTCATGTACACTTTACAGAAGAACGAAAAATCAGCTTGACATTATTTGGGGCAAAAATGAGTTAAACAGATTCATAATATTCAAATACTTGTCCATCATTCACCTAAAAGTCTGACCTGAAATTGTAGTGTTAATATGAAAATTAATTACACAAGTGAAGGGAGTATCTGGTAATTACAGCAAAACAACAACAACTGTATGCTTTGGAAAATTGTCAGTATTATTGTAAAGTTTTCATGACTTGTAGTCAATTCCATTCTGATTGCCTATGATTGACTTCCAAAATGTGCGGGCCCTGGGTTAGCAAACCCGGCCTGGTGGAGATCTGCCCTCAGAGGGCTGCACTTTTCTAGGCTAACGTTGTGGTAACTTGACTTAAAAAAATAAATAAAACATATAAATGGAATCACAAATCGACTCTAAATTGCTATTCAATTGCATATTTTTCTCAAATAGTTCAGCCCTAGTTAATAGTCCTCTATGGACCTATTTTCCAAAAGCCGGAGCCAGTGAATTCCATTTGTGCTGAAAGCAATGTGTGTCTGAGAGTGAATCTGTTGACACCAGATTAACCTCTTGCAAACCATTTTCTCCCAGCAGCAATGACCACATATTATTTTATGTCCTCAATGTCATTTTCATTTATTGTGTTGTTGTCAAGCCGTCTTGTGAAGTCATCATCAACCGAGAGAACGATTTAAATAGAGCTGATAAACAGGTGTATCTCCCCTCATCACATCTCATCATCTTTACACTGTAGAAAATAGTATTCCCATGTTGCCATCTCACATTGTATATGTGTGTGCATCCGTGCGCATACATTTGTGTGAATGCCCCACACGCAGTGGTGGAAAAAGTACTCAAATTCTTTACTTAAGTAAAAGTACCAATACTGCAAAATAAAAATACTCTGTTACAAGTAAAAGTCCAGAATTAAAAATGTACTTGAGTAAAAGTACGAAAGTATTGGCATCAAAATGTACTTAAAGTACCAAAAGTAAAAGTACAAAAATGTTTGAAAATAGCCGATCTACAAGCTCACAACGCGTCGCTTCGCGACGCGTTGTGAGCTTGTAGATCTGCTATTTTCAAATAGCCTATGTATAAAACAGGGCTAAAGTGGTTAATGTATGTTTCATGATATCATAATTTAAATCTGAAAAGTAACTAGTAACTAAAGTTCTCAAATAATTGTAGTGGAGTAAAAGTACAATATTTGCCTCTGAGATGTAGTGGAGTAGAAGTAAAAGTATTGGAAATTGGAAATACTCAAGTAAAGTACAAATACCTCAAAATTGTACTTAGTACAGTACTTAAGTAAATGTACTTAGTTACTTTCCACCACTGCCCACACGTGTTATTGTATCTACTCGCTGTCACAAACAGCTTGTGTACTAGAGCACCTGTCTGTGAAACAGTGGTGAGCGTGTGTGTGTGTGTGTGTGTGTGTGCGCGGCCACTCGCGAGAGTGTTGATTGTAACACTACACACACCACCTGTGTGACATGTAGACTCTGTAAGCCAGAGGATCTGGCAGGGTATGACTGAGTGAGCCCGTCAAGGTGTCAGAACTCAGGTGTTGCAGTGTAAAGAGCTGACCTCAAAGCAGTTGGGGGCACAGAGAAGCCAGTCTGCTGTGAAGCCGACTGTGGCTGACTTCAGATCAGTGTCAGTGTTTGGAATAACATGATGGGATTTCGTCACACTTTACAGTTTGAAATATGAACGCCGTATGAATAAATAAATAAAACGAATGAACCATGGCACTCTACGCCTATAAAGAAATATAAGCGTTGCAAGTACCGTATTTTCCGCACTATAAGGCGCACCGTCAGTGCGCCTTATAGTGCGGATGCGCCTTATAATCCGATGCGCCTTATATATGTATCAATATTGGTTCCCTTGGTTTCCGCACTATAAGCCGCACCGTCAGTGCGCCTTATACTCGGATGCGCCTTATAGTGCTGTTAAAACACATAGTTGTTAATAGGGGTGGGACGATATGGGTATCTCACGATACGATATCTGTGGCGATATTAGGCCCTCGATAACAATAATATCACGATATTCAATATATTGCGATATCACGATATATTGCATGATATTTCACCAACGATATATCACGATAGTCACGATATTCAATTCATAAACACATAAAATAGCACCAAACAGTTCAAAATCATCATTACACAAATACAGAGTCGGAAAAACAACGTATCACGTCGATTTTATATCGATTTTTTTCGGCAGTATATCGATTATTTATCGCGGGAGAAAGTATCGCGATATATCGCAATATCGATATATCGTCCCACCCCTAGTTGTTAACATATAACACATATTTTGTATGAAACAATTTTGCCTATTTATCAAGTTTAAAGGCATCGATGTTAAAGCTGCAGAATTATTTCCATTGTTCTCACCATGTAAAAACAGAACCAGGGGTGTGCTGTGGATCTTTAGCTGGTGGAGCGCTACGTCGCATACACGCGCACGTGATCGATCGCCGATTGAAATAACCTCTTCAATATGTAGGCCTATTTGTTAACTTACAATATACTGTATAGCAATATATTATTCTATTCACTTGCATAATGGGGAAACTTTAGTGTCGCAGACGTCACCTCTGTAATTTAACCCATTGAGACCTGGAACGCATCTGTGTCCTTTTTTGATTTGAGCTAAAAAAGCATTATTTTACACTTTGGCTATTCAAAAATAGCAGATCTACAAGCTCACAGCGCGGCACCGAGTGCCGCACTATGAGCTTGTAGATCTGCTATTTTTGAAAAATCGAGAAAATGTGTGCAAATTAACCGATCGACTGCCAGAATTATTTAAGATTTTTAGCTGTTGCCTGCCAGAGATTTTTCATTGAAAAAAAAAAGTACTCAGGAGCCGAGATACAGAATTTTTAAGTTTTAATTAACAAGGAAGTGGATAGGAGTCTAGATCTTAAAAAAATCATATCTCCTTGGTCTTTGGGTCAAATTTTTTTTCTTCTAAAAACGCATATATGCGTTATTGGCAGGCAAGTGATGGATTATAAAGAACGCATATATGCGTTATTGGCAGGCAAAGTGTTAATATATTTTTATTATTTTAAAGCGAACATTTTAACTCAAATCTTTGCTACTGGGGGTCCCTGGAACAACATATTTTGAGATGGGAGTCGGCGGCCAAAATGAAATACATATAATTGTTGGGATTTGGAAGACATTTGTAGAATTGGCTTCAGTTCTCAATGGGTTAATGAGTTCATGAATCCATCAGCCACTGTTATCTAACTCTTTTGACAGCTTCAGAGTCAGACAGAACATCTGACACCTACTGTAGGCTCCTTGGCAGGTCAACACAATGGACCATTGATATGCATCCAACCAGGTCGGTCATTCCTGTTCATTGAAGCTGTGACACCGCATCGATCGGCAGGTTTTTGTTTTTAGCGAGGTGCGAAAACTGCGAATGGTGCATGTGTGCGGGCGACGTGCATGCAGCTTCAAAGCTAGTGGAGGCTGTTCTCCACTATAGGCTCCACCGGCAGCCCACCCCCGAGTAGGACCATGCTGAACTGGAGGTGGACGCATGCAGCTGTGTAACGATGAGAGGGAAGGTTGAGAGAGGATGAAATGAGGGTTGCACACTGACACTGTGCCAGGTTTTCACACTTGATCCTGCTGGTGACACGGTAGACAAAGGTGGGAAGCAGGTCAACCGGCCCTTTTGCACCTCCATCACGCCTGTCGTACTTCTATGTATTATGGAGGTCAGAGAGAGAAGCTGCTAGCCCCCTCAATTGCCCATTAACCACTCGGGTAACACACTGATGTCCCTATTTTGGGCGTGTCATTATAGGCTCAAGTTTTCTTTTCTTTTTTGTTAAATTGTCAAAATGTAAAAAGAAGCCTTCAATAATTGTCAATAATTTTCAAAAATGGTGCTTAAAAAACACCCCTATACAATAATGATAATAATAATAAAAACATATTACAAGAGACAATCACACCAGTGTTACCACATAGCTGATATGGTAACTTGTAAACACTGGGCTAGGGTTTGACAGCAGTGATATGATGATAGCATTTTGAGAATCATCATTCAGTCTACAAATACATTTGTACATCACATTTCTCAATAAGGAATGAAAAGTGTTGACTCCTGTCCTGCACTACAAAAGTCACTTGCACTGCACCACCATTTTTCTCCAACAGTATACACTATGTATGCATACAGTCATTTATAAGCAACCTGAAGCTCATAGATGCTTGCCTTCTTGAACTTGACCCACAGGGGGGGCAGTATATAGGGAAGTACAATATGCTCTAAAAAGATTTACACGTGATTTGAACACAGTTAGAGTTTCCTACCTAGCATGTTAGCTTGAGCATATAGTAGTACGGCACTGCCTATACAAATTTAGCCTGAGATCCAGACTGCTTCGCTACGTTCGGCGGATTTTGTCTCTCACTCGCTATACAGTCTGGAAAGCCTCCTATCTCCGTGCACAAACGAGTGAAAACGACTCGCGGCTTCTGATTGGTCTGTAGGGGGGGGGGGGGGTGACCAGTGTTGTCCAATGTAAAACTCGAGTCATTTCCTGACTTGCCTAAGTCTTTAAAATACGACTCAAATAGGAGTATGGCCAGACTGATAAGCGAAGTGAGAGAAAAAAAATCAGCCGAGCGTAGTGAATCGGGCTGGATCCCAGGCCAATACAAATTACCATCATCAGCCAATTAGTGTGTAATAAAATGACCCAGATACTTAGTTTCGCTCACTTGTCTTGACAGATTAAAAAGATGGAAAAGAAATATAATTATCTTCTCTTGTTCTACTAATCATAACAACACTCATTGCATTTTATGTGGCATTGTATTCCGCATCAAATTCTACACCACACTCCGAACATGATATGTTCCGAGTGTGGTGTAGAATTTGATAAATATATTATATTTAGCAGCTGTTGAAACCCAGCACTGCTAGGAGAAAGTATAGCCAGATCGTTGGCATACATAAGGTGGTTCATTAAGGTGTTACCAATTAATACAGCCTGTTTTACACAGCTACTTAGCTGGACAGATAGATCATTCATAAGAAAGAGCTGGTGAGATTATTATTTGTCACTCATAGGTGCCATAAGTGACATGGTCCGCAAGATGGTGCAATACAATAATAATTAAACGAAATAAGAAAACCAAGATTTAAAAAAAAAAGAGGGAAGAAAAGGTGTGTGTGTGTGTGTGTGTGTGGGGGGGGGTCTAATAGAATGCATGGCAAAGTAAGAGCTATATCCGTTTGTTTGGGGAGTGCTGGTAGGTGACTGAATAGATTGCATCAGCCATAACTACTGTAACCCTGGTTCCAATCCACCCCGGGTTGTGGAACTGACATCTCTACCACGCTGTCTAAACAAACCTGTCATTTACCCTTACCTAACGCGGTTATAAAAAACGAAAACTCCACAATGCATGCGTGTAGCCGCAGACAACATATAACATTGCAGTCCTCATTCAGCGGCTGAAAGGCCTGTGGTTGTGTTTAGCAGCTTACCTACCCACCACGCATTCTCTAAAGCCTTTTATGTCAGCTGTATTGAAGTAAAGGTCTCTCGGTACCGTCTGCCAGCCATGGCTATTGAATAGAGATGCCATAGAGAGAGGAAAAAAGGGGGCAGACATTACAAAGGCCAGTCTGATATCAGCTGTTCTC
Organism: Gymnoscopelus braueri; assembly: GCF_963280865.1. Lineage (NCBI taxonomy): Eukaryota > Metazoa > Chordata > Actinopteri > Myctophiformes > Myctophidae > Gymnoscopelus > Gymnoscopelus braueri. The sequence goes on along the minus strand of NC_137618.1, from coordinate 14,205,864 downwards.
CGCAAGGGCCAGGTGGCACCGGCAACAAGCCCTCATGTTACACAGCTGGCAGTGCTCCTTTAGATAGAACATGTTGATAGGGTAGAGGCACCGTTTAACCGGGTCACAGGGTTTGTGCCGGGTGCAAGTATAACAGGCACATTTTTTGCCATCACTTCCTAAAAGGCGTCTTCACACGGTAAAATCCTGTGTTTATTTAACCCGAAGAGTGTAGAAATGTCACCAAAGGTGTCCTCAAATTACAAACAAGCAATGCAAACAACAAAACAACATTGTAAATTGCAACAAGAGGCTAAGTGTCTGACACAGCAAAAAAATAATTCCCAGAAAATAATTTTACAAACTGAAAAAAAGTGTCCTGTAGTAGCGTATTACGTGAAAATATATTCACACTGTCTTGCTAAATTAAATAAGGAGCACATGTGTAACTCAAGATTGAAAGTAGATATTTGGTGAGATATCTTCCCTACATTTCATTCCTGGAATTCTATTTTTACCACTTTGTGACTATGCAGCCGTTGTGGTTTGTTTGAAAATAATATGTCACTGTAGAGTTGTGCATAGAAATGTGGTGTCTGGAGTTTTTTAGAGTGTGGCAGGAGCACTGGTTCGAGGAAGGGAATACAAGCTGCGTGGAGCACTGGTTAGAGGAAGGGAATACAAGATGCATTTAAAAACAAATGCCATTGTGTAGTCACAGCTTCAGCCATATTACATTACATTACATTACATTACATTACAGTCATTTAGCAGACGCTTTTATCCAAAGCGACTTACAATAAGTGCATTCAACATAGGTAGGGAACGAAAACTACTAATCACCAGAAGTCTTTTTCTGCAAAAACAAGCAACCAAGAGTATACCTAGCGCTAAGGTAAAAGTGCAATATATCAGCTACCTATTTCCTTAAACAGATGAGGCAAAAAAGCTAAATCAAACGAGCAGGAGCTAAAACAAATAATTGTATCGACTAAATACTGTGCTAGAAAAAAAAACAATGCTCTCCCTCTTAATGCCTCTTCTCTTGATACCACATCCCTCTGTAGGATAAAGACTCCAAGATCGCCTTCCTGCAGAAGGCCATAGACGTGGTGATGCTGGTGAGCGGCGAGCTCCTGGCGGCCAAGCCTGCGCGAATCGTGGCCGGACACGAACCCGAAAGGACCAACGAGCTGCTGCAGGCCATCGCAAAGTGCTGTCTCAGCAAGGTCTGTCTGTACACCTGGAAGAGATGCCGCACTGCCAGGGGTTAGGGGGTTCACTCCCACTGAGGACACCATGCTAAAAATGTACACTGTCCATTTTGTTCTGTAAGCCAAATGAGAGACTTCGCCACTTTTATTTCGGTCCGGGTAGAACACTGCTGGAGGCGTTCACACGTAAACTTTACGTCTCCAGGGGGAGTGAGTGATAACCTCAATTTGGTTAAACTGTATTTCCTTCAACTGTACTCCATGACGACTGTACCCAACACACAACAGTCAATAATTTATTCTCTGACCCACTTTTTGTACCATTTATGTTGAAGCTTAACCGATTAAGACCTGAAGCCGATTCTACAAAATAATGTCTTCTAAATCCCAACAGTATTCTGAAAAAAACATATGTTTCTATATCAGAGATGCTCAAGTTTTTTCATGTCAAGGACCCCCAACATGATATGTATTTGGCCTTTGTTCCAAGGACACCCAGAAGCAAAGATTTGAGTAAAAAATGTTGCACACTTTCACGATTTTTCAAAAATAGCAGATCTACAAGCTCGTAGCGCGGCACTCGGTGCCACGCTATGAGCTTGTATATCTGCTATTTTTGAATAGCCAAAGTGTAAAATGTTTTTTAGCTCAAATAAAAAAATGACACAGATGCATTCCAGGTCTTAATGGGCTAAATGATATGGCTCCACGTGAATGCACATTCAGTAGGTTATTTTGCACATCAGACTCTTGGGGAAAGTGGTCCAGCTCTCTGGAGACAGCTTTCACACCGAAATGTTCTTTAATGGAACCTTGGAGATCTGCAGGTGTAAACAACGGGTTGTTAGTGTCCTGGGAGAGTTTGCTTTAAAGAGGCCAGGCAAGTGTGACACATTACACTCTGAATTTAGGAAAAGAATGGCTTCAGATTAGAAAGAGAAATCTTCGTTATTCTTTGCCGTAGTGGAAGAAGAACTCGGATGTGTAACAGTAGCAATACCACAATGGAGAAATACTCTGTTACAAGTCCTGCATTCAACATGTTTCTTGATTAGCGGTACAAAGGTATTGGCATCAAAATATACTTACATGATCAAAGGTAAAAATTCTCATTATGTAGAATGGCCCATTTCACAATAGTATTATTGGATTGTAATTAGTAAAGCTATTAATAATAATAATAATAATAATAATAATAATAATAAATACATCATAATGAATCAATTTATAATAATCTAAATCTGCAAAGTAACTAATAACTAAAGTTGTTACAATTTAAATAAAATATTTCCACTCAAGGAAATATGAAAAAATGGAAATGCTCAAGTAAAGTAAAAGTACCTCAATATACTTAAGTATAATACTTGAGTAAATGTACTTGGTTACGTTCTACCACTGATTCTTTGGAGAATTTCACAGTGTACTCACAATCTGAGCAACGACTCGGGTATGGTTGTAGTATCAAATCAAATAAATGTCCTGTGTTTTGGTCTCCAGCTGTCCAGTGAGGAGGCGGTGAAGCGCGTGCTCGCAGGGGAAAAGCCGGACCCCAAGACGAAGGCCAGCACGTCACGCTCCCAAGACAAGGAGAACAGGGAGGGACGGGAGCCTCAACGGGACCGAGAGGTGAGACCAATGTTATTATTACACCAGTGGTTCTCAAACTTTTCTTTTTATGTCGGGCGCTTGGGTGGCGCTGTGGTAATGTAGCTGCCCACCACCATGGAGTCTGGGGTTTTGAATCCACCGTGGTGATTCCGGCTTTGTCGAGTGTTTATACCATTGGTTCTCAAAGTGGGGTCCGGGGACCCCCAGGGGTCCTTGAGGGAGTTCCAGGGGGTACCCAGCTAAATGATGGATAGTTGGGAACCAAATGGACCCTTATAGTGCTGTAACTCAGAGAGTTACAGACCATTTGAAAAGATATGCCAGGGACCCCCATAAGAGAAGATTTGTATGGCTCTAGCAGTGATTCTCAACCATTTTAATTTCAAGGACCCCCAGTTTGACATGCATTAGGCAATACGGACCCCCATTTAACGGCATTTCTATCTCTGGGACCCCAATTTATATTGTAAAATCAATGTTGATTTAACTCTGAGAGTGTACAAATGGAACCAAATGGACCCGTTAGGGTCCATTTGGTCCCTGGCATATCTGGCATATCTGGCATATCTTTTCAAATGTAGGGTCCGTGGGCTAATAAGTGTCAATTTGCCTGTAAGTAAGAACAAAAAGATAAGGCATAGTAAAGCATCGCCTTATGTTGATCAGTCACCAACCAAACTTTTAATAAGAAGGCCTTAGATTACATGGGCAACTGGCTGCCCGGGGGCCACATGCGGCCCCCACCTTCACTTAACTGATTCACTGCCAATCACGTAGATCTACGCGAACCGCTTTAAAGCCGCCACGTGCCAATCGCGTAGATCTACGTGAAGTGAAAAAAAATAAAATATATATATATATATTTTTTTTTTTAATGTTTTTTTTTTTCCAATTTCACCCAAAGACCAAGGAGATATGATTAGTTGAAGATCTAGACTCCTATCCACTTCCTTGTTAACTTAAAACTTTAAAATGCTGTATTTCGGCTCCTGAGTACTTTTTTTTTTTCAATGAAAAACTCTGGCACTGGCTAAAAAAATATGAAAATACCTCTGGCAGTTTATGCGGCCCGCAGGTTAATATGGGAATACTCATATATTATTGATTTCAGCTGTTACAATTCCAAACATGCAAACATGACCCACTTTAATTACTTCAGCTATAATAGTAGCTTAATGACTAGTATTAAAATTATATTGTCTTTTTTATGTCCAATGTTTTTGTATTGAACTCATTCAGTGCCACTGGACGTCTAAGACGTCCGTTGTATCATAAGCCCTGTGCCACTGGACGTCTAAGACGTAATTTCTAAAAATTATATATATATATATATATTTTTTTTCTTTTTAAAACAATTTTCAGAACCCAAGATATGATGATTTGAAAATGTTCTGCTCCATTCACTTCTTGTTTAACTTCTTACTGAAAAAGGCTGTATCTCGTCTCCTATGTACTTTTCTTTTTACAATGAATTTTGGCTCTGGTACTCAGAGCCAAACTGCCAGAAATAAGTCAGGCACTGAATGAGTTAAGTTCATAAAGTTAACATAAGTCTAAATAACATAACTAAATGCATTTGAAATTAGATATAAAAATCTCAAAACGCGTCGCACTGCGACGCGTTTTGAGCTTGTAGATCGGCTATTTTTGCTATTTTTGTGTGACATAGAATGGAGAAAAAATATCAAATACTGTCTGCCCGACAGTACCGGTATATGCAATGTGGCCCTCTGGAGTGAGTGGAAATAAAGTGGCCCTCTCCATCATCAAAGTTCCCCACCCTCCTGCCTTAGAAGCTAGTAAATTCCAGGAATTCTTTTACCAGCCAATTAATTGTAAAACTAAATACGAGCTCCATATGACTTTTGGCAACTTGCCGGCGTTCACCAGAGTTCATTTCATTTATTATTATTATTATTGAATCTTTGCATTTCTGTACGTTCCCCAGGAGAGGAAGGAGATCACAGAGCGTAGCGGCAGCCAGGACCAGAAGGACCCGGACCAACCTAAAGAACAGGAGAAAGAACGGCGGAAGGAAGGAGAGAAGGATCACCACCGCGACGCGGAGCGCTCCGACAAGCACCACCGCTCGGAACGGGACCGCACCAAGGACAGGGACAAGGACAAGAGCCGAGACCGGGACAAAGACAAAGACAAAGACAAAGGACGGACCAAAGACAGGGACAGGGAGAAGGACAGGGAGAAGGAGAAAGACAGGGAGAAGGACAGGGACAGGGAGAAAGACCGCGAGAAGACCAGAGACAAGGACTCGCAGAGAGACAGAGAACGGGAACGAGACGGGGACAAAAGGGAACGAGACGGAGATAAACGGAGGGACAGGGACAAAGAGAGGGAGAAGGACAGAACTAAGGGCCTGGAGAAAGGCGACTTGAAGGTACGTTATCCAACGTCTACACACCTGTGTATGCAACACAACAAATGGCACTTTTTAACTGTGTGTGTGTGTGTGTGTGTGTGTAGGCCGGAATATCGGAGGAAACGCGGCAAAAGCCCAACTCAACGGAGCCCAGTAAATCAGCCAAACCTGTGCCAGTGGTATGTTTTGTCCCTTATAGCATGGGTTTTCAACTGGTGGTCCGTGAAGGTATTGCATGTGGTCCCTGACCATGCATTTAGTAATGTAGGAAAGTGAAGATTTGTATTATATTTTATTTTATTGACCACTATAGTTGAGAAACAGTGTGATGTATGATGACGCATCAATGTTGTCAGTTACTTGGAAGTCGGATGTCAAGAACTTCCACAGAAATTGAATTTCAAGGGAAACTGTACCATTTTACCTGGTTGAGTCATCATTAGTAGGAAATGTGCCCATATCAATTGCATGTGCTTGCTCATACATATGTTGCAATGAATCAGTTAACATGAGTTTAATATGGAAGGTTAAGAGAACAGAATAGGGGCAACCATGGGAAAGGAATGGATCAGTGGTTCTCAATCTTTTCTGAGCTCTGGACCACTAGCATATCTCAGTTAAATAATGACTGTTAAGGGCTTGATTTAATTCACCTCGAATTAACAAATTAAATTAAGGCCTTAACAGTCATTATTTAATTTCAAGCCTTTTCCCCCACACCACGCCCATATCCCCCCTCCCAACACAACAGTGGTCCCCAGGTTGGGTGGTGGTCCCTGGTTCATAATCAGTTGAAAACCCATGCCTTATAATGTAAACATTACACTTTAGCACTTTGACAAGCTCGTCACTCAGAAGCCTTCAGCCGAGTTTCATTCCAAATGTAGTTTTTTTGCAACATGAAAATAAAACATAAGGCCCTGTGCTAATATCATTGTAGGATTAACTTTACATTGAACACAAAGCAGGAAATGTTGTTCATTTTCTCTTTTCCTTACTTATGCATGTTTTTAGGCTGAAGATGAAACATCAGAGGTACAGGTCCATTATATAGGCTATAATACCTGCCCGCCTAGCCTGCTATATGCTTTTTTTATTTTTGCTCATATAGATGGAATTGTTTTATATTTGGGGATTTGTTTATATTTTGGGGATTCTCTTGAAGTAAGTATGATTTAAAGTTTACCTGTTGGTGAAGCGAGCTAAATAAATAAAAAAAACTTCTATTTTGATATATGCCATCTTTGGAAAGCCTGGCTTTATTTTATTTAGTAAGGAGCTACCGTATTTAGTAAGGAGTGCTGTAGGTTTGCTTGATTTAGGTCTAGACAGCCTCGTAGACTGGTATAAAAGCTGCTCTGGCTTGTATGCTGCCATTTTAGTCTCTCCCGTTGCAGTATTAGTTATTAATGATAGCTATTTTTGTATTTGACCTAGTTCTTTGTTCTTTCTCTGTATAGCCAGCAGAGGCAATAGAGAGCCAGGTAACATCGGATTCATGTTCTAAAAATAATAAGAGAACCCTGAATCCTGCTGCTATGCTGTTATATAGTGTGCATGGAGGAGCGTGTAACGCATTAGATCTCACACAAACACTGTTCCTTCAGAGGGATGTCATAAGCTCTGTTTCATATACCGTAGATCAGTGGCTCTCAAACTTTGTCATGTCAAGGACCCCCAAATTGACACTTATTAGCCCGCGGACCCCCATTTGAAAAGATATGCCAGGGACCCCCATAAGAGTAGATTCTTACGGCTCTAGCAGTGATTCTCAACCATTTCAATTTCAAGGACCACCAGTTTGACATGCATTAGGGCTACGGACCCCCATTTAATGGCATTTCTATCTCTTGGACCCCAATTTATATTGTAAAATATGTTAAATTGAACTCTGAGAGTGTACAAATGGAACCAAATGGACCCGTTAGGGTCCATTTGGTTCCATTTTGTACACTCTCAGAGTTACAGACCCATAAGGGTCCATTTGGTTCCATTTGTACACTCTCAGAGTTACAGACCCATAAGGGTCCATTTGGTGCCTAAATCTATCATTTAGCTGGGGACCCCCTGGAACTCCCTCAAGGACCCCTGGGGGGTCCCCGGACCCCACTTTGAGAACCCAAGGCTGTAGATGGTTGTGCTTCTTGTGATTTGACCCCCCCCCTCCCCCACCTCCTCTAGCTAAAGAAGTGATGGAATACCAAATTAAAGCAGGATGATGAGATTGTTTTTTGCTTGTTGTATAAAGTGTAGGTGTGTGCTGGTCATTAAACTATGTGTTTTTTTTCCTTTGCCCTGCTGTCTCCTCCTATGCCAGTCTGCCAGTCCCGCCAGAATACCTCGGCCTTCGTCGGCCAAAGGGCAGAGGCGCAAGCCAAAGGTCGGCGGTCAAGGTAACGAACGGCCCCTTTCTGCCCATTATTAAGCAGTAACGCCTGGGGCACCTCTCGTTTGGCCCAGAAGTAGATTAATATTTTTTGCTCAAATTTGTATCGAGGTTGTGATTCATGTGATGGAGGATTTCAATAAACTAATGCATCCCTTTTTCTATTTATGTTTTCTCTCCCCTACAGACGAATCAGACAGCGAAGGAGGTAATTATTTTACTTTCCCTCTCTTTCAGATATGTACATGCATAGTATTCACAAACTAAGATTTTAATGCTTTTTAACCCATTTAAAAAAAAAAATTAATCTTGAAAATTTGTGCAAATCTTTGAATACATTTATATATATATTTTAAGCGAACATTTTAAACTCAAATCTTTGCTTCTGGGGATACAAAATATATGTATTTGGTCGCGGAACCCCATCTAAAAATATTTTGTTCTAGGGACCCCCAGAAGTTGTAACAGAGTTAAAAATGTTCGCTTTAAAAAATATATATTCAAAGATTTGCTAAAATGTTCTTGATTTAAAAAAAAATAGCAGATCTACAAGCTCATAGCGCGGCACTCGTTGCTGTGCTATGAGCTTGTATATCTGCTATTTTTTTAATCGCCAAAGAAATCCTAAAATGACACACAGATGCGTTCCCGGTCTTAAAGGGTTAACCATGCATTTACTGTACATACAGTAGCAGTTTAGTGTTTGATTGACTCGCATGATTGCCTAAGAGCTTTATTGAGTTGACCACCCGTCACTGTTGTCCTGTCATAGATGGAGAGGCTCCGTTGGCTGAGAGACCCGTCCCCCTGGAAAATGGAGACCTCACAGAGTCTACAGTGCCGTCCAACATGGCAAACAGGTCTGAACAATTTGCCATTATCCATTACCTTCAAATAGAAACAAATGGACCCTTTTTGGACCCAACTCTCTGAGTTGGCGTAGCATTCATGGACAATAATCTGATTTATATCCTTCTGATTAGAGATTCCAACTTAACACATTGGGTGCCAGCATTTTTTCATTACAACTTACCGTGGGTGCCAGCATTCTCCCCATTGACTGCGCTTTGCTGTTTAAAGCTCTAGACTCCACGACGTCAAATCCACGTACAAAAAAATCATGCTTGTAGCGCGATGACCCTAGCTACATCCTGAATCAATAACATTTCACTCGCGAGTTACAGCGGGGGGGGGGGGGGGGGGGGGGGATCGCGCATAACCGGTTTTCCCCACCGGAAACAGATTCGGAGATATAGGCGTTTTAAAGAAGGAAATAGACAGGAAGCGGATGGGAAGCCATGTTTTTGTTTCCGGTGATCTATTTGGCCTATCCTTCTCAGGATCACAATGGGTACTCCCAGAGCTGCGTTTACGTAAACGCTGAATTAGGCGATCAGTGTTTTTACGAGTCAATTAAACGATTGATCTGTGAACCGGAGGTGCTGGAGATTGCCAGTAGTTAGAGCAAGCGTGTGAAATTATGTGTGTGGATTTTAGTGTGTGTGTAGTATACATCTCGAAAGCTCCATTTATTGTCATTATATCAGGCATGCATGCGGGTGCGATCGCATAATGTGCAAGTCTTCAATGCGCATTATGTAAAATAAGGATTTTTTTTGAATAGCTTGGCATATCCGCTTATATTCATTGTATATTAACACATTAACCGCCAAGAACGTAGTCCTACGGTCCGTTAAATCCAACTGTTAAGCGCCGAGACCGTAGCCCTACGGGCTGCGGTCTTTTCGCGCATGCGCGGTCCGGGTGCACTTTCGGAATTTTTTTGATCCACTTCCGTTTCCGGTTTGATGACAGGAAACGGAATTATTTGGGATCCGGTTTTGACGATCACGTCCGCCCTCGTTCTACAGACGAAACTGAAACTCAATTCTCTTCCTGTAGTTTTTTCTCCTCGCATTTCACTGTTTAACGTAATCCGCTCTAACTCAAACATGGATACCCCGTTTGACACGCGATCTTCACTGGGAGATACAGGGAGATCTCGCGGATGTAAACAGACCGGCTCAATCTCAATCTTAAGGATTTTAACAAGATCTATGGCGACATGAAAAAAACAAAAAAACAACAAAAACACCTTGGCACTGGTGAGTACATTATGAGATTAACCTCTGGCGGTCGATGTGTTAATGCCCCGGGTTCAGACGGATACAAAGATTTTATTTACCATAAGCATGGCCATCTTATGTGCTGGAGCCTGTAGAATGTCAGTCTGTGGCCGCACGCCATTTTACAGGTATTACGCCGAGTTATTTGACAGTTCACCGGGCAGAGCGACCATTGTGTGCCTCATTATAAATCCTCATAGCTACCGGCACAAAGGCCATGCCAAGTCTCATACAGTTCCACCTGGGGTAGAAGAATCGAGAGTTATGCATATAACTAAGGTTCTACGAATTCCGGATGACCGCCAGAGGCAGTGTTTTCAACACCTGGATATCATCGCGCGCTCGCGCATAGGTCGAATATTAATACCAACAAAGTCACTCGTGACCTGTGTGCACGCACGCCACCTATATAGGGGCGGGGCACACAGCGTTCATCCTCATGAAATCTTTTCGTCGAGAACGAGATTCCGAGTGACAGTCAACTCTGGCGGTCATCCGGAATTCGTAGAACCTTAGTTATATGCATAACTCTCGTTCTACTTCATTCCTACTGACCGCCAGAGGCAGTGTTTTCAACACCTGGATGACTAATACCAACATAGTCACGAGGAATCTGCGCTTACCGAAGTCGGTTTGCAGATAGAATAAACAGACAACACCACAGCCGTCGCCACAGGATGCGAGACGGCCAGGTTGACTATATATAGGAGCGGGCAAAAGCCCATGAAAGATGAAGCCCAATCGGCTGCATCTCCTGGCCTGCTCCAAGCCTGTATCACTGAGGGAGAGGCTCTGGCAACACCCACAGTCAAGAAAGGCCTTGGGGGAACCTAGAGGCCCCCTGAAGACGTACATTTGCCTGAACGCAGCAATGAAAGTCTCCATTAAGCCAAGGCACAGCTGTGCCCTTCCTCACAGACAAATACAACCAAACTCCAGCCATCACGGCTATGTCCTGCCACAGAGCCCGGACGGGACACAATAGGCAGGTACTAGAATGCAGTTGCTCCACCTCTGGTTGAGGAGCAAACTAACAAATCAACAGGCTAGCTGACGTGAAATGCAGAAAGCCTCTGAGGACGTAAGGAGGGGTCGGCCATATGGTAAACCCAGACCCATCGGAATCCCACTTTAACAGTCTCTGGCAATGGCCAGGGCATCTCAATGGTAGAGAGGCTGAACCCTCCATCTAACATCATCCGCAGATATCTAGGGCAGCATAAGCACAGAGCAACGCTCTAACCTATGCAGTGGCCCTTGTCCCGACTAGAGCACAGTCTACACTCGCTGGCGTACAACGCCCTGGTGTACGATGCCCAAAAATCCAGTAATTTTCGGACAATAGTTTTGAATTTCAGTGGCCAATGACGCAGCCGAAGGTTAGGAGTGAGGATGCCACATGCACCTCCCCCCCTAACTGTGACAGGAGATCTTGTCTCTGTGGAGAGGCCAAGGCACTTCATTGAGAAGCTGCAGTAGGCCAGAGCATCTTGCCCTAACGGACTGGCCTGTCCCGTAAAGGGAGACCTACAGTCAACAACGCATTATGCCCTCAAGGCTAACGGTACTACCGCTCTGCCATAGCTATGCCCGTGATCCGAACTGCTATCGGATCCAAGAGGCTTCCAGTGGGAAACATGTCCGCAGCCTGGACTGTACACCCAACAAGCGCATTGCTATGAAATTTGCAAGATTAGGCAAGGTCCACGAAAGGAGCTTCCAAGCCTCCTGCAGAGACTGACTGGGTCAAGCGCCCCAGAAGGCAGACTGTTGACAAATTGTGTTATTGAACACGGCATAAACATCCTGAGGGCCAGGTGCACTGCACGCAGGTCCAGTGCATTAGCGACACTGGCTGGAGACCCTCACCATTCTGTTGCAGTCTTGGGGTTCGAAGCCCAAGCCACAAAATATATATGCACATTTGTACATGCGTGAAATTTGTCCGCTGTATTTATTTACCCATCCTAGAACTACTAGGAGCAGTGAGCAGCCATTCTCCGGCGCTCATGGGGCAATTAGGGGCTCAGACAGGGACACACATTGACCCACTTCTGGCCTGGCGTCGAACCCGGGACACCCAGAGGCTCTGGCTCATTACCAAAGTAGACAGTGCCAATTCTCTAATCATGCAAGCAACCGCCTAGAGTGATAGGCGCTGTATAGGCGCTGTATAGGCGCTGGATAGGCGCTGGATAGGCGCTGGATAGGCGCTGGATAGGCGCTGGATAGGCGCTGTGTCTGCGCATCAACACTCGCATGCCGGAGGGCCAGGGCGAGGTAGTCCAGGGAATGTCCAATACGTCACATTCCAGCCGCTGTGGCATGGCTCTAGTTAGCAGACCAGCTAAAACTGTGGCCATGAGCAACCAGCTCAACAGCTTCATCTAGTGACACCACCAGAGAAGCAATGTTCATAGTTTAGGCGTTTAGCAGGCGCTCTTAATCCGGATCGACTTACAGTAAGGTAATGTAAGTAAAGTAAGCAATGTTGGCATCAACCACTAGCCTTAGGTCTAGGCCATATTGGGCTGTACTCCCCATGGCTGACCAGTCCTTGGTAAGAGGTTCTGGAACTGGCCCACATGCCAAATCTCATGATGTACGGCACCGAGGGTGTACAACGACGATAGTTGTTGGACGCATCCATTTAGGCCAAGCCGTTATATGGCCAGCTGGGCTATGTACTCTCAACGCTTTCGTCCAGCGACAAGCAGTAGCGGAGCTACACACTCCCAATGCCAGCGGTATATTCCAGTGGGCGCACGCCGCAGTGGCGTGGTCCCTCCAAAAGCGGCAGAGCGAGACACACTCTCAACGCTAATACTTTCCACTCCTTTCTTCCAGCGACAAGCAGTAGCGGAGCGAGACACACTCCTAATGCTTACGCTATATGGCGGTGGGCCGCCCGTCATGGTTTCTCAAAGCGGCAGAGCGAGATGCACTCTCAACGCTAATCCTTTTCCCCTCTTTCGTCGATTGACAAGCAGTCCCCGAGACACACTCCCAATGCTAGGGGTATATTCCATTGGGGGGGCACGCCGCAGTGGCGCTTACAAATGCAAAATACAGCATGCAGCTGGTATAACATGACTGTCAGTCATTATTTCTTGTTTCTTTTTCCCTGTCCAGCCTCATCATGATTTGTGTGCATGGGGATCTCCTCTTAAACAAGCTCAGTGCTTAATGAGTTTTCCAATTTAGTAGACCTTGTATTGCGAATTTGTACTTCCATGTACTGCTTTCAATTCAGTGGCCCAGAGTTCGTCATCCTGACAATTCCTCTAGCTGAGAAGCATCCTAAGGGCTCAATGCTAGCATCCCTGTGGGAGGCAAATCAGCCACAACCACGGCCAACCCAGTCGACCTTTCTGCCAGCAGTATGCTGCTGCAATTAGAGCCAAAACATTCACAGCCATAGCCTGTGTCAGGCACCATAGTCAGGACATGACCGGCACAAGTAATGGACCTTCTCTTCTGGGACCAGAGGGGACCAGCAATTGTTGCAATAATCCATGGGCAACAGCAACAGAGTGAGACACTCAATACTACTGATGACGTAGCCGTAGCAAAAGGGAGAATCATTCAGGCTACAGTGTCAAGGACACAGTATGATAGTCAAGAAGTGGCAAAGCGAAACACACTTCAGTCGTCATATAGAATTATTTAAGAATATTTCACAACCAAGCACATAGTATTATCTGGATAGCAGCAGAGCGACATACACTCAAGCTATGATATCAGTATTCACAGTATACTGCATATGTTGAATAGCCGTAGTGAGTACCAGGTACACCCAGTATTAGTGGGTAACAGCAGCAGAGTGAGATACACTTGTGCCATTGGTAACGTAGCCATAGCAACAGAGCGAGAATCGTTCACGCTACAGCGTCAAGTACATATGTACTTGTTAATGTATTGTGTCTTGGACACAATTAACATTAATGTTAATTAATGTTGTCTTGGACCCCAGGAAGAATAGCTGCTGGTTTCCCTTTTGCCACAGCTAATGGGGATCCATTGCCAATAAACAAAGTTTATTGATTATCAGTACCCCGAGTACAATGTTATTAATATGTAACTTCGTCGTAGCAAGGAGCGACAACCACTCAAGCCACAGTGTCAAGTCATGTGTCAAGTACCCACAGTATGATAACCAAGTGATGGCAAGGCAAGACACACTTGAACCATACCAGTATTATAATTCCATTTTACTACCAAGCACAAAGCAGTATAACCTGAATAACAGCAGCGAGTCACACTCAAACTGTGAGGTTAAGCACACACAGTGGCAGTATTGGCCATCAGTCTGGTAGTGTGCTATTCCCTGAACATGTCAGAAATGTCAGAGGAACACAAGACGCGTAAACTGTGTCATTTTTAGATTTGAGCTAAAAAGCATTATTTTACACTTTGGGCTATTCAAAAATAGCAGATCTACAAGCTCATAGCGCGGCACCAAGTACATGTAGTAATAGGTACACAGTATATCGTCCAATAACGACAAAGTGAAGCACACTATGGATGTCCTTTATTAGCTGCAGCTAAATTATATTTGGACTGGTTAAATTGGGGTTTGAACCAGGGACCTACAGACTTGCAGGTAGACTGTGTACTGACTGAGCCACTAGCCTTAGGTCTAGGCCATATTGGGCTGTACTCCCCATGGCTGACCAGTCCTTGGTAAGAGGTTCTGGAACTGGCCCACATGCCAAATCTCATGATGTACGGCACCGAGGGTGTACAACGACGATAGTTGTTGGACGCATCCATTTAGGCCAAGCCGTTATATGGCCAGCTGGGCTATGTACTCTCAACGCTTTCGTCCAGCGACAAGCAGTAGCGGAGCTACACACTCCCAATGCCAGCGGTATATTCCAGTGGGCGCACGCCGCAGTGGCGTGGTCCCTCCAAAAGCGGCAGAGCGAGACACACTCTCAACGCTAATACTTTCCACTCCTTTCTTCCAGCGACAAGCAGTAGCGGAGCGAGACACACTCCTAATGCTTACGCTATATGGCGGTGGGCCGCCCGTCATGGTTTCTCAAAGCGGCAGAGCGAGATGCACTCTCAACGCTAATCCTTTTCCCCTCTTTCGTCGATTGACAAGCAGTCCCCGAGACACACTCCCAATGCTAGGGGTATATTCCATTGGGGGGGCACGCCGCAGTGGCGCTTACAAATGCAAAATACAGCATGCAGCTGGTATAACATGACTGTCAGTCATTATTTCTTGTTTCTTTTTCCCTGTCCAGCCTCATCATGATTTGTGTGCATGGGGATCTCCTCTTAAACAAGCTCAGTGCTTAATGAGTTTTCCAATTTAGTAGACCTTGTATTGCGAATTTGTACTTCCATGTACTGCTTTCAATTCAGTGGCCCAGAGTTCGTCATCCTGACAATTCCTCTAGCTGAGAAGCATCCTAAGGGCTCAATGCTAGCATCCCTGTGGGAGGCAAATCAGCCACAACCACGGCCAACCCAGTCGACCTTTCTGCCAGCAGTATGCTGCTGCAATTAGAGCCAAAACATTCACAGCCATAGCCTGTGTCAGGCACCATAGTCAGGACATGACCGGCACAAGTAATGGACCTTCTCTTCTGGGACCAGAGGGGACCAGCAATTGTTGCAATAATCCATGGGCAACAGCAACAGAGTGAGACACTCAATACTACTGATGACGTAGCCGTAGCAAAAGGGAGAATCATTCAGGCTACAGTGTCAAGGACACAGTATGATAGTCAAGAAGTGGCAAAGCGAAACACACTTCAGTCGTCATATAGAATTATTTAAGAATATTTCACAACCAAGCACATAGTATTATCTGGATAGCAGCAGAGCGACATACACTCAAGCTATGATATCAGTATTCACAGTATACTGCATATGTTGAATAGCCGTAGTGAGTACCAGGTACACCCAGTATTAGTGGGTAACAGCAGCAGAGTGAGATACACTTGTGCCATTGGTAACGTAGCCATAGCAACAGAGCGAGAATCGTTCACGCTACAGCGTCAAGTACATATGTACTTGTTAATGTATTGTGTCTTGGACACAATTAACATTAATGTTAATTAATGTTGTCTTGGACCCCAGGAAGAATAGCTGCTGGTTTCCCTTTTGCCACAGCTAATGGGGATCCATTGCCAATAAACAAAGTTTATTGATTATCAGTACCCCGAGTACAATGTTATTAATATGTAACTTCGTCGTAGCAAGGAGCGACAACCACTCAAGCCACAGTGTCAAGTCATGTGTCAAGTACCCACAGTATGATAACCAAGTGATGGCAAGGCAAGACACACTTGAACCATACCAGTATTATAATTCCATTTTACTACCAAGCACAAAGCAGTATAACCTGAATAACAGCAGCGAGTCACACTCAAACTGTGAGGTTAAGCACACACAGTGGCAGTATTGGCCATCAGTCTGGTAGTGTGCTATTCCCTGAACATGTCAGAAATGTCAGAGGAACACAAGACGCGTAAACTGTGTCATTTTTAGATTTGAGCTAAAAAGCATTATTTTACACTTTGGGCTATTCAAAAATAGCAGATCTACAAGCTCATAGCGCGGCACCAAGTACATGTAGTAATAGGTACACAGTATATCGTCCAATAACGACAAAGTGAAGCACACTATGGATGTCCTTTATTAGCTGCAGCTAAATTATATTTGGACTGGTTAAATTGGGGTTTGAACCAGGGACCTACAGACTTGCAGGTAGACTGTGTACTGACTGAGCCGGATAGCAATCAAGCTAACAAGCGCCATATGTCTGGTAGATAGAATGTCTGCGTCAAAGTGAGAACCACTTTCAGCAAAAACATTCACAGAAGAGCGCTCATACAGTGGTGTAAAGTAACTAAGTACATGTACTCATTACTGTACTTAAGTACAATTTCGCTTAGGTATTTGTACTTTAATGGAGCCCAGTTATCTGCCACTGCGCTCATTAACGCTTTGGTGGTCTCCTCGAGGCGAAAGAACACCTTCTATGAGACACATTAACCAGTCAATCTGGCTCCACCGCCGTCGTGTCATCGAGGCGAGAGACGGTCTTCTCAAAGCGGCAGAATGGGATACATCCTCAACGCTGAATACTTTCCCCTCTTTTACTTTATTTGTCTGTAAACAGCACAATGCATGCACTCACCGTCGCCAATGTACAGCTATGGCTCCATAGTTATCCGTGCCAGGTTCAACAACAACGGTGGAGCGGGGAAAGTTAACGGTGTTATTGTCGTTAGCTCCAATGCTACAAGCAGCCGCTAACTCCATTCACCGTCGCCTTTTTCCATGCTTTTTTTTTTTTCCTTCCTTGTTCCTTTCCGACAGCCCCTATAAACGGGGTAACGTAATTCCATGGTAGCAGGCTACGCAGTCTCTGGAGGACGGACCGTAGTCCGCAGCCCCAACCGTGTCGGTTACGAAACTTCCACGCGCAGCTGCAAGTATCGACCTACGCTTCTGGAGGCGAAAAGATGAAAGAGGATGAACGCTGTGTGCCCCGCCCCTATATAGGTGGCGTGCGTGCACACAGGTCACGAGTGACTTTGTTGGTATTAATATTCGACCTATGCGCGAGATGATATCCAGGTGTTGAAAACACTGCCTCTGGCGGTCAGTAGGAATGAAGTAGAACTATTATTTACCCTCCTGTTTAGATGCCCCATGACTTCCACTAAATTACCAGAGGTCTCCCAGGTAATACTAGTGGGTTTTCAGCTGGTCTCAAATTCACCAAGCAAGTACTCGCACACAAAAGCTCTTATCGATTGCTAAAGCACACACACACACACACACACAGAACAAAGATTTGTGTTCTATGCTTCACTGAAATGTGAATGTGTCTGATGCAGGAGGACACCGCGGCCCAGCAGCGCTCGGCCCGCGGCCCCCCGGGTCAAGAGACAGGAGAGCTGTAACGAAGCGATTCCAGCCGAGAGGTGACTTCATCACAACACATACACTGATGTCACAGACAGCTTTCATTCATGCTACCCAGGGCCATACTTGGTTCTCTTGGTGGGAGTCCCTTTACCGAGTCCAAAATCACTACTCCTGTCCCCCAGTCGTGTGTGTGTGTGTGTGTGTGTGTGTGTGTGTGTCAAGCCTGTGTGTGTAAAAAAGAACTTAACCCATTGAGACCTGAAGCCGATTCTACAAACGTCTTCTAAATCCCAACAGTTTTCTGAAAAAAAAACGTATGTTTCTATATCACTGGTGCTCAAACATTTTCATGTCAAGGACCCCCAAAATGATATGTATTTGGCCGCGGACCCCCATCTCAAAATATGTTGTTCCAGGGACCCCCCAGAAGCAAATATTTGAGTTAAAAATGTTCGCTTTAAAACGATATATATTCAAAGATTTGCACACATTTTTAAGATTTTTCAAAAATAGCAGATCTACAAGCTCGTAGCGCGGCACTCGGTGCCGCGCTATGAGCTTGTATATCTGCTATTTTTGAATAGCCAAAAGTGTAAAATAAAGATTTTTAGCTCAAATCAAAAAATGACAAATCTTTTCAAATTTCCATGTTGTCAGACTTGAGCTATCAAGCTATGAATCACGTCCTCTCTATCGCTCCCCCCCAGGCTAGCTAGTGCCAAGCCCCCAGCAGCAGTCATTATGGAGGGGAGAAAGCTGTCTGACGATGAGGAGGATGACGATGAGCAGTTTATAGTGGAGGAGGCTGCCGCTCCGCCCCCAGACCTCCCAGAGATGGAGGTGGTAAGTGGACCAAGGAGGCCCTAGTCTAGCAGTAGTTTGCTTGGTTAAATACCACAGAAAGTCGACGTAGGATCGTAATCTCCCGTTTCCCGTCTATTGCAGGCACCTACAGATGAACTAGATGGTGAAGAAAAACATGGTATTTATCTCCATCTTTTCGTTCAACCAAAAACAACCACACACAACAGTTGCTGGCGTTATGATAAGGATCTATCTCTGTAACTTTCTTCATAGGTGGGCTTGTGAAAAAGATCCTGGAAACCAAGAAGGACTACGAATCGTCGCCGTCCTCCCCAAAGCCTAAAGAGCAGGTAGGTACAACCATAGACATATAAAGGTAGACGCCTCCTCTGGCTCTGAAAAGTCGGCATCTCGGACGCACTTCCGCTTCCTCTATGCTTCCGGGGGGAAGCTGGAAACTTCCGTGTGCGTCACAGAAGGGGGCGTTCGGTAGGCCAATCAGAGGCAGGTGGGGTGGGTCTTTTCTTAAGAGGCAGCCGCGCAGCAACTAGTCAGTTAGACGCGCTGTGATTGGCCAGTAGTTAACGTGATGTGATTGGTCAGTAGTCAAACAGCCCCCCGGAAGAGCCTTGTATTGAGAGACCAGTCGTTACAATGAACTGCAGAGGCCAATGAGGTATCTAGGTTTCTATATCTATGGGTACAACCAACCACGGTGTGCAGTTCTTATCCATCACCACCAGAGGGCAGTAGCAGACTAGATAAGAACCCCCATCTCATTCATTCCTCTCCTGTGACTCCTTCAAGCCTCAACGTCAGTGTTATGAGCCAACTTTTCTGGAAAGTCTTGCTCCTTGGGGCTGGAGTTTTGATCAGATTGCAAAGCCCCAAAGCAACATGGGGCCATTATCAAAAGAAAGATATTGGAAGTGCAGTGGTGCAATTGCCACGCCATGAAACCTGTGAAAAATGTTCCTCTTCATTGAAGCAGAAGGAATAACAACCAAACAAGCATGGCCTCACACACATCACACCACAATTGACACACAAATCAAGATGTCTGGAGCATAAGTAAGCATGTTTTTTTTTTTTTTCAGGGCTAGATAGAGTTACACCACTTCTTAGACATGCCCTAAATGAGTCTCGATTATAGCGTTCTCAGAAAATTCTGCGCCCATTATCTTGATATCTGCGCTGTCTGGAGAACTAGTTTTCAGAGCAATTGTTTGGCCAATTCACACTCCCTTTGCCACGTGTGGCCCTGTGACAGAATTAGGTAATTGTAGGAAAACCGACCCATGCACAACCAATTATCCTGACAATGGGATTTTCAAACCCTGCTTCACTTTGTGTCACTGAACGTCCTCCATGAAAAACAATACGCGCGCACGATGGCCTTGTGTTCCCGTCAAGCTCCTTTGAATCTCATCTTGTCTTGGCCTCCCAACTCTAAACGCTTGTCATCCTTGATCGATTTTTCATGACTCCGAACGTGCCCTCTGCGTGCCGAGGTGACGCATTGGTGCCGTTGCTCATGTGCTCGCTCTCTCTCTCCGCCGGTGTGTTTATCAGCTGGAGAGAGAGAGCTCCCTCATCGTCAATATTTGGAGAGTGAATCAGTGTGAAGCTTGAAGTCTGGTCTGTGTGCTCCAGCGGTGCGGGGTGGCGTACGTACGCCGCCCGTTTTGGGTGGTCCTCTCCGCCGAAGCGTACGCTCTGTGCCTCCCTGCCCCAGCTGACCACCCTGACTCTGATGGATGCACTGTTTTGGACTGCCGTTCATGCAGAAAAAGGCCTCTGGTCTACTGCCTCCTTCTTCCCCCCGACCTCAACCCCCCGTCCCTCATCACTCACTCCAGTGAGGTTGTCTCATCTTCAGCGATGAACTGGACAGAAGACTCGCTTGACTCCACAGTTTTATGTGTTGGACCGAGTCATAGTCTGGGCTGCAAATTAACCACTTGAAACCTAGCGTCCCCTGTTCTGGGATTGTCATAGTAGTTGAAAATAGACAAACATCCGGTGGAAATAGATGAACCTTTTGGCACAAAACGAAAAACGCATCACAGGGGGCGTGTTGTGAGCTTGTAGATTAGCTGTTTTCGTTGTTTAATATGGTTTAATTTGGTTTAGGGTTTAATCTAGCTTCTTCTCATGCCTGTGCAACTCATAATTTCTTCCTCCGATTGATCCCTCGGTTAAGAGATATTTTTCCCCTTAATAAACGAGCTGCAATCTGAAATAGTGCAGGGATTCCTTGGCGCAACCGGACCACAGCGCGTAGGATTGATCCTAATTGACTTAATACAGCCTCATCAGTTTTCAGGGATTCCAAGACCCTCATTTCAGGGGTATCCTGTATGTGGTCTGCTTTGAGGTACCCTACAGTCTGAATAGGAGGTAGATCTACTCATAGGATCTGTTCAGAGCCCCCCCTCCATTACTGGCCTTGCCTCGTCAGCTGTATAAAGGACTATAATGACTTCCTTCCTGACATGAAAGGGTGGAGGGGGTCACCGTAATGGAGTCGTTTCTTTTCTTGTAATCACGGCACGGAACATGGAGGGTTAAAAAATGTAAATATTGAGCTTCCCCATCCCGTGTGGCGTGACAGGTTTGAAATTTCAGCGAGCGTGGGGTTCTTTTTCTCTTTTTTTTTTATATCACTGACGTTTATCAAAATACACCATCTTTCAGTTAGTTTTGATCCCCTTTGATTTATGACTGCACATGCAGTTCGACACACAAAAAGCTTTCACTTTACCGTTTCATGCCATTTTAAGGAAATCCAGTCTGCGGCTTTATGCCCCCATTGTAATAAGTTCTGCACTTCGTCTTCTACGCCTCCCTTTCGAATCCGTTTCGCTATTGTTAATGCCAACTAAATAATGTAATAAAAGGGAGCTCTCGAACAGTCGAAGCAATTGTATTTTGCCATATCCCCACCACAGTGTGTGCGACTGAAGAATTTGCTGTATATTTATGGGGACGACCTTCCTCGTGACCCCTCGGCGCATTTGTATATTTTTCCAAGATACTTCTCGGAGGGTGTCTTTTTTATTTAGACAGAATCCTGCCCCCTTCGCAGCAGCTGCGTTTTCATAAGATTTTTTTTGTGCACCCCCTTTTTCCCCCCTTTTTCTTTTACCCCCATCAAATTAGGCTTGATGAAGGTCTCGTAATGTATAAATAAACCCCGTGGCACACAAATGGATGGCTGTTGAGTGAGAGTCACGGAGGAGAAAGGCCAGAATACTCTCTGCAGAATCATCAGGAAAATAAATACTCCTCCCTGCAGGCCCCGTGTCTTCATAAACATCCAGACATTTCTTTTTTCCTTTTTTTGTGGAAACGTAAGGGAAATGACCCTGCAGCATTCCATTAGCCGTATTGCTTTCGCAGAGGCCATGTTGACATATCGGAGGTATTGGGTGGGGAGGGGGGGGGTGAGGTTTCTGCAGAGAAATAACTGAAATTGGCATGATCTGATTTCAGGCCAGACCTCGGCCCTGGCAACACATTTTTGGATTTATGATTACGAGGCACGAATTGCGAGGGGGAGCATTCGGAGGCGATCATCTTCGAATCTCCCGGAGTCCCCGGAGCAGTGTTGATTTCGTCGACTAAAACTATGACGAAAAATGTTCGAACTAAACTAAAAGACACTTCATTTTAGGGTTGGTTGCGCTAAGGTGTGCATGCTGAAAATAGCAGATCTACAAGCTCACAACGCGTCGCACTGCGACGCGTTGTGAGCTTGTAGATCTGCTATTTTCAGCATGCAACCGAGTGTAAAATCAGCCATTACGACGCCATCAAGGCACCGCCACAATACATTTTAGTCGACTAAATCAACTGTAGATTTAGTCGACTATAATCTTATGATATTTAGTTGACTAAAACTAGACAAAAAGTTAAAAAAATCAGATGACTAAAATATGACTGAAACTAAATGGAATTTATTCAAAAGACTATGACTAAAACTAAATCAAAATTTGCTGTCAAAATCAACACTACCCCGGAGCCTCTCTCGAGATACTTTTTGAATAACATACCACCCCGCTGCGTTTCAATAATATGAGTTCCCATTTGTCGGGTCCTGTACAATGGAAGCCTTTAGTTGTCCCCTCCATTGAGATTTCCCCCTCTGGTTCAGCTGGGGGGCCCAAGGTGGTGATCTCAGCTGTGACCCCTAGGGGGTTACAGTGACCTTATAACAACATCCTGTAACCTCCCCGGGCCTCGGGACCCTCATCTTCCCTCCTCACCTCACTGACTCCCAGCTATTTTTATGATCTGACTGGACTTTTTGGATGGGCTTTCTATGAAAAATGGGGGAGGAAGGGCCACGAACAACTTCCAGGACCGATTCTCATCCTGTAATGTGTTGCTCCGCTGGCCCACCTCTGAGACTTTCTCTGGGAACACGCAGTAAAAGAAGATTGAGCTGGATGTCCATCAGTGTCTCTAAATGGACACCGGTAGCCAGGAACGAGGCGCACTCCCAGAGGTTTCAACTTGTTTCCACTTCGAGTGTCTGGGGTCTTCAATGATGTAATACGTCCATTAATCAACTACAGTATAGAGTCTCTCTTTTTAAGTGTGTTGATCACTAAAGTTCCTCAACAATTAAGCAATTGAAAATGCTGTCATCTTTGTTGAGAAGCACGACGACGACAAACTATAGTCCCAGGTTCCCTCTCGCGAAAGAGATTCCATATCGGTGAGGTCTACTTGGCTAAATAAAGGTTTAATACAAATGCTAATATAGATATTAGCCTAGTCTTGCGTAGCCAGATGATCGCTGATCTCCGCCTACCAGTCTAGTGATCTAAATTCAGTGTAGGGACTAAAACTGGATGGAAATATTTCAGACATTTAACCCATTAAGACCTGGAACGCATCTGTATACATTTTTGATTCGAGCTAAAAAGCCTTATCTTATACTTTGGCTATTCAAAAATAGCAGATCTACAAGCTTGTAGTGTGGCACTCGGTGCCACGCTATGAGCTTGTATATCTGCTATTTTTGAATAGCCAAAGTAAGATAAGAAAAATCAAAAAATCGTGAAAATGTGTGCAAATCTTGTATATATATTGTTTTAACGCATTTTTAACTCGAATCTTTGCTTCTGGGGGTCCCTGGAACAAAATATTTTGAGATGGGGTCGGCGGCCAAATACATATCATTTTGGGGGTCCTTGACATGAAAAAGTTTGAGCACCACTGATATAGAAACATAAGTTTTTTCAGAATACTGTTGGAATTTAGAAGACATTTGTAGAATCGGCTTCAGGTCTTAATGGGTTAAATAAATGACTGCATTGCAGAACCAATGCAAAGACGTAAGGGTGTTCCTTTTTAACGGGACGGTGTCATGATTGGTTTTCAAAGAAGTGGGCATAAGTTCGTGGTTCGTCAATGGTGACATCTAAATTCAACGTGGAGGCTAGAATAGCACTCCGCTATTCTAGCCCCTACATCGAATTTAGATGTCAGCAGACATATATTGGTAGGTGGAAATCACTGATCGTCTGGCTACGCAACACTAGAGCTTCTCCTGAACGTGCAACGGCGTGTACCTATAGTGATAGGTGCTCAACATGGCTCAGTCATGACAGGTTTTATACCTTTTGTCATTAGTCCTCTTGTCCTGACCAACGTCAAGCTGATGAATGAAGTTGGTTGTTACATCATGAGGGGAAGCTCTTCCCTCGTGGTGAACTCGTCCATTCATGGCTAAATGAACGTGTCTTTAATTAATGATACCCAAGAGGTTTCTAGGCCTCCGACGGGGATCCATGCGTGCTAGTCATTTTTCTTGTCAGAGGCTACTTTGAAGAATGCTCCCACCCACCCCTTCGCTGCAACTCCCTATTACCGCGCCATAAATCATGCTTTTTTTTTTGCATGCAATTCCTAATTAAACTAATTAGCTGTGTAAGGACAAGATGGATTCCACATTGCAGTGTAGCTTGAAGGGTTGCATGCCGAGTTTGTGAGGTCTGCCCATAGTGGTAGACCTGAGACGATAGAGTAGCCCTGGGGACAGATTTTTCAGGAGCATTAAAAAGTGAACAAAATATTGAAAGTGCTTTTAATAACCACTTAAGCCCTGCATACCTTGTTGTATGAGCAAGAGAAAAGATATCCTATCTTCAAGCTCACAACGTGAATTTGGGAAATTTGGATACATTTTAAATTTTAAATATTTTACCCATAATGATATTTGTCCTAAACTAATAGAGGACATAGGAATATGGACGTCTCTTGACAGACAACTAGAAAAAGTGCTCCTCGGAGCACAGGTCTCCGCCAGGTCAGGTACGTTATTGTGGCCTACTGGTGGCGCTATAATAGGCCAATGTGAAAAGGGTGCCATTTATTCTTAGGTCGTTCACGGCAATCGGACACTGCATTCATGATTTGAGGCATTTTGTTCCAAAAATGTGTTTTGCTAAATTAGACCTGCTGGTGGCGCTATAACAGGCCAATGTGAAAAAGGGTGGCATTTCTTCCTTGGCCTAGTGGGAATGTGTTGTGAAATTTCACGGAAATCGCAAGCTGCGTTCATGATTTGAGGCATTTAGTTTAAAACGGACCAATCCTGCAAATTTTGGAAGCCAACCTTAGCCAATGAGGATGGAATATGGGAAATCGGACAGATCCGTGTTGATCACATGACTATAGAGATACTGTGTACTGATTTGCATGACGTTTGGATAAAATCTGTAGGAGTAATATAAAAAAATGGGTTTTGCACAAATCAGTCTCCAGGTGGCGCTATAACAGGCCCATGGGAAAATTTTGAGGCAGAGGTTCTGAATTGGCATCCACGGTGTGTGTGCACAGTTTCGCAGCGACCGGGCCAACGGTGCCGGAGATAAGCTGCTAACACACGGACAGGACACACGGACACACACACGGACACACACGGACGGACGGTCGGACGGACGGTAAAACATACTCTCTCGCCATGCCTTTCGGCCTGGCGAAGACAATAAGAAAGGTCTTAAGTTTTTCTTGCAGTGCTTTGCCGGATCATGTTTTCCCACGATAGAAGCATCTTGTATCACGAGGATGATGGTCTTAACCACTTCTGGTCTTGGCAGCTAAACGACGTACCACCTGCTCTCGGTAGCAGCGGCTCCCCTTTTTTAGACCCTTCTGCTTTGGACTTCCATCACTGTCTGAGATAATGGCAAAACCTAGCCACCCTCCTCCTCCTCCTCCTTCCTGCTTCTCCTACTGGGCCACCACATTCTAAACAAATATTGTTCTGGGATCGGGGTGAGAAAGAGAGGAAAAACTAGGAGCTCACTGGTGTTGTTACGCCCCACAGAGGCCTCTATAAAGCAGTGATTTATGTCCAGCCCGGACAGAGTCCACACAAACCAGGGGTCCTGTTTTCACTGCAGTTTTATATATATATATATATATATATATATATATATATATATATATATATATTCCGAGACAGAGGCAGAGGGGGCAGAGGCACGGAGTGGGCGGGAAGTAAGAGTGAAGCCGCGGGTCTCGTCTGGGCCAGGCGGGCGGGCGGGCTGGCGGACCGCGGCCGTGCAAGGCGAATGAGCCATAAGAGTGTTTGTCTAGCTGCTGTGTTCGCGCGGGGCCCCGGTGGAAAGCCACCCACCTTGACGGAGGGACCCTTGGGCCTGGGCGTTTCGACCCTCACACCCCCGGGCCACCGCAAAAAAAGGGTAAAAAACTAAGGCAACTTGTCAATTTCTACATTTTCTTTTTCGCTCGCTTCCTGAAGGGAATGAGCGGCAAACATTTGAGGTTTCGTGTGTTTTCTTCTCTAGCGCGGTCCTGTCTTGTTAAGTCGCTTTTCAACGTTGTAATTACCGAGCCGCTTGGTTTGTTTTTAAGAGATGGCTTGATAAGACAGGGGGCTCCTAACAAATGTGGAACCGGCTCTTTGCCAAGCGTGATATTTGGCCTCCTACCCCAGTCGACTGTGTGACGGGTCGGTGTGTGTTTTGAAGGGGAAGTTGTCAGTTAGTTTACACACTGTCGCAAACGGTGATTTTTCTGTTGCCGCACAAAGGCAGGTGCTTCCATCTGTGGAGCAGGAATGACATAAATTGGGCCGAGCGTTGAACTTGAAAGGGGGCATAAGTGTAGTAGTTGTTACTCAATACTGTAGTAAAATAACCTCACTGCCACAGCCTGTTACTTAAATAAACAAGGCTTTAAGACCAGGAGTGTGTGGGTGGGTGGGTGGGTGCCGTGTGTCCACTCTATATATCTGCATGTGCTTATACCTCTGGTTGGTAGTGCTATGCCTTTACGTGTGTGTGTGTGTGTGTGTGGGGGGGGTGTGTGAGAGAGAGAGAGAGAGAGAGCATGCATGCATATGTGTGGCGTTAGGCTAGTCAGACCTAGCGCTCTGTCATTTCACTGACTCAGACTCTCTCACACACAGACGTGCGCACACACACACCCGCACACACACCCGCACACGCACACTGAAGAGGCCTTGCAGAGCCCAGCTGAGCAAACATCACTGGGTCTGGTCGTGCCAAGGGGAGGCCCTTCTCTAATACCTCTCCCCCTACTCCCCCTCAAGGGGCTGAGGGTAACTGGGACATAGCGGAACCCCCTCTCAACCCCACCATCATACACTGGAGGCCTTCACCAGCCCAGTCAGCCAGTCCCCCTACATTTAACCAACACAATTCAGCCACGCTTTTGATCTTTATATATACAAGTAGGTTGGTAGAATTCCTGCTTAACATTTTTAGCCTTGAAATCCTAAACCACTAAATGCAGTCCTGCTCTGGCCATGGGCATTTGATACTTTGCTAGCAAGTGTAGAATTCCTGAAGAGGGTTTATTATGTTTTGATTGAGGGAGAAGCGCGCGTGTGTGCGTGTGTTGTGTGTGTGCGTGTGTTGTGTGTGTGTGCGTGTGTGTGTCACATGTTTGCATCTGTGTGTGCGTTCGTGTACTGGTTTATTGCAGCTCAAAGTGTTAAAACCAAACAGTTTATCTTCCAAGTTACTTTTAACTTAACTAACACTTGTGACTTTATTTAACTTTTGCCAGGTAGACCTTGACCTAAGACATGCTTTAAATGTTTTTAACCACAGGTCAAATCACCAAGATGTGTGAAGAGTTTATCTCATTTCCCTGATATTAAAATCTCTTTCTATTTCAAAATGCCCAACGGTACAAAATTAAAACAAAACCGGAGGAGAGATGCCTTTATGTCCTTGGTTGTCAAAATGATAACATTTTGATGACTGGACATTTTGTTATTAACTTTGGGTAATTATGTGATTTTTTTAAATGGATGAATATAGTGTTTATTAAACAACCCAGTATAGTTCTATTCTATAGAGTATTTCTATTTACTAATCATAGTAAATCCTATTGATCCCAATCCCTTATCCTCCTATCCTATCTTCCTACTTTTGGGCATCATGTTGTGAAAATGAAAACCGTCATGAATGTTCGAAAAATAGCAGATCTACAAGCTCTATAAGATATACAAGCTCTGTGAGCTCGTAGATCGGCTATCTTCGCTATTTTTCACCCCGTCCACCGATCCACATCCAGAACGTGGTGTCCGAGGCGGCGAGGAAGAAGGAGCGCGACCTGGTGTCACGGGAGATCGAGCGCCTGCGCTCGTCCATCCAGACGGTGTGCCGCAGCGCCCTGCCCCTGGGCAAGATCATGGACTACATCCAGGAGGACATGGACTCCATGCAGGCCGAACTGCACACCTGGCGCCAGGAGAACAAGCAGCATGCTCAGGCCCTTCTGCAGGAGCAGAGGTACGGAGAGAACACACACACACACACACACACACTTAAGTACAATTTTGAGGTACTTTTACTTTACTGGAGTATTTATATCCAATTGTCTATACTTTTACTTCTGCTCCACTACATCTCGGAGGCAAATATTGTACTTTTACTCCACTGCAATTATTTGAAAACTTTAGTTACTTTGCAGATATAAATGATTACATAATAAAACATATTGCGCGAGCACACACACACACACACACACACGCACACGCACACGCACACGCACACACGGCACATTTCGCATGATCACAGTTTAGGCGTGATGCATTTCATTTATAAAGCACTTTACATTCATAGACACACACACGCACACAGACAGATTGTCAGATGACTGAATGCTTTGTGATTCTACGTCTTTGTGTGTTGACCGTGTGCCACAGAGCGACAGACGGTGCGGTGGAGCCCCTTAAAACCGAGCTGGTCGAGCTGGAACAGCTGATCAAGGACCAGCAGGACAAGATCTGCGCCGTCAAGGCCAACATCCTGAAGAACGAAGAGAAGATCCAAAAGATGGTGACCAGCATCAACTTTTCCTCCAGGACATGAGGAAAACAAAAGTCTATGAAATAAACTTTTATTTTTTTAAGCACTGACGTTTTTTTTCTCTCGAGACAAATCAGTTCTTGCATTGAGTAAATGGTAAAAATTAAAAGCTGCTCTTAACCCATTAAGACCTGAGGTTTTTTGAAAGTTTTGAAATTTTGAAACATTTCGGAAAAATAGCCAAAGACATCTAAAGTGACACAGATGCGTTCCAGGTATCAATGGGTTAAGGGGTTTCAAGCAGTGTCCCCCCAATATCCATACACTACCATTTCTAGGAACTTGGCACAAACCTACTTGCCAAATCTGGTTGCTTGTAGCTGTGGGCTGGTTGTCTCCTCTATCAGCCACTCTGGCGGGGTAACCAATCACCGTTACGGAGGTCCCGTTCTCATCTAAAAACCAGATGCCTGGCCAAACAGTAAAAAAAAAGTGGCTAGTGAATTTGCAAGCCACTGTGGATGGAGGACAATGAAACGGTCCTGCCGCGCACACAATACACCCCCCACTCACCCCTCTGCCCCATTACTTAACTATTTCCTTGTGCCTTTGTGGAAGGTAGGACCTTTATCCCGCGGGGGAAACTTCACCCAGGTGATGATGATGGCTGCTCAGATGGTCATGAGCGCTCGGAGGGGGGGGGGGGGGCTGTTCGGGGTTAACCCATTAAGACCTAACAGTTTTTTGAAAAAAATCGAAAAAAAAAATTTCCCAAGATTTTTCAAAAATAGCAGATCTACAAGCTCATAGCGCGGCACTCGGTGCCGCGCTATGAGCTTGTATATCTGCTATTTTTGAATATCCAAAGAAATCTAAAGTGACACAGATGCGTTCCAGGTCTCAATGGGTTAAGTGTCTTGCTCAGGGACACTTCGACACGGGCGTGCCGGGGAAGCGAACCGGTGACCTTCTAATTACTTGGCGGCCTCTCTACCCACTAAGCTACGGATGGCCGGATTTAGTTTCAGCTTCACCCCAGCTGATGGCTGCTCAGATGGTCATGGTTTGAGCGCGTGTGGGAGAGGTGTTGGGAGTCAGGTGTCTCGCTCAGGAACACTTTGACATGTACTGTATAACTGGGGTGGGATGAGGGTTGGAACCGGCAACCTTCCAAATTCCCAGACGGTCTCTCTGCCCCACTGCAGCTGCGGCTGCCACAAATTAACGAGCCAGCGAATGCTTCACTTGCTCAAAAAAAAGGTTTGTCGCTAGTAACTGCTTGAGAAGACCAAGGGAGTCCTGCACATTTCAAGGTGAGCAGACATGTCCATGGAAATACTAAGCAATTCTCAGTCCAATGTCATATATTTCTATGTTTTAATTTTCATTAACCAATTACAAACGTAAACTCAAGACAGTATTTAGCCCTTACCCACTGCTATGTGCAGAACCTTTATAGTTTCACTGGACTTGTAGTCTTCATGTGTTCTTTAAGTTGCCTGGTTTTAAATGTGATCTGTGCATCTATCATGGTAATCTGGGACTCTAGCAGTACAACAGTGGTTCACAGTCTACAGTGCTTTTCAGTGGCACATTCATCTGATTGAAAACTGGAAACGTGTTCAAATCAACTGATTTGATAGCACTGACTTATTAACTCATTTATATTCCACTGTAACATCAACCGAGGACAACTCTGACTAATCGCGCTTTGGCTGTTTTGACAGCCACTGGTTCCTCTGTTTACCTGAACCTCTTTGTAGCTTGTAAAAAAGCAATATACTCAAATGTGTACAGTACCTGTTTGTCTAGTGGCATCTCTTCCATTGTTCCACTTGTGAAGCACCACTGCACTTTGAGAAGCAACATTAACCACAGTCATTGACCCTGGCATCCCTATTTTGGGCATGTCAATTATAGATGGAAATTTCCCAAAAATGTCCACCTATAATGAATGACATGCCCAGAATTGGGACACCAGGTTCAAAGTGGTTAAAGGAGGTACTGTAGCTAGAATAGCTATGCTTTCTTTCTTTCTTTTCTTTTTTTTAAGGAAAACCTTAAAAAATTATTAGGAGCACAAAAAAAAAAAAAACTATTTGTGGTGGATGTATTTTTCACATATTACTGTGGAGGCCCCTACGTCCTAAATACAGGGTTTGTTGGGTTGCTCTTTTGGAGCAAGGCAACATTTATACTGTACTTGGTTGCTCGCTGTGTTGTGCACCGAAAATAACGTGTTGCGTTGTGAGCTGTGAGTATAAAACAGGCTTCAGTACTGCAGGTATTTAAGAAGTGGGACGATGGCTTCTTCTATATTAAGCCCAATGCATACTACACACACCAGAACAGGCGAAATGTGTACACACTGCTTGGCTCAAGCCAGTCGACTCGCCACCAACAAACAGCACAAGCCGTGGTGGGCGGGTTGTGTTCTATGACGGTATGAAATGCAATTTGTCTGTCAGACGTTTTTTCGGTTTGGGTAGCCCTCGCGAAACTAACTGACTTTGTTTAGCCTATCGTGTAGTATGCAGCTACCTTTTGTTCATAAAATTCCATACAAACAAGTGATATAAACATAAGATGAAGCCATATTTGGTCGCTGTCCAACATGATAATCGCAGATGACAAAAAAAGGGAATCATGAATGAACCAAATCGGTGTCCCGATTTGCCAGAAAATGTCAATAATGTATCTAGGTATTTCTTCCTGTACTTTGTGTAAAACAAAGTAGAGCATAAAATTCTAATGTGCAGTGGCCTGTCACAACTTTTTTTGCAACGGTAAAGCATTGTGCTTAAATGTGCACCAGTGTCAAGCACTGAAAATAGCATATCTACAAGTGAACTTGTATATTGGCTATTTGATGCACCACGTAGAGCACAACCAAGTATAAATCAGGCATATAACATTTCATCACACTATTTACTACAGTGAATATCTATTTTGTGGTCACAGATGTATTGTATATTCCAGTTTCTCTTCATTTTCATATCAGTATTATAGTTATAGCCCATGGAATGTAAATGTGAACATAGATGTATTGTACGGTTTAAATACTTTCCAACTGAAAATCCTGGACAGTGGGGGCCCATTTCTGAAATATACTTAAAATAAAAATATTCCATATATTTTGTATGAAAGGACCATTTACACTGTAAACTAATTTGTACCATTTCCACAGTTGCGCTTTAAACTGTATATTATGTATATCTGGAGTCTGTATCATAGTTGAGATAATTATATAATTTTTGTAGTGGAGTGAATTAAATGGTTACATTTCAATAAGCATTTTGTCTCCATGTCATTTTGTGTTTTTACGACAACTTCATGATTGGTAATTATATGCAAAATGACCATAGTTTAAGTTTTTGACGAGTTCAACCCAAGTCCTTGTGACATTTGGAACACCCGAGTCACACTTGCAAGGAGACCCATTTTCTTTCAAGCAGAGCCTGACATGACATAATCAAAACCTTCAAATTTTCATTAAAGGCCCTAGTTAGAGAACATCGGCACCGATTATTCTCCGGCAAGCCACGAAACAGCTGCGACACACACAAAAAGCATTAGGAAGCCCTTAAATGGCCATTAAGAAAGATTTGGACAGAGCATTTGTAATACAAATCAATTTAGCCAAAGGCCCCCCCTCACAGAGAGCTCGGACACCTGCTTTAAGTAAAGACGCTGGCCTTAGCCTCAACAGTTGGATTAAGAGACCACAGTACAATCCAGTTACAGCTCCCATTATCCGTCTGCGTTTACCTTTTCACTGCAGGGTTCTGCAAACAAAACTACATTGTCAAAAAACTAGCAAGAAGTGACATGGTTTAGGAGAAAGGCTGCCTCCAAACTTTCAGACTTTGAGCTTAACAATAGTTGGTGCCTGCTAATGAACGATTTGATTTGACAAGTGGAGTGGGCTCCTAAGATACACATCACCCCTTTTCATTGCTCTGGCCTGCAGTCGCCCACTAATCCGTATAGTAGGCCAGGTTGAAAGGGCCGGCCAATCCTTAATTTTAACACAAACCACACCACTTTGTTTGGAAGCACAGGGCTATGGTTTGGACCGCTAGAGTGGCTGTAACCTCACAAAATCATAGCTGCAGCTCTGAAGTACGTACTACTACTACGTCCATTGCCAGTTAATCATTTTCCATGTTCTTTTTATTACACTTTATAATTTAAGGACTGAAATAATACTATTTACAGCGAAAACCTTAAATATAAACTAGTCACAATAATGTAGTCTTTTACGCTATTGTGAACTTAAGACATTTTTATGGTCACTCGGTTGACATTCATTGTATCAAGCATTGCCTTTTTAGAAAGGAGTATTGCCTTTGACTGGTGTAGATACTTTACTGAAGTATCTATCCAGATGTATTCCTTTTTTTCCACCATGGATATGGGGTATTAGTGTGTTTACAGAGCTGGAGGGTCTCTTTAGCCCTGTCTGTCCAGGCCAGGGTGACACATGGAACAGCTGACCTGTCTGTTTATTTTTAGACCGCCGCCAGAGCCGCTACAGCCACGGTTCAACTGTCGTCAGGCAGCAGTAAAAGCCACAGCTCCATGGCTTCCACGTGAGACTTCCAGCGACCACAGTCTCCCACCCGCCACAGATAGTCTGTTAAAAAAGATGGTGCATTCACATTAACATGTTCATATTGTAAAAAGATGGTGCATTCACACATTAACACGTTAGAATGTAAAAATATGGTGCATTAAATGGTTCACCCAAAACAAATCGTATTTTCTATCAGTTACACACCCCATGAAGCCTTGAATTCATGGAGATGTTTTTATAAAGCAATATTATGATGACCGGCGGAGTCAATGGAGACGGTCATCAAATGATTGGCTCAGGAATGCGACAATTTTTTTGGGTGAACCACTCCATTAACATGTTAGATACAGGCCCGGGCTGCCTGCAGCCCTGGGCGCCAAGCTCGGGGAGGACCAAACGCCTGGCCAAAAAAGGAAGAAAGACCCGAGTATTGCAAGTAACAACGTGAAAACACTGTCCGGAGGCAGCTGAAATAATAGCTCTACATTGATGCATAAATGCGTCGGCAAGAACCGCTCACCTTACTGATGCCCCCCCCCCCCCCTGCTTACAAAAGTCGCGCGGCCAGACTGTTGCCTCCCACAATTTTTCGGAGATTGTGGAATAGTTGTCTGGCTACGCGAGACTATAGTCGTGGGGGGGGCACCAAGCCTGGTCGTAGCCCAGGGCACCACAAAGGGTTAATCCGGCCCTGGTTTAGAAGGCGTGTTAAAAAAAAAAGATGGTGCATTCACATTATCATGTTAGATCAGTGGTTCTCAAACTTTTTCATGTAAAGGACCCCCAAATTGACACTTATTAGCCCGCCGGACCCCCATTTGAAAAAATAAGCCAGGGACCCCCATAAGAGAAGAGTTTTACGACTCTAGCAGTGATTCTCAATCATTGTAATTTAAGGACCCCCCCAGTTTGACATGCATTAGGCTACGGACCCCCATTTAATGGCATTTCTATCTCTGGGACCCCAATTCATATTGTAAAATCAATGTTAATTTAACTCTGAAAGTGTACAAATGGAACCAAATGGACCCGTTGGGGTAACTCTCAGAGTTACAGACCCATAAGGGTCCATTTGGTTTCTATAAATCATTTAGCTGGGGACCCCCTGGTATCCCCTCAAGTACCCCTGGGGGTCCCCGGACCCCACTTTGAGAACCAATGTGTTAGATAACCTGTAAAATAGATGTCGCATTTCCATTAACATGTTAGTGCAGTTACAGTGATGCTCGTATCCAGCGCACTGCCACAAGGTATACATCAAACTGTCCCTGAACTCAGTCAGGTCCCTGAGCAGGCACTCCTATTTCTGATGGATTTATAGGAGTCGAGAAGTCAAAAAGTACTTAAACATATTAAAATGTATGTTGTGTTTTATTATAGCTTAGAGCCCTCTCGAGACTGGTGAACAATTCTTTGACCAATGGAACAACTTTGGTGCAAAAACAACGTTTTTGAAATGACTATTCCTTGAGTTTACAGGCTGCTTTGACCAAGCAGTTTCATTTACCATTCTAATTATTATAAGCCTTTGATATGTGACAGGTTAGTACATTCTAAGCAGCGTAACCTCCTCGAGTTATCAGACGGGAGCAGTACAAATTCAATTCAACAATACAGATCCATGAACTTGTATGAGGGATTTCATTCTACCAGAAAGGGGATGGTTATTGACTTTATTGTCCCACTTGGTTGTGCTCACCTGACTAAATTTACTACGTGTAGTGACTCTGGAAAAAAAATGCGGTGGTTTCTGTATTATCCATATGGGGCCCCACTGTCATGTTGCCATGACCCAAGCAATTCTCCTGGCTACAGGTGTCATTTTGCCTGCTCATAATTGTCTCTCCAGTCTACTGTTTTAACCCATGGCATGCCAGCATAGCTGTGTTAATATCAATTATATCTTCAGTCCAACAATGTATCTTCTTAACTGTTTGGCAGTGGTGGAAAAAGTACTCACATTTCTTACTTAAGTAAAAGTATCAATACTGCCATGTAGAAATACTCTGTTACAAGTGAAAGTCCGGAATTCAAAATGAAAGTACAAAAAGTATTGGTATCAAAATGTACTTAAAGTACCAAAAAGTAGAAAGTTTACTCATTATGCAGAGTGTCCCATTTCACCCATTTACTATGAATCACCCCATTCTTTTAAAATGTATAATAATCTGCGCCACAATGCCTCACATTGATTATGAGCTTGTAGATCTGCTATTTTCAAATGTCAAATGGCCGAAATGTATAGGGCTGAAATGGTTAATGTATGTTTTGTAACAATATTCTAAATCTACAAAGTAACTAGTAACTAAAGTTTTCAAATAATTATAGTGGAAGTGGAGTAAAAAAAAAAGACATACATTATTTTTCTTTTCTTTTTTTTACTTAAGTACAGTACTTGAGTAAATGTACTTAGTTACTTTACACCACTGGCACAAATTAGAAAAAGTGTGTGATGTGTTTTTATTTTTTTTCCTTCCCAAACCCACGTTTGGGAAAACGTTTAAAGGGGAAGGAGGCGTCGTTCTCCTTTAAATCTTTTCCAAATAGGAGGAGCAGCAGCCATCCAGGAAGTCTAGCAGCACCACACACACTCTGAAACCTTCACGTTTGTTTACATTCTCCCTGCCCGTTGATATGTTCTGTTCTGTTGCATCATTTACACGCTGATCATCATCACGACCCTCTGGGCTTCTTCTAGTTCCAATTCAAAGGTCTTGATCACAGAATAACTAAACTAGAGACGCTGATCGATGGCCGACGGGTCAGACAGCGATGTTGACGAGCCGCCCAGCAGCAGTTTATTACCTCCTCTGATCACTGTGTCTGATCTACCCACTGCTACAGCTGCAGGTAATAATCACTAATGAATGAATGAGACCTACCCACTGCTACAGCTGCAGGTAATGATCACTAATGATTTTATGAGATCTACCCACTGCTACAGCTGCAGGTAATAATCACTAATGAATGAGTGAGATCTACCCACTGCTACAGCTGCAGGTAATGATCACTAATGATTTTATGAGATCTACCCACTGCTACAGCTGCAGGTAATAATCACTAATGAATGAGTGAGATCTACCCACTGCTACAGCTGCAGGTAATAATCACTAATGAATGAGTGAGATCTACCCACTGCTACAGCTGCAGGTAATGATCACTAATGATTTTATGAGATCTACCCACTGCTACAGCTGCAGGTAATGATCACTAATGAATGAGTGAGATCTACCCACTGCTACAGCTGCAGGTAATAATCACTAATGAATGAATGAGACCTACCCACTGCTACAGCTGCAGGTAATAATCACTAATGAATGAATGAGATCTACCCACTGCTACAGCTGCAGGTAATAATCACTAATGAATGAGTGAGATCTACCCACTGCTACAGCTGCAGGTAATGATCACTAATGAATGAGTGAGATCTACCCACTGCTACAGCTGCAGGTAATGATCACTAATGATTTTATGAGATCTACCCACTGCTACAGCTGCAGGTAATGATCACTAATGAATGAGTGAGATCTACCCACTGCTACAGCTGCAGGTAATGATCTCACTAATGAAAGAATGAGATCTACCCACTGCTACAGTTGCAGGTAATGATCACTAATGAATGAGTGAGATCTACTCACTGCTACAGCTGCAGGTAATGATCACTAATGAATGAGTGAGATCTACTCACTGCTACAGCTGCAGGTAATGATCACTAATGAATGAATGAATGAGATCTACCCACTGCTACAGCTGCAGGTAATGATCACTAATGAATGAATGAATGAATGAATGAGATCTACCCACTGCTACAGCTGCAGGTAATGATCACTAATGAATGAATGAATGAATGAGATCTACCCACTGCTACAGCTGCAGGTAATGATCACTAATGAATGGAATGATGCTTTATTGCAGTGGTTTGCAACCTTGCAACCAGCCAAGGACCCCTAAATTGATATACATTTGGCCGCGGACCCCCCCCCCAACTGAAAATATGTTGTGCCAGGGACCCCCAGAAGCAAAGATTTGTGTTAAAATGTTCGCTTTAAATTCAATCTATTCAAAGATGTGCACGAATCTTCAAGATTTTTCAAAAATAGCAGATCTACAAGCTCATAGCGCGGCACTCGGTGCCGCGCTATGAGCTTGTATATCTGCTATTTTTGAATAGACAAAGTATAAAAGGTTAAAATTATTGTGATGCTACATTAACCCATTTTGCTGGGGACCCCCTGGAAACCCCCTCAAGGACCCCTGGGGGTCCCCGGACCCCACTTTGACAACCAAGGCACTAATGAATGAATGAATGAATGAGAAGGAATCATGCTTTATTGCAGTGGGTTTCAACCTTTTTCATGCCAAGGACCCCTAAATTGATATAAATTTGCCCGCGGACCCCCATCTGAAAATGTTTTGTGCCAGGGACCCCCCAGAAGCAAAGATTTGGATTAAAAATGTGCTTTAAAAAAGATATATATAGCTGGTAGATCTGCTATTTATGAATAGCCAAAGCTAAGTGGTTAAAATGATTGTGACGCTATGTTAACTCATTTTGCTGGGGACCCCCTAGTTACCTTCTCAAGGACCACTGGTGGTCCCCGGACCACTGATTGAGAACCACTGCTTTATTGCTTTCTTACGAATCCAAGTGCAAGCGGTGTAACAGACATAGCAGTGGCGGAAAAAAGTACTCACAAGTAAAAGTATCAATGCCGCAATGTAGAAATACAAAAATGTTACAAATAAAAGTCAGGGATTCAAAATGTTACTTGAGTAAAAGTACTTGAGTATTGGTATAAAAATGTACTTAAAGTAGCAAAAGTAAAAGTACTCATTATGCAGAATGTCCCATTTCACAAGTTTCCAAATGTATAAAATGTATAAAAATCTTTAGAAAATTGCGATGCATTGTGAGCTGTGAGCTGATGTTTTGTAATAATAATCCAAATCTTTTCAAATAATTTTAGTGGAGTAAAAGTACAATATTTGCCTCTGAGATGTAGTGAAGTAGAAGTAAAAAATACTGCAAATTGGAAATACTCCAGCAAAGTAAAAATAAAAAAACTCAAAATTGTACTTAAGTACAGTACTTGAGTAAATGTACTTAGTTACTTTACACCGCTGGCAGTCAGCATGAAGCTGCAATAACAGCAGCAGAGGCATGGCATGGCTGCATGGGCGGGGTGGTGGTTCTGTTTTCTGCCCCTAGGCTGTGTGCATGGGCTGAAATCATGCCATATGAAACTGGCTAAAGCTTGTAAACATTTAATCTTAGGATATTAAACGGGGGGATAAAACATAAGTATGTTTAAGGGGGCTAGGCCATAAGAGTTCAATGTCATTCAGGTTGAAAACCTGGGGGAGGGGCTGGGATGTTTTTTTTTTAACTATGCTAACAATTGTATGATCTCATACAGTGTTTGACTTTTTTTGGTATTTATTATTATTTAGAGTAGCCAATAACACAGTTTTTTCTCCCGAAGTTAGTCGTTATTCCAATTAATTCCTCCCCACACACATTTCTGTGTTTTCACTGCTGTTGCATCCTACTGCCAGTGAGCCCCCACTGGGGAGGACGCAGGGCCTTCTTCCTCCTCCCTACTCTTCCCGCCCAACACTCCCTGCTGACAGGTGCCGCCCCAGCCCCAGCCCCAGCCCCAGCCCCAGCCCCAGCCCCAGCCCCAGCCCCAGCCCCAGGTGTGTTCTCATAGACGCTCGACAAAGCCGGAGGTACCACGGTGGATTCGAACCCACAACCTCTGTGGTGTCAATGTGGGCAGGGACTTTACCACTGCGCCACCCCGAGCACCTAGTGTCTGAACTTCTGTAGGCCAGTGGTTCTCAACCAGTGGTCCGGGGACCACCAGTGGTCCTTGGGGAGGTAACAGGGGGTCCCCAGCAAAATGAGTTAACATAGCGTCACAATCATTTTAACCACTTAGGCTTTGGCTATTCAAAAATAGCAGATCTACAAGCTCATAGCGCGGCACTCGGTGCCGCGCTATGAGCTTGTAGATCTGCTATTTTTGAAAAATCTTGAAAATGTGTGCAAATCTTTGAGAGTATATATATTTTTTAAAGCACATTTTTATTCAAATCTTTGCTTCTGGGGGTCCCTGGCACAAAACATTTTCAGATGGCGGCCCGCGGCCAAATGTATATCAATTTAGGGGTCCTTGGCATGAAAAGGGTTGAAAACCACTGCTGTAGGCCATTCACAACGGCATCTGATTAAATGACATGTTTTGGGATATCATTACAGCCAATGGGCCCGATTCACTAAGCTGGTCGTAAATGTCAGTGTAAATAACAGTGTAAATAAAGTGACTAAAGGAGGGTGTATTTATCTCTAATCAAAAAACGACGTGCAATTCACGAAGGGGTGTGTAAATCCCTGATACAGTATGTGCGGAACTGCGGATCACAGTTGTTCCTCATTTTTGCCTGAAGGTCAGAGGCGCGTTCCGTATGAAAGATCCTTTGCATTGAAAGATCCTTTGCACCCATTTAAGACCATGAAGCTGTTTACACTCAAAATATGAGTGTAAACAGCTTAGTGAATCGGGCCCATTAATGTCTCTTAACCGCTCCTGTCCACACCAGGCCGTAACCTGAAGGAATGGCTCCTGGAACAATTCAGCGACACGCCCTCAGAGCAACAAGACATGCGCCTCCACAACGCGGCCTATGTGGGAGATCTGGACACCCTGAGGAACCTTCTACAGGAAGACTGCTTCAGACAGTGAGGGAGACAAACATTATGTCAGATGAGCGTGTGTCTTTATGCCTCTTTATGCAGTGGTTTTTCAAAGTGAGGTCCAGGGTAACCCTCAGGGTTCCTTGTGGGGTGGTTTCCAAATGGACCATTACGGGTCTATTTGGTTCCATTTCAGTGGCGTCGGTTCAGCAAAAGCTAAGGTATGGCAAGGTTAGGGTTGCCAACTCCCAGAGATTAAAATAAGGGACACCTATCCTGGGCGCGCCTCCGGAAAAAAAATTGGGGGTCAAACCCCCCAAAATGCATAGAAAACTATGCATTACACCTATAACTCAATACAAACACAATGGTCTTAGCATTAGGCTACTATTCATGATTTAAAAAAATATATATATATTTTTGGAGCCAAGGTATGGCACCTGCCCTACCTTGCCATACCCAATTGACGCCCCTGTTCCATTTATACTCTCTCAGAGGTATAGGGATCCTTAAAATTTAAACTTTTGAGAACCACTGCTCTAATGCTCCCAAATGACCTTGTAATTGGAACAAAATAACTAGATAGATGGAGGGAGATAGATATGTTTTTTTTTTAAATAATACTCATAACCTTTAAGTTTGATGTGTGTTTACCAGAATACTGCACAAATAGAATAAGTAACATGGCTAAATGATGGGTAAGAAATGGGAGCTAGTGACTGTAGAATAGGCTAAGCCAAGGGTCTTCAACAGGGGGTCCGGGACCCCTAGGGGGTCCCCAGAGTTAGTACAGGGGGTCCGCCAAATCTTTGTGTGATATGATTTATCTTTTTACCTTAACCACTTGAACCCTAGCATCCCTTTTCTGAGGAGAATTTTCGCCCCAAAATAGCAGATCTACAAGCTCACAACGCCTCGCAGCGCGAGGCGTTGTGAGCTTGTAGATCGGCTATTGTAGATCGGCCGAGCTTGTAGATCGGCTATTGTAGATCGGCTATTTTATATCAGGTATAGGTGTAGAGGGAAAAAAAGAGCAGACCAAGTAAAGGAAAAAAGTATCATCTGAAACACAATTTTATACAATATAGAGGGGGTCCCTGCTTCATCTCTCTCTCAGCTAGGGGGTCCTTGGCCTGAAAACGTTGAAGACCCCCTGGGCTAAGCAATACTTTGTCTTTGTTGGATTCTCGTCGACCGAGAACCTGCCGTTTTCTTTCCTACTAAACTACGCCAAACCATCCCTTGTCGTCGTCAGGCGTATCAATGAGAAGTCCGTGTCGTTGGGCTACTTGTCCTGCACTCCCCTGCGCATCGCCGCCACGGCCGGCCACGCCGCCTGCGTGGCGTTCCTGATCGCCCAGGGCGCCAAGGTGGACCTGGTGGACGTGAAGGGCCAGACGGCGCTCTACGTGGCCGTCGTCAACGGCCACCTGGACTGCGTCCGCGTCCTCCTGGAGGCCGGGGCGGACCCCAACGGCAGCCGGCACCACCGCAGCACGCCGCTCTACCACGCGGCGCGGGTGGGGAGACTGGACGTCTTGCAGGAACTCGTCAGGTGAGGGACCGGCATGAAGGGCGTTACTATGGCATTGGTTCTCAAAGTGGGGTCCGGGTTCTCAAAGTGGGGTCCTGGTACTCCTTGGAGGGGTACCAGCAAAATTAGTTAATATAGTGTCACAATCATTTGAACCACTTTAACCATATTTATAGTTTGGCTGTTCAAAAATAGCAGTTATAAAAGCCCAGGCTCAGACGGCTATACAAACGAATTCTATAAAAAATGTGCAGACTCTGTCTCCCCTCTTCTATTACGAGCCTATGAACACTCATTTCGGACAAAAAAACTGCCTGAGACTTGGGGCGATGCCGTAATTACAGTAATTCATAAGGAGGGGAAGGACCCCACAATGTGTGGCTCATATCGGCCTATATCCTTATTGAACTGCGACTTAAAAATACTGACAACAATTTGGGCCCGCAGATTGAATTCGATTATTGCTAAATCATACATCCTGATCAAACAGGGTTCATTACAGGCAGATACTCTGGTAATAATATACGCAGGCTCTTGAATGTGATGACGTACTCCCAGAAGGAACATAAAGAGCTAATGATTTTGGGGCTCGATGGCGAGAAGGCTTTCGACAGAGTTTCTTGGGAGTTTTTACTGCAGTTACAGTGTATGTTTGAGGAATGAGGATACATAGTGTACATTCTTCTGTTCTTTCATGCTTGTATATTTCTCTTTGATTACTTCTGATTTTTATCTTATTTTTTGTCTGTCTTTTGTTTTGCTTTACTTTTCTCATTCTTTTGTTGCTGCTGTCTCATGGGAGACAATGTGAAATATTGTACTGAAAGACTGTATTGTGAATATGAAGCATTATTATGCATAAATGTATTGTCTCTCCTGATAATAACAATAAAAACAAAAAAGCAGTTATACAAGCTCATAGCGTGGCACAGAGTGCACTATGAGCTTGTAGATCTGCTATTTTCAGAAAAATCATGATTTCTTTTTGAAAATCTTTGAATATATATATTTTTTAAAGCGAACATTTGTAACTTGTAAATCTTTGCTTCTGGGGGTCCCTGGAACAAAATATTTTGAGATGGGGGTCCGCGGCCAAATACATATCATTTTGGGGGTCCTTGACACGAAAAGGTTTGAGAACCACTGGTCTATGGGACATGCCGTTGTCATGGGTTCAAATCCCTGTCGCATGTCAGTCCCTCCATCACTCTGTTGGCTGTCATTGCTTTATTGAATTGAACTGAATTGACATCTTTATGGACCATGCTTGTATTTAAAAAAAAAATCACACCCAGTGTGAAGTGGGCGGTGTGGTCATCACAGTGGTCATCACAGTGATGGAAGCTCACTTAAAAAAAAAGTAGTTTTTTTGAAGTGCATAGTCCTATTTATAGGTTATTAGTTTCATCATGTGTCTCGCTAGCCAATCACAGTGCTGAATAGAGTCAGCCAATAGAGTCAGCCAATCACAGTACAGCTAGGGGTGTACTAATGTAGAGGGGTGTACTATTATGGGCCAATCACAGTGCAGGAAAGGGTGTACTAATGAGGTGTCCCAACCCCACTTATAGGGGCGGCTACACCGCCCAATAATATACATTTGAAAATCGATAGGTTTGAATGGATCGATCCTACGTGTTTTTTTGGGGGGGGGCATTTGTAATAGCCCTACTATGCAGCCTTCAAATCTAGGCCTGTATTAAGCTGGTCGGAGCAATGATCACCGAGTTATGGCCGTTTGAAGTTTTAAACACTGCTTAAGCACCGGTGCGCTTGTGGCTTCTGGGGCCCCAGACAGGGTCCCTGGGGGGCAGACGTGGCCCCTGGTGTGACTATTGTCCTGGTAGACCCCTGAACAGTGATTGTGGCAGGTTTTGTATGGAATCAGAATCAGCTTTATTCACGGGTCTGTTGGGTTATGAGCTATATGGAGTGTGAAGGCATGTGTCTTATGTGACTGGCTATGTTCTTTTTTTATTGCATTGAAATACTGATGGTGTTGATGAACTGTGGAACTGGACGACCCCCCCCCCCTCCCTATCTTTTTTGTTTGTTTTGTTAAGGGTATATCTATGTCTTTTGTTGTTTGTGAAAATGTTTAAATATCACTAAAGACATATATATACATATATATATATATATATATATATACATATATATATATATATATATATATATATATATATATATATATATATATATATATATATATATATATATATATATATATATATATATATATATATGTGTGTGTATATATATTGTGGAGTCTCGCTACGAGACCGCCTGGCAGGTAAGCGTCTCACCATGGGGAGACAGTGGAGGAGAGACAGAGAGAAGACCA
Organism: Gymnoscopelus braueri; assembly: GCF_963280865.1. Classification (NCBI taxonomy): domain Eukaryota; kingdom Metazoa; phylum Chordata; class Actinopteri; order Myctophiformes; family Myctophidae; genus Gymnoscopelus; species Gymnoscopelus braueri. The sequence goes on along the minus strand of NC_137618.1, from coordinate 14,162,001 downwards.
GGAGACAGCGCTGTAGCCTAGGCTGCGTCATCGAGGGGCGGTACCTGCCACTCTACCTCCTCGATCAGCCCCAACTCAGGGCACCTGTGTGACAGGCCGGGCGTTGGCTACAAACACTCTCTGCTCTGTCTCTCTCACTAGTATTCTGACTCTCCATGGTGAAGGACGGGCAGCCAGGCGGTAAGACAATACTCCACTATTTCCTTTCCAAAGCTCTGTGTTTGATAAGTGAAATGTACGCTAAGGTTATGTTTCTTATATGTTATAGGCACCGTATGGAACTTATTAAAAAGCCTGTGATGTGAGGACAGAACGAGGCCTGCCCCTTTAAAGATGTGATCCACTGTATAAACAATGCTCTCTGAGCCTAAGGTGTGAGCCGGAGCGCCACTCCCCCCCCCCCCCCCCCCCCCCCCCCCTCAAAAATGTGTCGCACCTTGCTGAATAATTGATGTCTGGACTGAGCCCCAAACCGGGGAAGAACTTTGGTTAACAATTATTCACCGTGCTAGATACTTACCTTGATTTTGATTTGAACGTTATGCAGTAACTCTGTGCCATTCTTTGAATGAAAACCCATGTTTGGGCTTGTACCACCACTGTATGACTCTTGGCTTTGATCGATACCCCACAATATATATATATATATATATATATATATATAATAACTTTATTCACAGGTTTATAGGTGTAAATAAGTGGGTGAAATATGTTTTTGTGCAAGCTTCAATGTGTTTTGTTGTTTTCAGAAAGAAGAAAAGAAGGATAAGGGACAGGGAGAGCCAGGAGAAAACAAAATAGTAAATAAAAATGAATGTCAAGGAGAGGCAACAATCTAAGTGTTGCCTTTTTTATTATTATTACTTTTTTTTTTTTACTTTGTTGCCTAATCGTGTTAAAAATGCATTCATTCATGTCATTAATTATGATGATTTGCCCAAATATGTAGTTCCACACTGATGTCATTAATTATGCTTATACTTTTGCCCAAATAAGGAGTTTTGTTTCTGTGGCTGTACCAATATAAGTGTTAGCGTGTGGAACATCACTGCATTGTTTTACAGAGACTTGAAGACTTCACTTTCAACCTCTTTGTTGTTCAAAATGAGCCACTGGACCTTGGATCTGAACAGAGGATCAAAGAGATCCTACGATAATGCTGTAGCAGTGGAACACAATCTGTACTCATTTGGAGGGTACTGTAACTTCAACTTGAAAGACAGGGACCAGATTGCAGTGAATGTCTTCAATACAGTATCTTTGAGATGGATTCAGTTGCCTCCTGTGACAAATGGAAGAGGGGAACATCCACCTGAGGTTCCCTCCAACTGTGTGCTCCACACAGCTGTGCTCATAGAAGATATCGTCTACATCTGGGGGGGTGAAGTTAATTTTCAGATAGAGGAGCATGCTGACTTGATATATGTCCAGGGGGACGACTCCAACATGCTTTATGCATTTGATGTCGACACCCACAGATGGTTAAGGCCCAGTGTTTCTGGGACAGTTCCAGAGGGGAGGATTAACCACTCAGCCTGTGTCTTGGGGAAGGTCATGTATATCTATGGAGGAAACAACCACCTGACTGGAGACGCTAATGACATGTACAAGTTGGACACCACCACAATGGTCTGGTCTTTAATTAACACCACAGGCACTCCACCACCTGTTTCATCACGTCACTCTGCCACCATCATTGGGACAAAGATGTTTGTATTTGGGGGCGATCCGGACCAGGACAACAACATCAGAGTGTTTGACACAGAGACCAACTGCTGGCTGAGCACGCCTTCTGCACAGCTTCTTCCAGAAGGACGCTGGGGTCACTCAGCCTTTACCTACAATGGAGAGCTGTACATATTTGGTGGATACAACAGTCATTTGAAGCAGAGATTAAACGATCTTTGGAAATTTAGTCCAGAGACCTTCTCCTGGAAGAAGGTTGAGCCCAAGGGGAAACGCCCATTTCCGATGGCTTGTATGTCCTGTTGCATGGTGGGAGATCGTATCATCCTCTTTAGAGGACACAGACACAAACCCAGTGTCCTGTACATGCTAGACTTGAATCCTGGTTTGAAGATGTTATGTAAGCTAGCAGTTATTCAGTATGGTCTGGAGCAGTCAGAACTCCCACACGACATCAGGTGGGAACTGGCAGCCATGACGGCAACGGAGAAAATAATGCAATCCGCCAAAGACAACCATGTTGTCTTTGGCGGATTGCATTATTTACTCTGTCTAGTACTCTGTCTAGTACTCTGTCTAGTACTTGTCTAGTACAGTGCTTCCCTTGATCGGCACCCATCTGTGGGTCGCAGACACAATTTTATGGGTCGCTTTTTTCAGTTTCCTAAATGTGTTAATATTAAACAAATTAAAACATTTTCAGAAACTTAACACAAAAAAGTCAAAACATTCTATAAGACAATATAAAATAAGAAGAAATTAAAATAGCTAGATCTGCTATTTTAACTAGTTTGGGTCCTGGGGAGACATCACATTTATTTTTTGGGTCTCAAGTTAAAAAGTCTAGAATACCGAAATTGAATGAATGCGTTTACTATTGATTACATTTTTCTGTATATCTCTGCTACCCCTCCTCAAAACACACACACACACACACACACACCCACATAATGATATATTATTAATTTAGTGTTTTTTAGCCCATAGGCCTGCATACAAATAATTACAAAAATGTGCACAAAAAACTATGACTAATCATTAAATGCCTGCTACACATCATAGCAATAACATGTTTTCCTTTTGTATAATTCTTTATTATTATTATTATTGTCTCCGCCGGAGGTGGAGAGTATGTTTTCGCTTCGTCCCGCCGTGTGTTAGCATGGCCCCTAGCCAAGCTAACATTGGTCAAGCTCCACGTGTCAATATGTTGACACCAATGCCTTTGATTGGCTAGAGGGACGCATGACGAAATAAAATCCTATAAATAGGTGTGTCACTTCAAAAGGCTATTTATGTCAATACAACTCTATGGGGTGGAGTCCAAGACGATTCAAGGTTGGACCAAATCTTGGGGACACCCCTTGGGGCTGTCTTTGGAGCTGGTCTGACTGAGACGCGTCGAGACAGCATGTAGTGCGGAAAGGAATGAGACCATACCGTCGTGACGTCAATTACGTCACAAGAAAGTCGAAGATTACTAGATATCTAAAAACACAGATTATACACAAAACTAAAACAGGATCTTGTTTCTTGAGTCGTAAACTTCATTAAAATAAGATCTGGTTGTTGTTATGGAGCCTGTGAAGGAAATGGAGCCTGATTCCATGGAGATGAAAAAAAGAAGACATCCTTCTGCAACCCCAGCCAGCAGCTGAGGAACTGACGATAATGAATCCCACACCTTCCCCTCCAGCCAATGCAGAACCCGCCTCCACAGATCCCCCCCCCCCCCCCCCCCCCCCCCCCCCCCCCCTCTGCTCCAGAGAACAGGTAGAGAAGATGGAAGAAGAGAGGGTTGCTTCTTCTGAGGTGGCCAACGTAGAGGAGGCTGTCGCAACTGCCAGGCCTGAACTTGAGGCCAAGTTCAGTTTATGGAGATAAATGCAGACATCCTTCTGGAGCCCTATCCTGCTGAGGAGCCCACAGTGATGAGTCCCACTCCTCTTCCCATCCCCAACACAGCCTCCATTGATCCTCCATTGATCCAGGCTGGCATAATTAAGAATAGTGAGGTAAGACAGGATCAATCAGTCTTCATTGGAACAGTACCGTCCGTGCGTGTGTGTGTCCCTCTGAGAACACCTAACATTGGTCAAGCAAAGGCGCAGAAGGCCAAAGCTAAGAAAGCATGCTCATCTACAACAGTAACACAGAAGAGGACTATAGAGTTGAATTGATCCCACAACAAGGCCGAAGTCTTAATACTGTAACAATTGGCCACCTTGATCAAATACATTATGTAGCACTAGAGAAAACTGACATAGATCAAACACACACCAATCAACTGCTGAAACTGTTCGAGACAATGAAGATGAAGAAGACAGACAAGCATTTGAACAAACCAGTCAATTACGACGACTCCCATATATGACACATTGCTTCAAGAAGAACATTCTTTAGATGCAGACACTACATATTCAGTCGCCCCTGCAGAACACCAAAAACCACGCGCATTCTACCAAGACGACCCGTTCTACCAAGACGACCCGTGCTATTAAAATAGCACGGGTCTGCTGGCGGAGACTTGTGCTCCGAGGAGCACATTTTCTAGTTATTATTATTATTATTTTTTTATTTTTTTTTATTATTATCTGTCATTGACTGTGTTGTACAAACGTTATGTTTAAATGTCAGGTTACAAAAGAGGGTATTATGTCATTTGAAAAAAAGGAGTTTGTGTTAGGGGTGTGCCGATATATCGTCCCGCGATATATCGCGATACGTTTTCGTGACGATATGTATCGTTTTGGGAAAAAAAATATCGTTTAAAAAAAAAAAAAACATTTTTTTTTTTTTTTTTTTTTTTTTTTTACAATAATAATAATCAGGCATGCAAACAGCCCCGAGGTGAAAAGGGTGACAACATGTTGGGTTTTTTTCGGGTCAGGTGTCACACTATTGCCCTATTTGGATTCAAAACGGCTATTGTAGCTGAAAAGCTACAAGTTCGCATATCTGAATAATGCAAAAACAGAATTATTTGTTTGCATTTGCTTTTTTTCTCCCCCCATATATTTTTCATAATAAAAAAAGTGCGTATCGTATCGTATCGAAATCGTATCGAAGTTGTGAGCCAAATATCGTATCGTATCGTTTGGTGAAATTAGTGTATCGGCACACCCCTAAGTTTGTTACTATTCTATTCCATTGGTTCTCAAAGTGGGATCCTTGGGGGGGTACCAGGGGGTCCCCAGCAAAATTAGTTAATAAAGCGTCACAATCATTTTAACCACTTTATCCGAATTTTATACCTTGGCTATTCAAAAATTGCAGATATACAAGCTCTGTGCCGCGCTATGAGCTTTTAGATCTGCTTCTAATAAAGAGAGTTACAGATAGCCAACAGTCGATAGCCAACAGTAAGCTTAGCTAAGCCAATAATAAACCCCGTTCTCCACGCAACGCCTGGCACGAACGTCTCTCGAAGCCCTGCCTATCACTTATCCCTGGCTCTGTGTTGTTATTCATGTCCTCACTGTTTTGCCTGATTCACTCACTGCCTTTTTTGCTTTTATTTTAACTAGAAACCTCTAGTCCCAACCTCACGACCCACCTGCTGTCAAATAGAAAGCCCCTCTTGAGGTCAAACTTCCTGTATCTGGTTGCTATGGCAACCTGTCAGATCAGGCTGAGGGTCTGATAGGCAAATCAGAAAATCAATCAACCCGAGAGTCTGATCACTGATCGAGGTGGGGTAAGATGCCTAAATAATAGCCAGAGCTCTGATCAATAGTCTATGACAGGTCTAGGAGGCATGTGGAGTGATCCTGTGCTTGCGAATCCCGGACTAACTTCGGAGCTTTTGTCAATTATAGTAGTAGTAGTAATAATATATGTATATATATATATATTATAGTAGTATAAGATAAGAGAGCTAAAAGATAAAAGATAAGATGTTGTTTTATCCTTTTGCTTTTCTTTTTTGCTTCATTGTTAAATTAGTTGTACTTTTTCTGTATTTGTATTCTTGCTCTGTAAAGCACTTTGAGCTGCATTTCATGTCATGAAAGGTGCTATACAAATAACGTTTATTATTATTATTAAGGAGTCTAGAAGAGAAGCCTAGAACCGAGGCCTTCGCCTCAGACCTCAGGATTCAGAAAATCCTGTGCCTCCTTCTCCGGACCTTTTTTCGATTCTCTGGATCCGTAAAGCTCCTCCCAATTGCTGTTTGGCACATTCAATCAAGGGGTCATCTGAATTTCACACCCCAAACCTGGGACCGTTTGGACTATCGCTCCCCGAGCTATGCTCCCGGACAGAGATTCTTTACACAGATTAAAAAATAAATATATATATATATATATATATATATTTTATTTTTTTTGGGTCTCAAGTTAAAAAGTTAGGGAACCCCTGGTCTAGAATACCGAAATTGAATGAATGCGTTCATATATTTATATATATATTTATATATATATATATATATATATATACACACATACACACACACACATACACACACACACACACACACACACACATATATATATATATATATATATATATATATATATATATATATATATATATATATATATATATATATATATCGTTGGTGTCGGGCAGAAACCAGATAACTCCATGTTTCCTCTCTTGCATTTTTTCACATAAATCAGTGCTATTGAACACCCTTTACGTCTATGTGTTGATTAAAAAAATCACACCCAGTGTGAAGTGGGCGGTGTGGTCATCACAGTGGTCATCATAGTGATGGAAGCTCACTTTAAAAAAAATCACACCCAGTGTGAAGTGGGCGGTGTGGTCATCATAGTGGTCATCATAGTGATGGAAGCTCACTTCCCAAAAAAATTGATTTTTTGGAAGTGCATAATCCTATTTATAGGTTATTAATGTCATCATGTGTCTCGCTAGCCAATCACAGTGCTGAATAGAGTCAGCCAATAGAGTCAGCCAATCACAGTACAGCTAGGGGTCTACTAATGGGCCAATCACAGTGCAGGAAACTAATACTAATGAGGTGTCCCAACCCCACTTATAGGGGCGGCTACACCGCCCAAAAATATTGATTTTTTGAAGTGCATAAACCTATTTATAGGTTATTAATGTCATCATGGGTCTCGCTAGCCAATCACAGTGCTGAATAGAGTCAGCCAATCACAGTACAGCTAGGGGTGTACTAATGAGACAATCACAGTACAGCTAATGAGGTGTCCCAACCCCACTTATAGGGGCGGCTACACCGCCCAAAAATCACACCCAGTGTGAAGTGAGCGGTGTTATTTAGCAACAACAGTGATGGAAGCTCACTTAAAAAATAAAGTAATTTTTTTGAAGTGCGTGGTGCTATTTATAGGTTATTAATTTCATCATGCGTCTCGCTAGCCAATCACAGTACTGAGCAAAGGGTGTGAATGGAGTCAGCCAATCACAGTGCAGCGAAAGACACATTTTCACGACGGTCTTTTCACGACGGTCCCAAACCCACTTATAGGAGCGGCTACACCGCTCAAAAAAAAAAAAGACTTAACACAAGGTGACGCCCTCCAGGTTCCATGCAGACGTCGACGTGGACCATCAGCTGGGTCCCCGACCGCTCTTCAGCGCCCGCACCCTCAACACCCTGGTGGTGTGCCCTCTGTACATCAGCGCCGCCTATCACCACCTCCCCTGCTTCAGGCTGCTGCTGCAGGCCGGCGCCCAGCCGGACTACAACTACACGGGCCCCGTCTGCCAGGAGGCCCTGACCCGAGGCCTGGCCTCCTGTCTGCTGGACGCCGTCCTCCGCCACGGCTGCGAGACCTCCTTCGTCCAGCTGCTGCTGGACCACGGGGCCGACCCGGCCCTGGTGCCCTGGGCCGAGACGGGCCTGGCGGAAGCCAACCGGGGGGCTTCGGTGGATCCAGAGGCGCTGGGGGTCTTCATGGAGGCTAGGAGTGAGTTCACTGTTGTTATCGGAGGGCTTGTGACAGTTTGAGACGCCGGTGTGTGTATACTGTAGATGCAGTAGTCTTGCTGGTGGGGACAAGATCATTTCTTAACCCTTAGGTTAAAGGGTCTACACCATGAATTTCATTTTTTTGGGGGTTTTTAGTATTTTTTGGGCTCCCCAGTGTCTCTTGTAGCCCAAAAAATATTTTTTTTTAACATTCAGTCATTCATTCTCATTTCAGAGATTTTCAGAACGGGCGTGTCTGAACAGGCCATTTCAGAATGTGCAATGCAAGTGATGTCACTTGCATTGCCATTGCATTGATGCTGGCCAGACAGAATTGCTCAGTAGCCCCCCCCTGCCCAAGAGGACGTTTTGGTATTGCAGCTGAAAGTGCTGTATAAGCCAGAGACAATTGACTTGGGATGAGTATATCTGAGTGATGATTTAGGCTCAAACCTTTTGAAAAAGGTTTGAGGGACATACACCATACTGTATGATATTAAATATCAAATGTTTTTTTTAAATTCATGGTGTAGATCCTTTAAAAGACAGGGCAACGGATCATTTAAATGCTGGAAATTGCTGGCTTATGCATGTTATAAATAATATGAAAAACATTAAGCCCTATTCAAAACATTTTAAAAATAACTGATTTACAAGAACACAACAAATTGTGAGCTTGTACATTTTCATCTGGCATGCTCAAAATAGGTATACCATGTTGAAAGTGGTTAAAAGAGCACATTAGTCTTCACTAATGCTAAATATAAGATGGCACCATTTCTGTCAACTCACTCTGCGTCTCATTGGTGGGCTATAGAGAGAAACCTGCCTACCAATAACATAATCGATGCGGATTCCAAGCTAATTGAAACTACAGCCTTTCTCTTCCTTGAAAGTTAGCATTCACAAATAGAAGCCATAGTTCTTGCAGAAAATTTTAATAAAGAAAGTTTGAAATGTTGTTTTTGAAAATCCCAAACTGCCTACAGATGATGTCACTGCGAGGCAGGTTTCTAAACTACCCACAGACCTCTTCTGAGACACAGAGCGAATGTAGACATAAATAGTGCCATCTTATATGAGCATTTGTGAGGATCAATTATATGAAGATGAAGGTGGAAATGGTCCTTTAAAAATTGGGACACAGGCTGCATAATTGCTGATACCGTCAAAAAGTCAAATAATGGCCGACAACATATCGATCTGGCTCTAATCGACTGCCTCGTTCAAGGCAGTCAGACAAGACGGTAGCTTCATGTTCACATTTCCATAGAGACAGTTCTTTTTTTGTGCCATGTTTGAGAAAAGAGTTCCAAAGTTAAAAATAAATCCCTTATTTTGTCTTCCCAGGATGTCCTCATAGACTGACCCACCTGTGTCGGATCAGGATACGCAGAGCGATGGGCAAGAGCCGTCTGAACCACATGACATCACTACCGCTCCCCGACCCCATCAAGAGGTTCCTGCTCCATCAGAACTGACAGGGTGTGTCCCTCTGCTCCTCCTTAACCCATTGAGACCTGAGAAGATTCTAGAAATGTCTTCTAAATCCTAACAGTTTTTTGAAAAAAATCTAAAAAAAATATTTTCGAGATTTTTCAAAAATAGCAGATATACAAGCTCGTAGCGCGGCACTCGGTGCCGCGCTATGAGCTTGTATATCTGCTATTTTTGAATAGCCTAAAGAAATCTAAAAGTGACACAGATGCGTTCCAGGTATCAATGGGTTAAGAGTCTGACATCAGCCAACAGATTTCTGCCTGGTCTGACTCAAACCATAAACCTTTCTTTTTTTTAAAAGATTTATTTTGGGCATTCTATGCGTTTATTCAGTTAGGACAGTAAACAGAGGGACAGGAAGGAAGGAAGGGCGGGAGATGACATGCATTAAAAAGTGCCTCGGGTCAGATTCAAACCTGGGTCAAGACTATAGCCTTATTTATGTGGTATGCGCTCTTACTCTGTGATCCACAACCATAAACCTTTTGTGTCGAGCTTATAACCATTCCTGATGGATAAAGCTTTGTGACTACAGCCTGAAAATGCTAATCACTCACTTTCTAATCATCTTATCAGAAAAAGCATTAGAATAACATGTAACCCGGTTATCTTAATAGATGACACTTTGATCTTCTCCTCCCCAAATGAGCTATTTTAATTTAATTCATTAGCACTTTTTTTTAGCTGCGTACTGCAGTGAGAAGCACTGACTAAAATGTATTTACAGTAGAGTCCAAACTATGCCGGATTATTGAGTACGATCTAAATTTTGAAGAGTCCTAGCCCACCGAGACCAATGTTTTGTCTGATATTAAATAAAAAAGTGAAAAATGTGTAATCAGTTTGAAAAACTGAGATTTCATGTTGTGAGCTTGTAGATCTGCTATTTTTGATTGTTTTATTTTTTTGGTCAAGTCATTTATGAATGACTTGACCAAAATAGGAACGCCAGGGTGAAAGTGGTTAAAAATCGGGACACATCGGCTGCAAATTGGCTGATACCGACATCATCGAAAAAGCAATATCTATCAATCTGGCTCTAATTTATAGTTCTATAATCTGAAGCAGAGAAAGCATTTTATGCTGTGGCTCCGTGATACACTTCAACTAGATAACTTGTCCTTGCTCTACACTGACTGCAACAGTAGTAAAGGCTTATTATAAGCGATACAAGGGTCAAAGTACCCAGGCATTTGTTCTCACTCATTAACTTAGCTCACAATGTAGTATGTTTAGATGGTTGGATAGCATGCTAGCACCCCTAAAATGCCTTAAAGGTATCATGACATTCATTTTCACTTTTTTTATTTTCAATGTTTTATTTGGGGTTTTATGACCTCAATTACACCCAAAAAACCTGAACTTAGAACATTCAGTGGATTTTCTGTGGTCTGGGGTTTTCTGAATAATTAGGCTGAAAAGTAATCTGAGCTTGGCCCTTCGACAGTGAGGTCACAGTCGATTAATCCCGCCCACTCTCCTCCTTGCCCCTCCCCTCCCCTATCCTTTCCTTTGGGGGGGGCGGAGCAGAGGCGATGATTGACAGGCAAAATCCCTCACCAGCGACACCCGCAGGCAAAGATTTCTTTTTTCATTGCAGTTGAAAAGGCTTTAGAAATGTGAGAGAAAAACACCTGCCATTGATCACTGGAATGGAATTTTCACTTAAAACTTTTTGTACACTTTTGAAGGACCAGGACAAAGACTTTGAATGTGGTGTAAAAGTGAATGTCATTAAACCTTTAAAAGTTAATTTCATTCATTTCAAACACTGATTATGTCAAACAGACTGTCCGACTGTGATTGAAGACCCATCATGGTTGAGGATTTCAAATGTCAGAGATTGAATGGCTGATTTCATTGATGGATAATCCCTTTTGTATAAAAACTGCCACAAAGATATATCAGTCCGATGTGATACCAACATAAACTTAAATACTGGGAGACGATGACAATCTGGTATGGAAAATGAAGTAATTTACTTACAATCGTGATTTGAATGATATCTATGAGAAATGAAATTCCTCTGACCCAGATGGTTGGCTTCACTGTGAGCCTGTTTTACCAAATCTGTTTTTGGTTGCTGCCGTTTTGCTATTTTTGCAAGTATTCATGGTATTTCCTTGTATATACTTAACTGTATTGTACTGAAGTGTCCATACACATTGCTTTGTATGTCTGATCTCTGATCATAAACGTGATCATATGACTGAGCATAAATGTGCAAATACTATAGCAAACACTACTATATCTTGGGCATTTTCTATGTACAACTGCATAGTGTACATTTACAGATGAAGGTCATTGTAGTAGACTCAGATTGTACCGTTACGTCCACAAAGTAGCATAGAGCTTGTGCCCAAGGCGCACAAATGGTCAAGTCAAAATCTCAAGGCACACCTGTATTCATAGCAAAAATCTACAGTACAAGCTCACAACGTGTCACGGTGCATCGTGAGGTTGTAGAATGTAGATGCTGTTTCTGAACCCCAATTTCAAAATGTCACCCATTATGACGTGTACAAAATAGGGATGCTAGTTTTAGTTTTAAAAAATATTTTTTGGGGGTATAGAATTGACCTCTGTATTGGGAAATGAGTGCACACAAAGTACTAATAGTGAGTAGGCCTACTAATTGTTAATTCAAGCTTATTCTATTACTCTAGTTATATTACAATAATGTGTGGTTGTCACAAAATCCCACAGCACGCCATTTGGTAACCACTGGTCTAGACTATAGGGCATGTGGAGAGAAGCAATAAAAATGAACCGGGGTGAAGGAGTCAAGGGCAACAAAAATGTACAAAATGACGAAGAATGGATTTACAAACTTAGGGAATTAACAACACCAAACACTTATATACTGAAACTGAACAGAAAACTACTTGGGATTAAAGGTCCTTGCATACCAGGGGTGTTTTTGTGCAAAAAAATTGCTTGAATTAGTTTTTTCTTGTGTGTACAGTATACACAAGTTGAGACCTTGTGGATCGGCTATTTTAAGTGTAGAGATTTCATAGGGTTTAAGTGGTTAAAGACAAGTGTCTGAAATACTAAATAGTTGCAGGTTGAATGTATGAATGCATGGGGATGCATCTACAATGGCCACCAGTGTACAATGTACTGTAAGTGTTGAGATGTCCTCTCCCAAAATGAGATTATTGTTCATGCTTCCTGTGTCTGTTAGCCATCTCCCTGAGTAAACATGAAAGAATTATTCGTTCTCCTTTTTTCCTCACAACCTCTTCCAAGATCTGTTTTATAGTCCAAACTTGTCCTTGCCTCTGTCATGGACAAAGCCTGTGTGGAGCTGTGTGCTTTGGTTAAATCTAGAAAAACAACAATCACCTCAGTGTAAATATCAGGGCGACACGACGCACAGCTGGTGCAGCAGGCCTTTGATCTGGACGAGCGTCGGTACACTTCACGTAGCTAATCAGTTCTGGAGGGTAATTCTACTCACTCATATATATTTTTTGGTTCTGAGTTGTCATCTGTTCAGTGGTGGGAAAAAGTACTCAAATGTTTTACTTAAGTAAGAGTATCAATACTGCAACGTAGAAAATACTTTGTTACAAGTGAAAGTCCGGAATTCAAAATGTACTTGAGTAGAAGTACAAAAGTATTCGTATCAAAATGTAGTTAAAAGTACCAAAAGTAGAAAGTAATCATTATGCAGAAGATCCCATTTCCCCCACGTTTTCAAATATAAAAATCTTTTGAAAATGGCTGATCTACAAGCTCACAATGCGTCACGATCATTGTGAGCTTGTAGATCGGCTATTTTCAAATAGCCAAAGTTTAAATAGGGCTGCTGAAGGGGTTAATTCACGTTTTGTAATAACAATAAAAATCTACAAAGTAACTAGTAACAAAAGTTTTCAAATAATTGTAGTGGAGTAAAAGTACAATATTTGGATCCGAGATGTAGTGGAGTAGAAGTAAAAGTATTGGAAATTGGAAATGCTCAAGTAAAGTACAAATAGGCCTACCTCAAAATTGTACTTAAGTACAGTACTTAAGTGAACGTACTTGGTTACTTTACACCACTGCATCTGTTTGCATACCTCATTGAGTGATGCGGTAGGATTATTTAAACCAGGGATCTCCGGAATGAGAAGCTGACCCTTTGTGGATAAAGTGTATATCCTCCGTCTCCCTCTGGCCTGGTGCCAAAATGTCCCCCCTTGCAAGGCACAAACCATGTATGTCCCAAAAAAAAGCAGTTTTTCAGGGATCAAGGAGAGATTCTTTCACCCGCGTATCGTTTTAAACATACGCAAAGATTTACAAGGTTTTCATGGATCCATAAAACTCACTGAACACATAAATGACTCCATAAAAATGATGGAGTCATGATGTGCTTTTACTCTCCAAACCAATCAAAACTGCACAAATCGCTGTACTTTTTTAAATAAGCAAATGTATCGTGTATCGTGTATGACAAAGGGACAGCTACGGGTATCCTGCCGTATGTTGAAACGGAGGCGTCCATTTTTCGATACTCAAAAATAGACTATTTATGTTGTTTTTCCCGCAGTCATCGTGATGAACAGCAGGGATGCAAAGGGGAGCAGAGGGCTCCAGGCTCTACAGCCTCACCACGGGCCTCCAGAGGCTCACATCATGGATGATGACACAGCCAAGCTAAGCTCACTGATAGAGAACACAGCTCCTATGATCTGCTATGGGGTGGATGTGAAATGGGTTTTCTCACGATTGTTGTTAGAATTTGGAACGCGTCTCTCACTTTTTCCTCTGTCGTCTCCCTCTGTTTCTCTTTCTTTCTGCGGTTCTCTCTCTCTCTTATTTGTGCTATTTCCGAGGTTGTGCGGTTAGAGATGCCATGGCGAGGTGTCTGACGCTCTCTGTTCGGAGATTGCCCCTGTAGGAAATGAACAGTGGTGGAAAAAGTACTCAAATGTTTTACTTAAGTAAAAGTATCAATACTGCAATGCAGAAGTACTCCGTTACAAGTAAAAGTCCGGAATTCAAAATTTGCTTGAGTAAAAGTACAAAAGTATTGGTATCAAAATGAACTTAAAGTACCAAAAGTAACTACATCCCGTACTAAAATGTTTGAAAATAGCAGATCTACAAGCTCACAACGCGTCGCATCGCGACGCGTTGTGAGCTTGTAGATCGGCTATTTTCAAATAGACTAGTTATAAAATATGGCTAAAGTGGTTAATGTATGTTTCATAATATTATAATTTATATTTGAAAAGTAACTAGTAACTAAACTAAAGTTTTCAAATAATTGTAGTGGAGTAAAAGTACAACATTTGCCTTTGTGGAGTAGAAGTAAAAGTATTGGAAATTGGAAATACTCAAGTAAAGTACAAATACCTCAAAATTGTACTTAAGTAAATGTACTTAGTTACTTTCCACCACTGCCTGTAGGAAATGAATGGAGTTGAATGATAGAGGATTGAGTTGGACAGGAGGTGTTTGTTATCATTGTGGAACTGCTGAATGGGCCTGGGTGTAGTGACAGTCGAGGAAACCGCGTCTTGGTGAAAGGCTCTGGCCCAAACACCCCGTGGAAAAACCAGGGGCCTGGGAACCACTGGACTTTGCCAGTGGAACCAGCAGGGATCAGCAGCACTCCAGAAAAAATGTGGTTCTGGTGTCCAAATGGTTCTGGCAACGACAAGAAGGGGGAACTTGTCTTTCTCAAAGAGCCATGGGAAGAGTGGAGGATTTTTACAAACATGTTGCATATTGCATACGCTCTCAAGAGGTGCCAAAATGTGTGTGCGTGCATGTGGGTGGATGCAACTTAGGCGGAATTTCAGAAAGAAAATAGAGAAAATAGAGAAAATAGAGGGTGACCCTATTTCAAAAGTAATACAAATGGCATATCTACAATCTCACAGCGCGCCTCAATGTTATGTATTGTGAGCATGTAGATCAGTTATTTCTCCTTTATTTTGGAAAATAAAGGAGAAACAAAAATATGTTGAAAGTGGTTCATGAATGTGAATGTTGCAGACAAGAAAACTGGTGTCTATAACAAATGTCACGTGTCACCGATCTCGTATCAGATAAATCTGCAAAAAAAAGAAAAACTGAGGTGGAGAAACTACGCATAAGATCTGAATTGGAGGTCAAATGTGAATTCTAGGCGGTAGCAATTGCTATCCCCTCTGATGATGCCCCTGATTCAACTGAACCTGTGTACAGTATGGGTGTTTGCAAAAAATGCTGTCACTGTGAGGTCTCTAGATGGCACTGTCTTCCTTTCATGCATTGCAATAATATTGTCTGTTGCTCTCTCTCTCTCTCCTCTCTCGCTCTCCAGTCTGTCTACCCCCCCCCCCTCCCCAGTCTGGTACAGAGAACTCAGCTGGAGATCTCAGCATCTGCCCTCAATAGCCTCATCCCTTCAGATCTCATTAAGGCAAGTCTTTCATTAACAGAACACACACGCACAAACACAGACACGCAGTCAAAATGAGCTCCTCTGCGCCAGCGTAAAGCGACACAGCGATTGGACAGTTGGTAAACCACTATCTTCCTGTGGGTAGTTTCCACTGCGAGGGGTTTCTCTTTCAAGTCCAGTTTATATCCCCTACTTTATGTAGGGTAGAGCCTCCCCATCAACACACACACACACACACACACACACACACACACACACACACACACACACACACACACACACACACAATTTATAGTAAGACAGCTTTGTATTGGAAGTTCCACTGATCAAAAACACGGCACTCTTTGTTGCATTTTCTTCCAAAACAATATATTTGCTGTGGAAAGTGTTGATGGCCCCAAATGAAGACACATTATAAAACTTAATGCAAATGTTACTTCAGAATGTCATCACTTAGAAAGGAGACCATCTATAGTTTAGTAATAACATTGAACAAGGAACTCCATGACCACATTAAATGACCTTTTATTTGAATGAAAATCTAGCATTTGGAAATGAGCTGAAAATAACCCTCCCTGAATCAAGTAATTAGATTTCTTTTTTACCATAAAACATTTTTTTCTTAGTCATGCCTCTGTGGTAGAAAAGAAACAGAAATTGCTGAACATTTTGTTTATTTCCTCAGATAATTATTTAAGAGTCTGGAAAATATTGAATGTCGTCCGCTGTTGTTCATTCCTGAGTTTATTTGTGCCACAAACTGCAATCAAAAACCCAGCAGGCTCTGCTAATATCACCACAGTGTTCCGCTTCCATTTGGGGCCCGACATGCAAAGGATGTTACAGTAATTATTTTGCAGCTCTTTAGGAGGCCCTGCTCTTCATGAAGTGACCACAACATTCAGCTAACTAGGAAACGTGGATTATAGTTATTTCCGTGGATTTGGCATATGTGGTACGAAGGGTGCGTGTGTGTGTGTGCGTGTGCGTGTGTGTGTGAGTGTGTGAGTGTGTGTGTGAGTGTGTGTGTGACTGTGACTGTGAGTGTATGTGAGAGAGAGTGTGTGTGTATTATGTGTGTGTTCATTAATGTTTAAAGTGATACCTGTACAACAAACATGCATCATGTACTGTGTGTGTGTGAGTGCATGTGTATTTGTGGGTGTGCGCACATTTCTGTATGCATTGCACGTAGATATATCTGGGAAGGAACTGCTGAAAGATACCATTCAGGTTTGTTTAGAGCACAACTCACCTGCAAGTTGTTATAGGCAGTTCCACCACAATCACTTTGTGTCTGCCTCTTTATCAGGCTGCCTTTTATTCTTGCACTTGCACTGGCACGTATTACCATTTGGTAATTACCACGTGCTTTTATTTGAATGATCTCATTCCTCGGGCGTTCCGGAACTTTTAGTTTCCTCTAGTGTGTTTACCACACACACAAACACAACACACACACACACACACACACACACACACACACACACACACACACACACACACACACACACACACACACACACACACACACACACACACACACACACACACACACACACACACACACACACACACTTGCACAGACACAATGGTGTACTGGCGTTGTTCCAGTATTATTTGGACTGAATGCGACTCTAGCTTTATAAAGCTTGCATTCCTTTTATCGTCAGTATAACTCTTTACACATAAGGCCGCTCATACTCACTCGTATCCACTGACACAGCTGATGTGAAATTGGAGTTGAAATCGTCCAAAAACAAAAAAGCAGCCTTTTCCGTTTGTAGTTGTGTCTGGTCGATTTAATCGGACAAGCTTGGGTGTGTATAGGTGTGATTACCCAAATATTGATCATTTTTCATTTTTGTGTCACACTCTGTAACACAAGCACATGTGGATTCCGACTGCACGTGCGGAAGCATTTTTCCCTCCATTAAGGCTGTCTGGCCTCATAAACAACTCAATCACTGCTCCAACGTCCTTGAGCTTTATTGACTTCATTAAGACGTATATAGTCGGAAATATTGACAGAAACCTGTTTACCTATAAAACTACGTCTGTTTTAATTAGAAACTCCAGAGGGGCTTAATGAGTCTTAATTTGACAGTTTTCCAACAGGATGTGGTGCCGTCAAATGTGGCTGGACGGATGTTCGTGCTTCTGTAATTAATGTCACAGTCTCTTACTCGGCTCCCATACTTAATTAGTTCCCTTTAGTTTGTGGGATGTATAGTTAATGTGTCTGCACTATTACTGGTCCCTAAAGCACTGGTCCTGAATTATATAATATGATATAAGACACTTTTAGACACTAAGTAGAATGTACTGTATACGGAAAGGTTTTGAGCTGCTGTAATGTTGTAATATAATTTCAACAGGTTATATGGGATTACAAATACCTCACTGGATTATACATTATACCTATTACTGACCTAAGAGGTGGTTTGGAAGACTGGTGAACAGTTATGGTGTGTGTGTGTGTGTGTGTGTGTGTGTGTGTGTGTGTGTGTGTGTGTGTGTGTGTGTGTGTGTGTGTGTGTGTGTGTGTGTGTGTGTGTGTGTGTGTGTGTGTGTGTGTGTGTGTGTGTGTGTGTGTGTGTGTGGTTGTATATATATATATTATATATATATATAGCTATATATAGATATATATCTGTGTTGAGTTTAGTTCAACTGCTGAGACAAAACAGACGTCTACAAGGGAATGAACACAGCATCCATGTGAGTTTGTCAATACCACATAATGCCCCATATCTGTGGTGGAAAGATGGGGCTTGTGTGTGTGTGTGTGTGTGTGTGTGTGTGTGACGTGTGTGTGTGTGTGTGTGTGTGTGTAGAGGGGAGTGGGTGGGGGGGGGGTTGTTAATGGCAGCATGACAATGTCCATTACACCAAACTACCCATGCTTAATTACTTCCGCAGAGCTGGGGCGCTCATGGGAAGGATTTTCCGCAGCTGAGAAGATCCCGTGGTTCAGAGGGAGTTGCAGGGATCTTGGATGTGGAACAAAGCACTGGAGCTGTCGTGGTGGGAGTGGAGGGGAAGGGGTGCGTGGGTGTGGGTGGGGGGAGGTTGGAATATGCCCCCACACACACACACACACACACACACACACACACACACACACACCTCCTCCCAAAACGAACCAGGAACCATCAGGCAGCTTCCCAAACCGCTGTCCGACAACAACAGGGGCAGGCAGAGACCCCGGGAAAGCAGGAGGGGAGAAGAGAGGAAGACAGTCATTGGGTCGGTGGCCACCACTGTGGGAACGGAACGCTGTAAAAACTGTGCTTTTCCTCAGACCTTGGGAATCCCACAGGAACCTGCAGGCATGGATGGAAAAGGGGGTGCTGTCACCAACCCGAGGCCAGGCCCGTCGTAGCTGTAGTAGGACATCAGTGAGGAGAGGGGCTGTGGTCATCTTTTTCTTTTAGGCATTAACCATCACTTGTAACCTGTCCCCAAATTCTGAATTTACTTGAGTAAAAGTACAAAGGTATTGGTATCAAAATGTACTTAAAGTACCAAAGTAGAAAGTACTCAATATGTAGAATGTCCCATTTCAAAAGTTGTCAAATGTATAAAAATCTTTTGAAAATAGCAGATCTACAAGCACACAATGCGTCGCGATGCGAAGCATTGGGAGCTTGTAGATTGGCTATTTTCAAATGGCCGAAATGTATATAGGGCTGAAGTGGTTAATAATAATCAAAATCTACAAAGTAACTAGTAACTAAAGTTTTCAAATAATTGTAGCGGAGTAAAAGTATAATATTTGTCTCTGAAATGTAGTGGAATAGAAGTACAAGTACTGCAAATTGGAAATACTCAGTACTCAAACACTACAGTACTTGAGTAAATGTACTTAGTTACACCACTGCTATTGGGATATTTGTTATTGTTGGAATCCTAGAAATGAATGCATAGAACAGACATCCATTCATAACAACGCTGCACTTCTGTGTAGAATGAAGAAGACGAAGTATCTGGAAAAGAAAACAAAATGTGTTGCATTTGGTTAGGGTATCTGCTCACCCATCAAAGTAAGTGACTGTGAACACAGAAGTGCGGTGCTCATGATCGATCTATACTTCTGTCTGTGGTTGGAATGGAAGCAGTTGCAGATTCAATACTCTGGTTTATGTATGCATTGTGTGTATACGGTACGTGCATGTGTACATGTGCGTGTGTGTGTGTTGCGTGTCCTTATATCCTTACAGGATCAGCTCCAAGGCCATAGTGGAATGCCACATCAAATCAGTCATTTCCTCCCTTGATAAGCAGCTTCCCAGATCCCCTAGAAGAGACGAGTGAACAGCACTGAAAGAGATATTTAGGAGACAAGTTCTGGCAATGGCGATATTTGGCTCCACTTCTTTATTCCCTTCGCCAAGGATTCTTCACTCTGTCTCTGATGGAGTTGGGTAATGCTTATTTTTTATGTCTCTGAATTATTTTCTCCCAGGTTTAACCCCTACATTGAATGAAGACAATAGTCACCAGGCTTATCAGTGGGTAAATATCTAGAAGACTAGACAAAAGCTTACTTTTATAAAAGCTTTGTGTCTGTTGTATATCATATCTGCTATCTCTTCATTCTCAAGAACAATAATTACTAGTACTTTTTTGTTTTACATGATATTCCCCACACCTCTTTTGGGGCTATATTCATATAGTACAACCCAATCACCAAACCTTCAGCACTTCGGCCTATATTCTTTTTTTAATGGTTTTCCTCGTAATTATTTCCTTTTAGTTTGTATACATTCTGTCAGTGAGACCCTGAAGAAGGCTATGGCCAAAACTTGGGTCAACAAAATTATTTGTAATTGCATGTAGAACTTGAGTGTGTTTCTTTAGTTTGACCTGCTGTCGCTCTGTGGCACAGGATTTACAGTATGTCAGAGACAGACATGCAATGTAACGGTTGTTTGGTTCAAATGCACTTGTTCATTTTTACTCTGTACCCTTTCATTAAAAACAGAGAGCTGAAGAGTAGACAGAAATTTTGCCATTTTATAATATGAGTAATAAGGACCAATTGAATGAAGAGGAGGTTGAAAATGGTTGAAGTGCTCCTCTAAGTATTTACTTGTCACCAGTATCTCCCATGCCCACGCAGGTACCGAGAACAGTTTAGCTTTCTATCTTTAGCAGCAGTGTCAAATTTGAAAAGAAGCAGAAGGCACAGATATACTGTATACATAAGAAAGAAGAGGTACTTGTCTGTTCCACTTGTCTATGTATGTACTGTACATCTGCAAGTAGCATTTTGAGCAGCTGCACAAAATGTTATTTATGTTATTTTTAGGTTGTATGTTTTTGTTTTTTGACCAAGTCCTCATTTAGGACAGCCGCAGGGAAACACACTTTCTAAGCCTTGAGAGCTGGGCTTGTCGGGCATCTCCAGTGCATCCCATTTTGCATGATCACAAGCAGTGCAGTAGTAGGATGATCTATGTCCTTCATCATATCATAATTCTTTTTTCCCCTGCTCAAGCACCTGCTCTCGTATATGTCCTGCAAGGGTCGGGAGAGTGTTCTTGACGATATAGTACAGTATAACTATTCTTGTTGAAGACCGCATAGAAGTTTTTTTTTAAATGATATACAACTTTTTTGACCACATAGTGCAGTGGTTTTCAACCCTTTTCATATCATTATTTATTCGGCATTTGAGCCACACGGACCACCATTTGATGAGATATTGATGTTGGTACCATAGGGAGAGACAACAGGCAAACGTTGATCAAAATAACAATTCTTCTACATTCTCTAATTGCGTAGACTTCTTGTAAATTAAGTAATGCAGATGTTTAACAATAATTTTACTCTTGAGAGCGTAAAATGAAACCAAATGGACCCGTAAGGGTCCATTTGGTTTCCTTTTTACGCTCTCAAGAGTTAAAGATCTATAAGGGTCCATTTGGTTACCAACTCCATCATTTTGCTGGGGACCACCTGAAACCCCATCAAGGACCACTGGTTGAGAACCACTGCCATATATAGTATGACTTTTCTTTGAGACAACCTACGCAAGGCTAGTTAGGTTTGCATGTACTGTATGTACATGCACCCAGTTATGCAATACCCGTTGTACGCGTTGTCAGAGTACCCGTCTGACTGTCTGCATGTACATTACAGGAACCGTCGCTCCAATCTGCACCAAACGGGGCACAAACACTGCTCAGGGCTCTTCCCCCGAGAATAGTCGCAACAGTAACCCAGCTTACTGTGTCAGGGGCCTCCAGGGGCCACACGTTGTCGAGCGGCACTGTTGCTCCAATAGGTTCTATGCACAGCAGCCATATTGGAAAGAAATTGGGCCCCTTCCTTACTTCCTTCACAGGTGTTACCAATGATACTAACGAAGGCTCTGTTCCATTTAGTGTAGCAAAGCGGTTCCCCAACTTTTTAATTTCAAGGACCCCCATAACTCTGAGAGTGTACAAATGGAACCAAATGGACCCTTGCGGGTCCATTTGGTTCCATTTGTACACTCTCAGAGTTACACACCCGTAAGGGGCCATTTGGAACCCCCTCAAGGAACCATGAGGGTCCCTGGACCACACTTTGAGAGCCACTGGTGTAGCAGAGTGTTTCCAGTGAGCCAACATGCACAATATCAGCACCCTGACTCTGTTTGACCAGCATGGAACAGAGCCTTCAATTAGTATCATTGGTAACACCTGTGAAGGAAGTCCCAAAAAGCCCAATTTCTTTCCAATATGGCTGCTTGTGCATAGAGCCTATCCGCCTCAAACTTGGCACAAACACTGTTCGGGGGTCTGCCATGACAAGATTGTGGCTGGGGTGGTGGATGTCCGTGACCGTGATGATCCAGTCAGCCTGGGCTACACACACCGCAGGGAAAGATGAATCAGCATATCACCCTCTAATTGCTTGAATCTGATTTATACTTGGTGTCCCCAAGCTGAAAATAGCAGATTTAAAACTATTTTTGGCACGGCAACATCAGGGGACTAGCGGGCAACGAAGCATAAATCAGACTTTAGTTGCAGTAGATCTCAAAGCTCATCCCGGACGCTAACTAACAACATGCAAACATCCACATTCAGGAGTATTCAGAGGAGATGTGATATAGCAATGGTTCCCAGTCTTGCACGAGACTCAAAAAATGTATGTTGTGTCTCCCCACCCAGGACCCAAACTTACATTAATACATATTGAATACATTATGAATTAACCACTTCTATTTCCAGCTCTATTTAAAAATAAATAAAATAAAATAGCCAATCTACAAGCTCACAATGCGTCACAAATCTTCTGAAAAATATTTGTTCTTTTATGAAAATCCTCATTTTTCAATTATTAATAATTATTTTAATAATTGTATTCATGTTATTTATTTTGGTAGGAAATGTTAAAGGAGAGATCCGCCCATTTTAAGTGTTATCTTTGATGTGTCGCTAATCACTCACCATCATTGAAAGGGACGTTGAGTTATTTCAGAGAGTCCCGTGTCGTGCAATATGTCGACCCCCTCCGTTGGCATAATGGGAGCCCGTGTAAGAGTGAAAATCGTCTATTATAACCGATGCAAAGTTAGTATTTTCTCTACTACTGCTCATTGTGGAGTCTCATGATACTCAAACGTGCACTGAATGTCGCGAACGAGCTATCGTTCATGCAGAACGAGATGATGCTGGTTGCTTACTTCTTCCACAGACGCCAGGTTCTGTGGAAGAAGTAAGCAACCAGCGTCGTCTAACGGGACTCTCTGGAATAACTCAACGTCCATTTCAATGATGGTGAGTGATTAGCGACACATCAAAGATAACACTTAAAATGTCCGGATCTCTCCTTTAACTCACGGTTTATTTATTCGTTTATTTTTGTAGGTTTACCCACGACCCATACAAATGGGTCCACGACTCACAAAACGAGTCCAGGCCCCTATGTTTGGGAAACGCTGATATAAAGCATAATGGAAAGGCAGAGCACTGTGTGTGGATCCAGGAGGCTGGGACTTGTGCAGCAGCATTGCGTGACTGTGGAGCCAACATCCTGTCCTCGGTGAATTCCATTGAGGAGTGCGGCTGTTGTGGTTTTCCAATGCTTCTCTGAAGTTCTGGAGCGAGGAGAGCTGAGGGGTGGGGGGTGGGCGGGGGGGGTGCGCTTGATTTATGTTTTCAGATCTCATCTCTCGCACTGTGACACTCCGCTGAGACTGAAATGAGAGGAGACGGCGATATTTGACATGGGGAGAAGCACGCCGCTTTCACACTGGGCTAGAATATTTACCAATAGACAGGATCTGATGTAACGGTCCCTTGTGTTGTCGAACTGGAGCGCTCGCCCACGCAGCAGAAACCTTGGCGTGGATGTTTAAGGAAGAAGCAGGGGTTTGGAAGTGGTTAAGTCATTGGGGTTATCAAGTGGGCACCTCCCATCACAGATGTTTCATCACTTTAGATCCACGACATCTTCGAAAATGTTAAAACATTTTAGCATCCCAGAGTCACTCTCGCTGTGTGAACTTATAACTCGACTATACTAGAGTGGATATTATACCATACAAAAAAAATATTTAATTTAATGATAGAGTTAATTAAATATTGTTAATACAATATAACTTATACAATTGGCGTGGTTGTATTTTGTCTCCCTGCTCTTCTATTGAGACATTTAGATCCTGTGTCTAGGTGAGACATGACCTTTGACACGAACTGGTTTCTGGTTTGATTAAAATTTTGACCTTTAAGGTCAAGATTCAATTCATCCCCTGAGCAAGCAGGCATGCTCTATTAGCTCAAAGGTAAAAATGTCAGCACTTGCACAGGAGACCTCTAGCAGAGAGAGGTCCTCCGTTACTTATGTTTGAGATAACCCTCATGTATTGACTGATATTTGCGCAGCACATTTGCACTTTTAGTATTTTGCACAGTTCACCTTGCAGTGCAATATGTTTGTGGTGTGAGGTTTTATTGTTGAGGTTGATTGAATGCTCAACCAACCCGATCTCCAGAGATTACCGTAACATTGCACGGAACGAGTGCACTTCATTCCGTGGATAGCCGCCTCGGAACTCCCGAATTGCGTGCATATGGTACGGCGCTGCCTTGTGACAAAACCATTTCGGAGGCGCGCAGTCACAGGCGAATTGTCACCCCGTGAAGGACCACCGAGGGAGCTAAGGCGACCGAGTTGCCGTCCTGAACGGTGTGACATTCGCCTGTGCCTACTCAGCGCCGTTTGAGTTATGTATCGATAGGCACAGAATCGTAAATTTTATTGTGCGGACTGCTCTGCTTCCGGGTTTTTCCGTGTTGCGACTGGTTACGCCCACCGTGGGACTCGCCGTACATATGCACGCAATTTGGGAGTTCCGAGGCGACTATCCACGGAATGAAGTGCACTCGTTCCGTGCAATGTTACGGTATTCTCTGGAGATCAGGCTGGCTCAACAGTACCTGTTTGTTGCCAGCATGATTGGGCTGGACCATATCAGGATAACAGAGGGGGGTTATGATGTGATGTGTTGTAGTATAGTGTGGTATAGTTATTATGGTATAATTATTGGTGTAGTTCATGGAGTTTTAATAGATGTTATGAGAGTTCATGTTATCTGTATTTATGTATGTGTATTATCCAGTAATCTACCCCTTGACATGGTTGAGTCCAAACTAATTGCCTCCACCTGAGTATAAAAGGCTGCCAGCCACAAATACACTCGTTGGTGGTAGGATGAGAGCTGAACACCACCATGTCACCTGTGTGGAGAGCCTCCTGTGTTCATGTATTGTTTGTATTGTCGGTGAACAATCGGAATAAATACACCTTTTTGGTTGCACCCTATCAAGGCCTCTGTACTAACTCCAACCGCAAGTCGGGCATTCTCACAAGACCCGAAAGAGGAAAGTTACATCCTGCAGCTTTAACTCACAGTTTACTCACGAGTCACGACCCATAATAATTTGTCCATGACCCAAAATGGGTCTCGGCCCTATAAACATAGGGCAATACTGATATAAAGCATAATGTTAAGGCAGTGCATTGCACCATTTACACAGTACAGTAGTTACTTGTAAAATGGTGCAGCTAACTTTGGATTTGCATCTTTATCCCAAAGCGCATTACATTCCCACACTCACAGACGGTGGAGTAAGCCATGCCAGGCACCAGCCTAGGTGTCGGGAGCAGTTAGGGCTTCAGACCAGTGTTGCCAGATTCTGTGAGAGAAACAAGCAACCAGGTCTAGGAAAACCAGCCCAAAAGAAGCGACTATGGGCCACATGAGCACTTTAACATGTACATCAGCTATTTGAAAATAGCAGATCTACAAGCTCACAACGCGTCGCGTTGTGAGCTTGTAGATCGGCTATTTTCAAATCAAATCTTGCAGGGAAATTATAATAAGCAGATCTGGCAACCCTGCTTCAGACACTTCGATACTAACCCATGGGTAGCCGGGTAACAAACCAGGAACCTTCTGATTCTCAAGGCGGCCACTCTACCTCCTGAGCCACTACCGCCCAAATCGGTCCTGTCCTCATTTATGTTTTTCTCAGTATAATAATGCAGTCTTTAAATATCAAAAAAACATTTGCGTTGAAAATCTAATCCTCAAAATGCATTGACACTTCACTTTGGAACAATTCACTGATGGTGAATTGTTCCAAATATTTACTCCCTGCTCAACTAGGAGATGGCAAAGCCAAACATTTTCTCTTTAAAAATATATACATTCAAAGATTTCCAAAAATGTTCACTCATAGTATTATCTGCTATTTTTTAATAGCCAAAGTGTTAAATAATGGTTTAAGTGGTTACACAGATGCGTTCCCGGTTTGACTGGGTTAACAGCACCGCTCCTTCCTCTGGCCTGTGTTATCTCTGGTCTGTCCCCTCTGCTGCAGTTAGGGAAGCAGAGTGGCCATTAACACAGCCCATCTCTGTAATCAACCATCTCCATATACACCACAATACACCTCCTCTCTCATTTCCTCACCCACTGGCACGGCACGCCTGCTCTGCGGGGTGAATACCCTGGCTTGCTAAACGTCTGCAGCAGGTAGACAGGTGGCAGTTCAAGAGCACACATTACACTACACTCAGTACACTGTAAAAATCCTTTCGGATACATTTTGACCCCCATGACTTGTAAAATGGTGTACCCAGTGGAGTATACAGTAGTGGCCTCATGGCCTTTGTCCAAACTCTTGATGGATTCAACCTGGTATCCCTATTTTGGACATATAGGCACATTTCTACCCCCCCCCCCCCCCCCTCCCAGAACTATCCAACATTTTCCAAAATATAAAAAAATAGCTACAATTGTTGATTGTTGAAGAGAGAGATAGAGCTTGTATTTTCGCGCGACTCTCAGCCAATGGCGATGCAAGATAAATGATCAACAATCTGTCAAGAGACCAACCAAATGTATATAAAAAGCCGTGAAATGGACAGCACTTCCTCCTTTGGGCCTATTGTAGTTTGGTTGTTGTCCAGACTGGACTCCACCCCAAACGATGAGTGTGTTCCAAACATAAGTGCGTCATAGCAGAATAGAGTCAGGGAAAACGACATATCTAAAATCTCATGGCAGGAGTGAGACAGGAGTGTGTGAGAGAGAGTGAAAGCAGAAGGAGACATGGCTTTCTGAATAATGGTCAGTATCATGTCAGTATAATGGTCAGTATCATGTCAGAATCAGGTTCACATAGGATGGTAGACCACATTGATTTACTTCACTGTACATCCATATTGCTTGTGCAAGGCATGCTGTAGCGGATATGAGTAAGCAATTGTATTACCACTGTTTTTGTTTTACGGTATAGACTTTAGATGTAATTGTGGTGTGATTCTCTGGAATGGTGTTAATTTACTGGCTCAAATGTTTGTTTGTGTGTCACAGGCTCAGAAATGTTTGTTTGTTTATGTTGTGACATTGTCAGTAATTAAATATGTTGTTAAAACACTGTAGTAATGATTCAGTGATAATATTTTGATTAATTATGCTGTAAATTGAATCGTATATCTGCTGTAAATGTGTAGACTTAGCTTATTTAGGCTTCCTACACCTGCCTATAGGTGTAGCTATATTTAGTAACCTGCTGGAAGGGAAACGGACACTTAAAAGCATGAGAAAAATGTTATAAATACACGTCCGGCAGCCCCTTATGTAGATGAACGGGTCAAAAATGGAGAAAGTGCAAACACCAGGTTGAAGTTCATCCATGACGGTCATGACAGATCCAGACTGCACTAGCGGTTTGTTTACATTCGACCGCATGGCTCATTTGCATAAGACGTTACCATATTGATTTTATACCACTGTTGAGGGTTAGGGTTATATTTTATACATTTTGTTTAAGACTTACAGTAGGCTGCCTTGCCCCACAGGAAAACAGTGACTGATATGAATAATTATAATAATAATGATATACGTTTTCGTATAGCAGCAATTTTGCATGT
The DNA here is from genome assembly GCF_963280865.1 of Gymnoscopelus braueri. Lineage (NCBI taxonomy): Eukaryota > Metazoa > Chordata > Actinopteri > Myctophiformes > Myctophidae > Gymnoscopelus > Gymnoscopelus braueri. The sequence goes on along the minus strand of NC_137618.1, from coordinate 14,134,087 downwards.
ACAATATAAATATAAATATATTGTCTGTCGGGTGGAAATCTCATTATGGACAAAACTGTTACTTTTCAGCATAAAAATTCTAAAATGGCAAAAGTAGCAGATCTACAAAAAAAAACAAGGCTCGCGCAACTGAAATAGGCAAGACACACCATCTCCGGTTTAAAGTAAAACTTTTGTCAAAGATTATATTCAGAAACTTTAGAGCTACACAGTAGGCTACATATGCTGTAAAATCCTGAGTGTTAGAGTGTCTCAGAGTATAGAACTTACACCTTTTGAGATACAAATGGATAATTTAACAGGATCTCACTTACAATTTGATTGAAAAGTCGGGTGAGCTTGAGTTGGCTCCAAAGCCAAGTAAGTTAGTTGGCGTTAAGGTCGATGTGTTCCCCTTTTTTCAACAATGACAGAGTCATTGTTGAAATGTTTTGACAGCAGACAGTAGTAGCCTACAGAATGTGGCCTGTGGTTGTTGGCTTTTTCTGCTGTTAAAACATCCAAATAATTGTATCTATGTACCGTATATAAGTGCAGTATATGTATGTAACCGGGTGGAGTTCTAGTGTACAGTATGTCTTTGACACTTGATTGTGGTTTATCGTGTCATTGAGTGCAGGTGGAGATTTGGTGAATCAGGATTGGTGAGCCACTCTGATGATGCCAACCAATCGTGATCTGGGCCTGCTATTAAAAGCACTCTGCTCACCCGGGTAAGAATGTTTATTTTATTACGTGCACGTAATGTAGTATGTATTGAATTATTGTATTGTTGTTACCCACTGTATTAATGTATTGGTCCTTTTGAACTGCTCACCTTGAATGCCATGTCAGGGCATTGTTGAGTGCAGTATAGCCTACTAATTGTGTGTTTATTTTGCAGTGAAACTATTAACCTGATGAGTTGGTGTGGTGTGTTCTACCTGCTCTTAATGATGCACCGTATGGAGGCAAAAATGTGATGTGTTAAAGGACCAGTTTCATATTGGCAGTGGCCTAATTTGTGTGTATATATGTTTAATGTGAAATAAATGTTATATTTTGTCAATCTGGTGTCTTCACTAAGCCTCCCAGACCCAGTTTTAAAGCTCTGAAAAACGAACCTCTGTTTTAAAGTTAAAGCCTTAAATTGTTGTTGGTGCAATTCCAACTGGCGTAGTCAGTAGAGTTGTTATGTATTTTAGTAACCCTTACTTTGGCCAGGTGGTTACATGTACATCACAGTATGTAATGAGGTTTTTGTATGAATGTATACAGTACGCATGTACATGTAAGTATCTTTGTCTCCGCCAGGCCGAAGGCGTGGCCGAGACTTATGTCTCGACCCGGTCGAGACATAAGGCCGGTCGACGAGGCCGGTTCAGCCTGAAATGGACCATCCCCAAACTATGCTTGGTTATTGGACTTTGATGTTCTTACGGATCTGACAGCAAAAGTCAACGATCTTAACTTAACCAAGACTGAGGCATTATTAAGCCTAATTTATGCTCTTCTTGAAAGTGTATCAAAAATCCTCACAGACAAAACTGAGCAATTCAGTGTCCAAATGACCAGACTGACATCAGAATTTGACAGTAGAATTGTGGAGATAAACATGGGTCAAGTAGTTGGTTTTGTATCAAACCCTTTCCTCAGTATTGACATTGAACAGCTGTCAGTTAAAATGCAGGAGGTGTTTACATTACCTACAGATGTTGACATGGAGATTGTTGAAATTCACTGTGACATTGAATAAAAAAAGAAAATCAAACAGAATATCTAAATGTGAATATTCATTGAAAACTCAATATTATGCATTGAAGAGAAGATATCTGTAATATTGATTCATTTCATGTCCCTGTTTTCATTTGTAAAATTTCGAAAAATGTTTCCTAACAATTTGGCATTTTTATAAATGTAACCCTAACTTAATATTTTGGCATTGAATACACAGCTAATTCAAATCTTTGTTTTATACAATATAGTACATGGGGTCCCTGCTTTATCTTTCTGTCAGCTAAGTGGTCCTTGGCTAGAAGTTCTGCCCACGCGGGCAGAACGTCTAGTGCCCCCCCCCCAACCCCCCCAAAGAAAGAAGTGTTTGGGGGTACAAATCATGGGATTAAAAAAAAAAAATACCCAGAACGACCCAGAAATGTCCCCCAAAAAAGTTTTTACATTTTTTTAAATAATTTTACTCCCAGGGGCGCGGACCCCCTGGGAGTCTTGGGGACCCCCACGAAACATTGCAGACCCCCGTGAAACATCGCGGACCCCATCGGCTGTTTTTTTTTCATGAAGAAATGTCCCCCAAAAAAGTTTTTTAATTGTTGTAAATCATTTTTCTCCCAGGGGGGACCCCCGCGAGACATCGCGGACCCCCGTGAAACATCGCGACCCCCGTGAAACATCGCGGACCCCATCGGCTGTTTTTTTTTTGCAATACAAAGCCTTGACTACAGCACAACAGATCTGTGTGTGTGTGTAGGCTCTGTCATGATTAATTAACCACACATATGAAGTGAAACAACTGAATTATATCCAAACCATATGTTATAAGTGAATTCCTTGCCTCAAAGAAGAAGTTTGAGCGTTTAATAAGCGAAAATAAGAAGTGCAGTAGTGCACCCTGACTCGCACAACCAACAATGGATGCCGTTCGTATTTTTTCAGGCTGCGAACTCGCCACCTGATTGGCCAACATTTGCTGTCAATCACAGAACGATGAGCGACGTTGCCATGTCCAGGAGTTGTAAGCGTGAAGTGGGTGTAAATTGGTTAGAGAAAGTGCGTTTAATAATATATAACATGTATAAAGAATATATTGAATATATGGAAAGGTCCATAGGCATAGGTATGTTAGTATATATTATATAGATCCAGCGTGTCTGTCCCCATCTGTGGTGTTTTTGGCATCAACCTGGTGGCTTGTTGCTGGCCTTTTGTCTTCCGGAGGAAAAATCACGGAGCGGATTGCGTATTACTGTCGCGCAACCTGGCAACGTCTTTGAGGCTCCTAAAAGGTCTCACCTTCCGGTGTGTCGGTAATGTGTGGGGAATTTTGTGTTGGACGGATTTAATTATGGTGTGAGGGGGCAAATGTGTGTTGAGCAATGAAAAGTGGACGAATAACTGCCTGAATGAATTGCGCACGTTGTGACTGGTGTTGTAGTGACATGTGAGATGTTATTGTGGTTATTTCGCCGAAACAAATGATTAAAAATGAAGTGCCTTCAGTCGCACCACAGGAAGGGCTGACTTTCCTTAAATGTATATAGGATAATAGTGATAGATATTAGATATTATATCTCTATATAATTATAAGTAGATGTCAGGGCCACTTCGCGGCCCTCACATCTAGGCCCGATCCGAGGTTGGTCCAGACAGAGTCCAAAACCCATCATCGTCCAACGACGGCCAGCGACCATTGCTGGCCTATAGTCACTCTGCACACACGTCATGCGAAGTCCGGCCCCTCTGGCCTCTCCTCTCCTCTCGGCTCCTCTCCTCTCCCCTCCTCCCTCCCCGCTTTGCTTTGCGGCCCTAACCTTCCTGTCCAACCTCGGTCATGTGATAAAGAGGTCAGACTTCCTGTATCTGGTTGCTATGGCAACCTGCCAGATCAGGCTGAGGGTCTGAAAGGCAAATCAGAGAATCAATCAAGCCGAGAGTCTGATCACTGATCGAGGTAAGATGCCTAAAACATAGCCATAGCTCTGATCAACAGTCTGTGGCGGGTCTTGGAGGCATGTGGAGTGATCCTGTGCTTGCGATCCTGTCCGCACGAACTTTCAGAGCTTTTGTCAATTATATAGTAGTAAGATATAGTCCACACGCCTTTGTCGCTTTATATTTGCATACACAGTGAAATGCATTTAACCCATCCTAATCAACAGGAGCAGTGGGTGCTACGAGGACAGCATCTCGGGGAGGATTTAGGGGTAAGTGTCTTGCTCAGGGACACATTGAGACATTGCTTAGGCATAATACTGCAGCATAATAGCCTAATAGGCTATTATGCTGCAGTGGTCACAGCAATAGCAGCAGCAGCAGTAGCATCAGCATACAGGTTAAAGTGCCTTTTATTTTCCACAAACGCCACTAAAACACATGTAACATTGTGTGTTAAAACTGCCTGATTTTTTTTGTAGGGCAGTTTATAACATGGTAAAGCAAAAGATTTAATGCTCAAATAACTTGGTGAGTTGGTGAATACAGTGGATTCGTTTTTAGATTGACCTGGGATTTTATAATTGTGTAGCCTACTGGGTGTAGATTACAGGTCAATCACTAAACACCGAAGGAGAGCTGTGTTGGTAAAGCCAGGTTATTCATATCTTTTCATACATTTTCATGCAAGTATGGACATATGGTGTCAACATGGCAAAAAAAGCACTGGTAGTCGGTACACCTGGTTTCTGCTGGGAACAGGGTTCGATTCCCTGCAGCGCTGTGCTTACTGTTTCACCTTTGTCCTGTTGTGTATGTTTACATTAAATGTTAGCACTCAATTCATTGATTCATAATACCTGAATGCACTTTTTATTATAATATATCAAGCAGATAGCCCTGTGATTACATCTTTAGCACATCCTCCTATGTCATGGTGTATTAGTCGGCACAGTGGATTAATATTTCGATCGATCTGGGATGTTAAAGTTGTGCAAAACTGTGGTCAATGAATTGCCTCTTCAGACAGATTAAACAGTAGTCACTTATAACTGTTGAGACTCCTAGCGCTTAAAGACGTGTTGACATGGATAGCTTATTGTCTAATAACATCTCTGTGTTATAATGAATGGAGTATGAGAATTATGTTATACAGTGCAGATTGTAGATCGGCGCTTTTTGGACATTTCTGAATGTACCGGTCGGGATTAGAACTCCAGTCTCCCACATGGTAAGGGACACCTAAGGCCAAACCACTATATATAGCCTCTCCCTTCAACAGGGGAGATATTTGAAGATGTAGTAGTACTTTGGACTACACATTATTTCAAAGTAAAAATCTCAACCATGCATGTCCACAATAAGGTGGCATTTTTAAATTGTGAATCAAGTTTATAGGTTAAAGTATGAAGGAACAGCGAGTTGCCAAAGTTTTCAGATGCAAGTTTTAAAAGTTAAATATCTCAAAAACTACAAAACATTTCAAAGTGAAAAGTTCACGCATGTGTGTCCACAATAAGCTGAATTTAAAAAAGTGTGAATGGAGTCTCTAGGTGAAAGTATTTTTTGTGTTATTTTTAGGTGTCAAAATCTACCATCTCACCGCCATTATAATTTTCTGAACTTTTAAAGGAGTATATTTCCAAAACCATGAAACATTTCAAAGATTCCTTTTCAGGCAAACATGTCCACAGTGAGATGAACATTTTAAAGTTTGAATGGGGTTATATAGATGTAAGTATGTAGAACTCGTAGCCTGCCAAAGTTTGCACTCTTTCCCAGTTTAAATGTCCATTGCCAGAGATTTGCCATTGACATTGCATTGGGCGCTTAAAGTTAAATATTTAAAAAACTACACATTATTTCAAAGTAAAAATCTCAACCATGCATGTCCACAGTAAGGTGGATTTTTTTAATTGTGAATAAAGTTTATAGGTTAAAGTATAAAGGAACAGCGAGTTGCCAAAGTTTTCAGATGCAAGTTTTAAAAGTTAAATATCTCAAAAAATACAAAACATTTCAAAGTGAAAAGTTCACGCATGTGTTTACACAGTAAGCTGAATTAAAAAAAAAGTGTGAATGGAGTCTCTAGGTGAAAGTATTTTTTGTGTTTTTTTTAGGTGTCAAAATCTTCCATCCACCGCCATTATAATTTTCTGAACTTTTAAAGGAGTATATTTCTAAAACCATGAAACATTTCAAAGATTCCTTTTCAGGCAAACATGTCCACAGTGAGATGAACATTTTAAAGTTTGAATGGGGTTATATAGATGTAAGTATGTAGAACTCGTAGCCTGCCAAAGTTTGCACTCTTTCCCAGTTTAAATGTCCATTGCCAGAGATTTGCCATTGCCATTGCATTGGGCGCTTAAAGTTAAATATTTCAAAAACTACACATTATTTCAAAGTAAAAATCTCAACCATGCATGTCCACAGTAAGGTGGAATTTTTAAATTATGAATAAAGTTTATAGGTTAAAGTATGGAGGAACAGCGAGTTGCCAAAGTTTTCAGATGCAAGTTTTAAAAGTTAAATATCTCAAAAACTACAAAACATTTCAAAGTGAAAAGTTCACGCATGTGTGTCCACAATAAGCTGAATTAAAAAAAGTGTGAATGGAGTCTCTAGGTGAAAGTATTTTTTGTGTTATTTTTAGGTGTCAAAATCTACCATCTCACCGCCATTATAATTTTCTGAACTTTTAAAGGAGTATATTTCTAAAACCATGAAACATTTCAAAGATTCCTTTTCAGGCAAACATGTCCACAGTGAGATGAACATTTTAAAGTTTGAATGGGGTTATATAGATGTAAGTATGTAGAACTCGTAGCCTGCCAAAGTTTGCACTCTTTCCCAGTTTAAATGTCCATTGCCAGAGATTTGCCATTGACATTGCATTGGGCGCTTAAAGTTAAATATTTCAAAAACTACACATTATTTCAAAGTAAAAATCTCAACCATGCATGTCCCCAGTAAAGTGGATTTTTTTAATAGTGAATAAAGTTTATAGGTTAAAGTATGGAGGAACAGCGAGTTGTCAAAGTTTTCAGATGCAAGTTTTAAAAGTTCAATATCTCAAAAACTGCAAAACATTTCAAAGTAAAAAGTTCACGCATGTGTGTCCACAATAAGCTGAATTAAAAAAAATGTGAATGGAGTCTCTAGGTGAAAGTATTTTTTGTGTTTTTTTTAGGTGTCAAAATCTTCCATCCACCGCCATTATAATTTTCTGAACTTTTAAAGGAGTATATTTCTAAAACCATGAAACATTTCAAAGATTCCTTTGCAGGCAAACATGTCCACAGTGAGATGAACATTTTAAAGTTTGAATGGGGTTCTATAGTTGTAAGTATGTAGAACTAGTAGCCTGCCAAAGTTTGCACTCTTTCCCAGTTTAAATGTCCATTGCCAGAGATTTGCCATTGACATTGCATTGGGCGCTTAAAGTTAAATATTTCAAAAACTACACATTATTTCAAAGTAAAAATCTCAACCATGCATGTCCACAGTAAAGTGGATTTTTTTAATAGTGAATAAAGTTTATAGGTTAAAGTATGGAGGAACAGCGAGTTGTCAAAGTTTTCAGATGCAAGTTTTAAAAGTTCAATATCTCAAAAACTGCAAAACATTTCAAAGTAAAAAGTTCACGCATGTGTGTCCACAATAAGCTGAATTAAAAAAAATGTGAATGGAGTCTCTAGGTGAAAGTATTTTTTGTGTTTTTTTTAGGTGTCAAAATCTTCCATCCACCGCCATTATAATTTTCTGAACTTTTAAAGGAGTATATTTCTAAAACCATGAAACATTTCAAAGATTCCTTTTCAGGCAAACACGTCCACAGTGAGATGAACATTTTAAAGTTTGAATGGGGTTATATAGATGTAAGTATGTAGAACTAGTAGCCTGCCAAAGTTTGCACTCTTTCCCAGTTTAAATGTCCATTGCCAGAGATTTGCCTTTGACATTGCATTGGGCGCTTAAAGTTAAATATTTCAAAAACTACACATTATTTCAAAGTAAAGATCTCAACCATGCATGTCCACAGTAAGGTTGAATTTTTGAATTGTGAATAAAGTTTATAGGTTAAAGTATGGAGGAACAGCGAGTTGCCAAAGTTTTCAGATGCAAGTTTTAAAAGTTAAATATCTAAAAAATGACAAAACATTTCAAAGTAAAAAGTTCAGGCATGTGTGTCCACAGTAAGCTGAATTTAAAAAAAGTGTGAATGGAGTCTCTAGATGAAAGATTTTTTTGTGTTTTTTTTAGGTGTCAAAATCTTCCATCCACCACCATTATAATTTTCTGAACTTTTAAAGGAGTATATTTCTAAAACCATGAAACATTTCAAAGATTCCTTTTCAGGCAAACATGTCCACAGTGAGATTAATATTTTAAAGTTTAAATGGGGTTATATAGATGTAAGTATGTAGAACTAGTAGCCTGCCAAAGTTTGCACTCTTTCCCAGTTTAAATGTCCATTGCCAGAGATTTGCCATTGACATTGCATTGGGCGCTTAAAGTTAAATATTTCAAAAACTACACATTATTTCAAAGTAAAAATCTCAACCATGCATGTCCACAGTAAGGTGGAATTTTTGAATTGTGAATAAAGTTTATAGGTTAAAGTATGGAGGAACAGCGAGTTGCCAAAGTTTTCAGATGCAAGTTTTAAAAGTTAAATATCTCAAAAAATGACAAAACATTTCAAAGTAAAAAGTTCACGCATGTGTGTCCACAGTAAGCTGAATTTAAAAAAGTGTGAATGGAGTCTCTAGGTGAAAGTATTTTTTGTGTTTTTTTTAGGTGTCAAAATCTTCCATCCACCGCCATTATAATTTTCTGAACTTTTAAAGGAGTATATTTCTAAAACCATGAAACATTTCAAAGATTCCTTTTCAGGCAAACACGTCCACAGTGAGATGAACATTTTAAAGTTTGAATGGGGTTATATAGATGTAAGTATGTAGAACTAGTAGCCTGCCAAAGTTTGCACTCTTTCCCAGTTTAAATGTCCATTGCCAGAGATTTGCCTTTGACATTGCATTGGGCGCTTAAAGTTAAATATTTCAAAAACTACACATTATTTCAAAGTAAAGATCTCAACCATGCATGTCCACAGTAAGGTTGAATTTTTGAATTGTGAATAAAGTTTATAGGTTAAAGTATGGAGGAACAGCGAGTTGCCAAAGTTTTCAGATGCAAGTTTTAAAAGTTAAATATCTCAAAAATGACAAAACATTTCAAAGTAAAAAGTTCACGCATGTGTGTCCACAGTAAGCTGAATTTAAAAAAAGTGTGAATGGAGTCTCTAGATGAAAGATTTTTTTGTGTTTTTTTTAGGTGTCAAAATCTTCCATCCACCACCATTATAATTTTCTGAACTTTTAAAGGAGTATATTTCTAAAACCATGAAACATTTCAAAGATTCCTTTTCAGGCAAACATGTCCACAGTGAGATGAATATTTTAAAGTTTAAATGGGGTTATATAGATGTAAGTATGTAGAACTAGTAGCCTGCCAAAGTTTGCACTCTTTCCCAGTTTAAATGTCCATTGCCAGAGATTTGCCATTGACATTGCATTGGGCGCTTAAAGTTAAATATTTCAAAAACTACACATTATTTCAAAGTAAAAATCTCAACCATGCATGTCCACAGTAAGGTGGAATTTTTGAATTGTGAATAAAGTTTATAGGTTAAAGTATGGAGGAACAGCGAGTTGCCAAAGTTTTCAGATGCAAGTTTTAAAAGTTAAATATCTCAAAAAATGACAAAACATTTCAAAGTAAAAAGTTCACGCATGTGTGTCCACAGTAAGCTGAATTTAAAAAAGTGTGAATGGAGTCTCTAGGTGAAAGTATTTTTTGTGTTTTTTTTAGGTGTCAAAATCTTCCATCCACCGCCATTATAATTTTCTGAACTTTTAAAGGAGTATATTTCTAAAACCATGAAACATTTCAAAGATTCCTTTTCAGGCAAACACGTCCACAGTGAGATGAACATTTTAAAGTTTGAATGGGGTTATATAGATGTAAGTATGTAGAACTAGTAGCCTGCCAAAGTTTGCGCTCTTTCCCAGTTTAAATGTCCATTGCCAGAGATTTGCCTTTGACATTGCATTGGGCGCTTAAAGTTAAATATTTCAAAAACTACACATTATTTCAAAGTAAAGATCTCAACCATGCATGTCCACAGTAAGGTGGAATTTTTGAATTGTGAATAAAGTTTATAGGTTAAAGTATGGAGGAACAGCGAGTTGCCAAAGTTTTCAGATGCAAGTTTTAAAAGTTAAATATCTCAAAAAATGACAAAACATTTCAAAGTAAAAAGTTCACGCATGTGTGTCCACAGTAAGCTGAATTTAAAAAAGTGTGAATGGAGTCTCTAGGTGAAAGTATTTTTTGTGTTTTTTTTAGGTGTCAAAATCTTCCATCCACCGCCATTATAATTTTCTGAACTTTTAAAGGAGTATATTTCTAAAACCATGAAACATTTCAAAGATTCCTTTTCAGGCAAACACGTCCACAGTGAGATGAACATTTTAAAGTTTGAATGGGGTTATATAGATGTAAGTATGTAGAACTAGTAGCCTGCCAAAGTTTGCGCTCTTTCCCAGTTTAAATGTCCATTGCCAGAGATTTGCCTTTGACATTGCATTGGGCGCTTAAAGTTAAATATTTCAAAAACTACACATTATTTCAAAGTAAAGATCTCAACCATGCATGTCCACAGTAAGGTTGAATTTTTGAATTGTGAATAAAGTTTATAGGTTAAAGTATGGAGGAACAGCGAGTTGCCAAAGTTTTCAGATGCAAGTTTTAAAAGTTAAATATCTCAAAAATGACAAAACATTTCAAAGTAAAAAGTTCACGCATGTGTGTCCACAGTAAGCTGAATTTAAAAAAAGTGTGAATGGAGTCTCTAGATGAAAGATTTTTTTGTGTTTTTTTTAGGTGTCAAAATCTTCCATCCACCACCATTATAATTTTCTGAACTTTTAAAGAAGTATATTTCTAAAACCATGAAACATTTCAAAGATTCCTTTTCAGGCAAACATGTCCACAGTGAGATGAATATTTTAAAGTTTAAATGGGGTTATATAGATGTAAGTATGTAGAACTAGTAGCCTGCCAAAGTTTGCACTCTTTCCCAGTTTAAATGTCCATTGCCAGAGATTTGCCATTGACATTGCATTGGGCGCTTAAAGTTAAATATTTCAAAAACTACACATTATTTCAAAGTAAAAATCTCAACCATGCATGTCCACAGTAAGGTGGCATTTTTAAATTGTGAATAAAGTTTATAGGTTAAAGTATGGAGGAACAGCGAGTTGTCAAAGTTTTCAGATGCAAGTTTTAAAAGTTAAATATCTCAAAAACTACAAAACATTTCAAAGTGAAAAGTTCACGCATGTGTGTCCACAGTAAGCTGAATAAAAAAAAAGTGTGAATGGAGTCTCTAGGTGAAAGTATTTTTTGTGTTATTTTTAGGTGCCAAAATCTTCCATCCACCGCCATTATAATGTTCTGATCTTTTAAAGGAGTATATTTCTAAAACCATGAAACATTTCATAGATTCCTTTTCAGGCAAACATGTCCACAGTGAGATGAACATTTTAAAGTTTGAATGGGGTTATATAGATGTAAGTATGTAGAACTAGTAGCCTGCCAAAGTTTGCACTCTTTCCCAGTTTAAATGTCCATTGCCAGAGATTTGCCATTGACATTGCATTGGGCACTTAAAGTTAAATATTTCAAAAACTACACATTATTTCAAAGTAAAAATTTCAACCATGCATGTCCACAGTAAGGTGGAATTTTTAAATTGTGAATAAAGTTTATAGGTTAAAGTATGGAGGAACAGCGAGTTGCCAAAGTTTTCAGATGCAAGTTTTAAAAGTTAAATATCTCAAAAACTACAAAACATTTCAAAGTAAAAAGTTCACGCATGTGTGTCCACAATAAGCTGAATTTAAAAAAGTGTGAATGGAGTCTCTAAGTGAAAGTATTTTTTGTGTTTTTTTTAGGTGTCAAAATCTTCCATCCACCGCCATTATAATTTTCTGAACTTTTAAAGGAGTATATTTTTAAAACCATGAAACATTTCAAAGATTCCTTCTCAGGCAAACATGTCCACAGTGAGATGAACAATTTAAAGTTTGAATGGGGTTATATAGATGTAAGTATGTAGAACTAGTAGCCTGCCAAAGTTTGCACTCTTTCCCAGTTTAAATGTCCATTGCCAGAGATTTGCCATTGACATTGCATTGGGCGCTTAAAGTTAAATATTTCAAAAACTACACATTATTTCAAAGTAAAAATCTCAACCATGCATGTCCACAGTAAGGTGGAATTTTTAAATTGTGAATAAAGTTTATAGGTTAAAGTATGGAGGAAAAGCGAGTTGCCAAAGTTTTCAGATGCAAGTTTTAAAGATAAATATCTCAAAAACTACAAAACATTTCAAAGTGAAAAGTTCACGCATGTGTGTCCACAGTAAGCTGAATTAAAAAAAAGTGTGAATGGAGTCTCTAGGTGAAAGTATTTTTTGTGTTTTTTTTAGCTGTCAAAATCTTTCATCCACCGCCATTATAATTTTCTGAACTTTTAAATGGAGTTGGTACAACTGAGGTTCAGGAGGTTGACCAAGGAGAAGACAATCAATCACTTCCCTGACCAGCCACCAGCAACTCCACCCATGCCAACCAGTGCCAACCACTCACCCATCTCCAACCAAGCTGACAACTCCTCCCCTGCCAACTACCTGGGTATTTAAACCCAGATTCCAAAAATGGCGGCGTGCTAGTTTCTTGGTCTTGAATGTGAGTGACAGGTGCGTCACAGCGTTTTTTTGAATCCGCTGGCTGCAAAAAACTGTGGCCGCGCACAACCTGCGTTTAACAGCGGCCAGCCAACTCTTGGTGGGAGCGCGCCCTTACTGTGGACATGCATGGTTGAGATTTTACTTTGAAATAATGTGTAGTTTTTTAAATATTTAACTTTAAGCGCCCAATGCCATGTCAATGGCAAATCTCTGGCAATGGACATTTAAACTGGGAAAGAGTGCAAACTTGGGCAGGCTACTAGTTCTACATACTTACATCTATATAACCCCATTCAAACTTTAAAATGTTCATCTCACTGTGGACATGTTTGCCTGAAAAGGAATCTTTGAAATGTTTCATGGTTTTAGAAATATACTCCTTTAAAAGTTCAGAAAATTATAATGGCGGTGGATGGAAGATTTTGACACCTAAAAAAAAACACAAAAAATACTTTCACCTAGAGACTCCATTCACACTTTTTTTTAATTCATCTTACTGTGGACACACATGCGTGAACTTTTTACTTTGAAATGTTTTGTAGTTTTTGAGATATTACATTTTTAAAACTTGCATCTGAAAACTTTGGCAACTCGCTGTTCCTTCATACTTTAACCTATAAACTTTATTCACAATTCAAAAATTCCACCTTACTGTGGACATGCATGGTTGAGATTTTTACTTTGAAATAATGTGTAGTTTTTTAAATATTTAACTTTAAGCGCCCAATGCAATGTCAATGGCAAATCTCTGGCAATGGACATTTAAACTGGGAAAGAGTGCAAACTTTGGCAGGCTACATACTTAGGGCGCGCTCCCACCAAGAGTTGGCTGGCCGTTGTTAAACGCAGGTTGTGCGCGGCAACAGTTTTTTGCAGCCAGCGGATTCTAAAAAACGCTGTCACTCACTTTCAGGACCCTCCCCGTAGCCCACACTGCCTGCTGCCTTGAGCACCATGTTGCTTCCTGAGTCTTGAGACAGTCCGCCTTCCACTCACCCGATTGGACAGAGGGAGAAAATCAGCGCCTGCCTCCAGCAGTTTTATGCTTAGTCGCGGAGAGCAGATAAACGCAAGGTCTGCGCGACTAGCGGAAAAATCTGCTCTTGCGTGAATCAACGCATTTGCATTGACAATGCATTGGCAGATTCTGCAAACAGCGGCCAGCCAACTCTTGGTGGGAGCGCGCCCTTACATCTATATAACCCCATTCAAATTTTAAAATGTTCATCTCACTGTGGACATGTTTGCCTGAAAAGGAATCTTTGAAATGTTTCATGGTTTTAGAAATATACTCCTTTAATAGTTCAGAAAATTATAATGGCGGTGGATGGAAGATTTTGACACCTTAAAAAAACACAAAAAATACTCTCACCTAGAGACTCCATTCACACTTTTTTAAATTCAGCTTACTGTGGACACACATGCGTGAACTTTTTACTTTGAAATGTTTTGTAGTTTTTGAGATATTTAACTTTTAAAACTGAAAACTTTGGCAACTTGCTGTTCCTCCATACTTTAACCTATAAACTTTATTCACAATAAAGAAATTCCACCTTACTGTGGACATGCATGGTTGAGACTAATACACCATGACATAGGAGTATATGCTAAAGATGTAATCACAGGGCTATCTGCTTGATATATTATAATAAAAAGTGCATTCAGGTATTATGAATCAATGAATTGAGTGCTAACATTTAATGTAAACATACACAACAGGACAAAGGTGAAACAGTAAGCACAGCGCTGCAGGGAATCGAACCCTGTTCCCAGCAGAAACCAGGTGTACCGACTACCAGTGCTTTTTTTGCCATGTTGACACCATATGTCCATACTTGCATGAAAATGTATGAAAAGATATGAATAACCTGGCTTTACCAACACAGCTCTCCTTCTGTGTTTAGTGGAGAAGGCAGCCCAGGTGCTCATCCAGGCTCTCGTCATCTCCCGCCTGGACTACTGCAACTCCCTCCTTGCTGGTGCTCCGGCATCTGCCATCAAACCTCTGGAGCTTGTTCAGAAAGCTGCGGCTCGCCTGGTGTTCAACCGCCCCAAGTTCTCCCACACAACCATCCTTCTCCGCTCTCTACACTGGCTCCCCGTAGCGGCTCGCATCCAGTTCAAAACCCTGGTGCTAGCCTATAGGGCAGTGAAAGGAACAGCTCCTTCGTACCTCCGGGCTATGGTCGATGCCTACACCCCTGCCCGACCACTTCGGTCTGCCACCTCGGGGCGACTGATTGCCTCGTCACTCAAGGGTCCTTCTGGCCGATCCACACGGTCACGACTCTTTTCTGTTCTGGCCCCACAGTGGTGGAATGAACTTCCCACTGATGTTAGGACAGCAGAGTCACTGCCCATATTTCGCCGCAGGCTGAAAACTCACCTCTTCAAGAAACACTACCCTTCCTCTCTGCCTGACCTACTTGTTGTTAACTAGTTGTACGAATGCTTGTTTTCTATTGCTGTATTGTTTATTGGATTATTGGATTGTTTATTGGATCTTGTTTAGTCGATACACTTATTTGTTTTAGCTCATGCTCATTTGATTTAGCTATTTTGTCTCATCTGTTTAAGGAAATAGGTAGCTGATATATTGCACTTTTACCTTAGCGCTAGGTATACTCTTGGTTGCTTGTTTTTGCAGAAAATGCACTAAAGACTTCTGGTGATTAGTAGTTTTCGTTCCCTACCTATGTTGAATACACTTATTGTAAGTCGCTTTGGATAAAAGCGTCTGCTAAATGACTGTAATGTAGTGATTGACCTGTAATCACACTATACAATAGCATAGTGATTCTCAGACTGGGGTCCGGGGACCCTGGGGGTCCCCAGACTTCTTTTTTGTATTTTTTATATAGCATCAACATCAGCTATATAGCCACTATAAACCCTATACACCAGCTATTTGAAAATAACTGATCTACAAGCTTGTTGATCAGCTATTTTCAACAAATCAGACCCTTAAACTAAGCTAAACATTCTAAGGAGCATGATAGTGATCAGTGAGTATATTTATGAATCATTACATTTGTCTAACATGGACTGTTGTTAGCTTTAAGCCCAAGCTGCAGGTTGTAGACAGCCCAGTAGGCTACACAATTATAAAATCCCAGGTCAATCTAAAAACGAATCCACTGTATTCACCAACTCACCAGGTTATTTGAGCATTAAATATTTTGCTTTACCATGTTATAAACTGCCCTACAAAAAAATCAGGCAGTTTTAACACACAATGTTACATGTGTTTTAGTGGCGTTTATGAGGAAAATAAAAGGCACTTTTACCTGTATGCTGATGCTACTGCTGCTGCTGCTATTGCTGTGACCACTGCAGCATAATAGCCTATTAGGCTATTATGCTGCAGTATTATGCCTCAGCAATGTCTCAATGTGTCCCTGAGCAAGACACTTACCCCTAAATCCTCCCTGAGATGCTGTCCTCGTAGCACCCACTGCTCCTGTTGATTAGGATGGGTTAAATACATTTCACTGTGTATGCAAATATAAAGCGACAAAGGCGTGTGGACTATATCATAATTATATAGAGCTATTATAATATCTAATATCTATCACTATTATAACACAATACGATTTTCAGGCCAAGGACCACCAGCTGACAGAAAGATAAAGCAGGGACCCCATGTACTATATTGTATAAAACAAAGATTTGAATTAGCTGTGTATTCAATGCCAAAATATTAAGTTAGGGTTACATTTATAAAAATGCCAAATTGTTAAGAAACATTTTTCGAAATTTTACAAATGAAAACAGGGACATGAAATAAATCGATATTACAGATATCTTCTCTTCAATGCATAATATTGAATTTTCAATGAATATTCACATTTAGATATTCTGTTTGATTTTCTTTTTTTATTCAATGTCACAGTGAATTTCAACAATCTCCATGTCAACATTTGTGGGTAAACACCTCCTGCATTTTAACTGACAGCTGTTCAATGTCAATACTGAGGAAAGGGTTTGATACAAAACCAACTACTTGACCCATGTTTATCTCCACAATTCTACTGTCAAATTCTGATGTCAGTCTGATCAATTTGGACACTGAATTGCTCACAGTTTTGTCTGTGAGGATTTGTGATACCCTTTCAAGAAGAGCATAAATTAGGCTTAATAATGCCTCAGTCTTGGTTAAGTTAAGATCGTTGACTTTTGCTGTCAGATCCGTAAGAACATCAAAGTCCAATAACCAAGCATAGTTTGGGGATGGTCCATTTCAGGCTGAACCGGCAGGTCGGTTTTCAATCCTTCGGCCTGGCGGAGACAAAGATACTGACATGTACATGCGTACTGTATACAGTCATACAAAAACCTCATTACATACTGTGATGTACATGTAACTACCTGGCCAAAGTAGGGGTTACTAAAATACATAACAACTCTACTGACTACGCCAGTTGGAATTGCACCAACAACCATTTAAGGCTTTAACTTTAAAAAAGGAGGTTCGTTTTTCAGAGCTTTAAAACTGGGTTTTGGAGGCTTAGTGAAGACACCAGATTGACAAAATATAACATTTATTTCACATTAAATATATATACACACAAATTAGGCCACTGCCAATATGAAACTGGTCCTTTAACACTATCACATTTTTGCCTCCATACAGTGCATCATTAAGAGCAGGTAGAACACACCACACCAACTCATCAGGTTAATAGTTTCACTGCAAAATAAATGCACAATTAGTAGGCTATACTGCACTCAACAATGCCCTGACATGGCATTCAAGGTGAGCAGCTCAAAGGACCAATACATTAATACAGTGGGTAACAACAATAAAATAATTCAATACATACTACAATACGTGCACATAATAAAACTAGAAAAAGTGCTCCTCGGAGCACAGGTCAGGTAGGTTATTGTGGGCCAGCAATCTGGGCCAGCAAAATCTTGATCACTTGACTATAGAGATAATGTGTACCGATTTGCATGATGTTTGGACAAAATTTGTATGTGTTATGTAAAAGTATAAAAGAAAAGTGTTGCAAAAATCGGCCTCCTGGTGGCGCTATAATAGGGCAATGTTAAAAGGGTGATATTTGTTTCTCAACGTAGTGCAAAGTTTCACCGCAATCGGACGCTGCGTTCATGATTTGCGGCATTTTGTTCAAAACGGGCCACTCCTGCAAACTTTAGATGTCAATCTTAGCCAATCAGGATGGAATATGAAAAATCAAACAGATCCGTCTTGATCACATGACTATAGAGATCATGTGTACCGATTTGCGTGAAATTTGGATAACATCTTTAGGCTTCATATAAAAAAATGTGCGCCTGGTGGCGCTATAAAAGGCAA
Organism: Gymnoscopelus braueri; assembly: GCF_963280865.1. Taxonomy (NCBI): domain Eukaryota; kingdom Metazoa; phylum Chordata; class Actinopteri; order Myctophiformes; family Myctophidae; genus Gymnoscopelus; species Gymnoscopelus braueri. The sequence goes on along the minus strand of NC_137618.1, from coordinate 14,116,295 downwards.
ATGTGAAAAATGCAGGGGAAAGGTTTTTCCTTGGCCTCTAGAGACTGATGTGCATACAAAGTTTTACACAGATCGGTGCAGTTATAGGTTAAAACACTAATCAGCCTGTTATAGCGCCACCATGAGGCTATTTTGAAATGTTTCAAGTGGCATTTCTTCCTCGGCCTAATTGGAATGTGTGTGCAAAATTTCACGGAAATTTTGTTCAAAACGGAGCACTCGTGCGAACTTTGGAAGCCAATTTTAGCCAATCAGGATGGAATATGAAAAATCTGAAAGATACGTTTTGTCTAATGACTATAGAGATACTGCGTACTGATGTGTTGTGGGATTTCTGGACAAAATCTGTAGGAGTACTGTCAAAAAATGTGTTTTGCACAAATCGGCCTCCTGGTGGCACTATAAAAGGCCCATGTGAAAAATTTGGGGCAGAGGTTCTGAATTGGCATCCAGGGACTGTGTGTGCACAGTTTCGCTGCGATCAAGCCAACGGTGCCGGAGATTAGCTGTACACAGACAGAATGACGGACGGACACACACACGGACGGACGGACGGACAGGGGGCAAAACATACTCTCTCGTCTCTCGCCATGCCTTTCGGCCTGGCGGAGACAATAAACATTCTTACCCGGGTGAGCAGAGTGAAGTGCACCTTAATGCAGAAACCTGCCTCCTGTGTGCAGTGCACATACATGTGCAACATCATTACTCAAATCAGGTACAGTAGCCTTATTTCACTTCAGAATTACGATAAGCATTAAGAACATTGGTGACACTGCACACTCTACTCACGCTTTACAAAATCTGTTTCCTACTTGCAAACTTCCTGCTTTTAAAAGCAGGCCCAGATCATGATTGGTTGGCATCATCAGAGTGGCTCACCAATCCTGATTCACCAAATCTCCACCTGCACTCAATGACACAATAAACCACAATCAAGTGTCAAAGACATACACTAGAACTCCACCCGGTTACACACATATACTGCACTTATATACGGTACATAGATAGAATTATTTTTGATGTTTTAACAGCAGAAAAAGCCAACAACCACAGGCCACATTCTGTAGGCTACTACTGTCTGCTGTCAACAATTTTCAACAATGACTCTGTCATTGTTGAAAAAAGGGAACACAGTGACCTTAACGGCAATTAACTTACTTGGCTTGGGAGCCAACTCAAGCTCACCCGACTTTTCAATCAAATTGTAAGTGAGTGAGATCCTGTTAAATTATCCATTTGTATCACAAAAGGTGTAAGTTCTATACTCTGAGACACTCGAACACTCAGGATTTTACAGCATATGTAGCCTACTGTGTAGCTCTAAAGTGTCTGAATATAATCTTTGCCAAAAGTTTTACTTTAATGTCGTTAATCAGAATTAGAGAGTATATTACTCAAGTCATACAGTACCAGTGTTGATTTCGTCGACTAAAACTATGACGGAAACTTTTCGTCGACTACCTTTTTTCACTGATGAAAACATATTGACAATTTCGTCAACAAATAAAAACTAGACTAAAATGTTAGCGAAGGACTAGTGGAGAAGAGATCCAGTAGAACTAAAAGAAAATGGCTGATCTACAAGCTCACAACGCGTCGCGCTGCGACGCGTTGTGAGCTTGTAGATCGGCTATTTTCAGCATGCAACCAAGTGTAAAATCAGCCATTATGACGCCATCAAGGCACCGCCTAAATATATTTTAGTCGACTAAATCAACTGTACATTTAGTCGACTAAAATCTTATATTTATTCGACTAAAACTAGACAAAAACGAAAACATTTCAGATTACTAAAATATGACTAAAACTAAATGAAATGTTATTCAAAAGACTATGACAAAAACTAAATAAAACATTTCTGTCAAAAATCAACACTGAGTCATACAGCATCGGTCGGTGCAACATCCCATCCGGTCCCCGGTGCAGGTGCTCTTGTGTTTGTTTGTTCATGTATGTAAATTAGCATGTGTGTGTGTGTGTGTGTGTGTGTGTGTGCGTGCGGTGGACCCACTGCAGCGCGGCCTGGTTTGCTGCTGATTCTCTGTGTATTTTGTTTGGTCTGTGTTGGAACGGGGAGGTAGGAAACAGGCCTGCTCCAATCCCTCTTTTATAACGCGCCACATAAACATTTCAACTTCTGATGCCTTTTTATTTATCGCAGCACACATCCACATCCTTCTGTAAATGGTCACCACATTTGTGGGATAAAAGGGTGTGTGCGTGACTGCGTGTGTGTGTGTGTGTGTGTGTGTGCCAGTGTGCCGCATGATCATAGGGGCTGTGCACGTGTGTGTGGTGTGTGTGCATGTTCATGTGTATGCAGAGAAGAATCATTTGCATTTGTGTGTGTGTGTGTGTGTGTGTGTGTGTGTGTGTGTGTGTGTGTGTGTGTGTGTGTGTGTGTGTGTGTGTGTGTGTGTGTGTGTGTGTGTGTGTGCATGCGTGTACACAAAAATGGATACAGTTTTGTGGGGAAATGTTTGAGATTATGTACGTGAGAGAGTGTGTACGCCAAATTATTCACAGTGTTTGTGGCTGTGTGTGTGTGTGTGTGTGTGTGTGTGTGTGTGTGGGGGGGGGGGGTTCACATGTGAGTGGTGCACTGTTTCTCTCCTGCTAGTGTTTGATAAATGGGAGCTATACCAAGTGCAAGTGTGTGTGTGTGTGTGTGTGTGTGTGTGTGTGTGTGTGTGTGTGTGTGTGTGTGTGTGTGTGTGTGTGTGTGTGTGTGTGTGTGTGTGTGTGTTCTGTCAAATGTGTCCCACATGTCGGTTCATGCACACTTACTCCCCTCTCCACTTCCAGTCTCACCCCTCAGGCCAAACGGCGTCTGTACATTTACTGTAGATTGACAGACAATCACAACAAAGCTACAGTATATGAACGTGATTTTCTGTGATTGACGGCTGACACAGTCAGAGCTGGTTTTATGATTGGTGATTTTTGTATGTTTTCTGATGGCCACAGTGGAATCAATCTTGTGCATGGTTATGATGAATTAGCAGCGATAATAATAAACATAGATACAGTATGTATAACAACAAGGACATTAAAAAAGAAATATGTTTGCTTGTTCGGTCATCTCAGCTACCTTCCCTTGTCCAGGGGAATTAGCAATTCATCAAGGATTTTGCTGTGCAGTATGCAGGCTAGAGTCAGTGGTGGAAAAAGTACTAAAAATGTTGTGTAAAATGTAAAAGTATCAATACTGCAATGTAGAAGTATACTCTGTTACAAGTTAAAGTCCAGAATTCAAAATGTACTTGAGTAAAAGTACAAAAGTATTGGTATCAAAATGTACTTATATAGTACCAAAAGTACTCATTGTGCAGAATGTCTTTTGAAAATAGCAGATCTACAAGCTCCCAATGCCACGCATTGTGAGCTTGTAGATCGGCTGTTTTCAAATGGCCGAAATGTATATAGGTTAATGGTGGTTAACGTATCTTTTGAAATAGTATCTTTTAAAAAGTAATTAGTAACTAAAGTTTTCAAATAATTGTAGTGGAGTAAAAGTATCACATTTGCCTCTGAGATGTAGTGGAGTAGAAGTACATTTTTTGAAATACTCCAGTAAAGTAAAAAATACCTCAAAATGGTATTAAGTACAGTACTTGAGTAAATGTACTTAGTTACTTTCCACCACTGGTTAGAGTATACGTCTACATCCCCTGAGAGCTACAGGTGTATTAGGTGTGTTAATAAGGTCGCATCACATGGTTCTACTTTGTCAACCACGCCGCTGAGAACTCAAGCTTCAAGGCTTGTTCTCTGGGAGGGTTTCCATGCTTTGCAACCCGTTTGCAACATGCTGTGGTCAACATTTATTTGCTTTAACCACGTAGCCATTTAAATCCATATGTACTTAGTTGACCGGCATCCCCGAGGGCTCTATCTTTATTGGGCCCGCCCGCTCCCGTTTTCCCTGCACCGGATCTCTCCCTACAAGCTCTGAGCTTGTGGATCTGCTGTTCTCACCATATTTCTGCCTGCTGTGTCATGTCCAGCACGGGGACGCTAGAGTTCATGTGGTTGATAATGACAATGTATTTCGAGAACTAATCCCTAGTCACATGCTTTGTGAAATGGGACATCAAATGAGCCAAAAAGTCAGTAAAATTATGGCTGTAAAGAAACGAGGCAACCGTTTACATAAAATAATGTAAATAGTTGCATTATAGTTGCAGTGGGTCAATTCTGGATGTATGCTGATTCTCAAAGCTGAGAATCATTGGTCTAGCTCATTGGTTCTCAAAGTGGGGTCCGGGGACCCCCAGGGGTCCTTGGGGGGGTTCCAGGGGGTCCCCAGCAAAATGATGGATAGTTAGGAACCAAATGGACCCTTATAGCTCTGTAACTCTGAGAGTGTACAAATGGAACCAAATGGACCCGTTAGGGTCCATTTGGTTCCATTTGTACACTCTCAGAGTTAAATAAAAATTGATTTGACTAAATAAATTCGGGTCCCAGAGACAGAAATGCCATTAAATGGGGGTCCGTAGCCCAATACATGTCAAACTGGGGGTCCTTGATATTAAAATTGTTGAGAATCACTGCTAGAGCCGTAAAAATCTTCTCTTATGGGGGTCCCTGCCATATCTTTTCAAATGGGGGTCCGCGGGCTAATAAGTGTCATTTTGGGGGTCCTTGACATGAAAAAGTTTGAGAATCATTGATCCTAGCTTACATTCTGAAATGCTAAGATATACATTATGTATTATCAACCTGGGTGTTCATTGTTGCCTGAGGTTACTCAACCAAGGATGTACTAACTGTGTGAGGGGGCCATGTTGCGCACATGCGTAAGACAAACATATAAGGTTGAATTGAACTCAACAAAGATCATATCCATGCCTCATGCTAACCCGTGGTCACATATCACAACGATTTATCCTCAGAGTTGGTCAGGTAGAGTACCTATAATAAATTCCAGCTAGATCGTTCTCTTTTGGCCCTAGACGTAGAGACAAACGGTGGTTGTAATGGTTGCCATGGCATTGCATTAAAGCACAGGCTCATGAAAGCCCGAGAGCACAGCAGGTGGGTTTGAAAGGAGTTAGGCCACAAACCGTAAAAAAAATTCCCCACTGACATTTGTTTCCCCATCCATGTTTCCCTTGTTTTCATCCATGCAGCACACACATAATTCAACATGATCTCTGAGGAAAGATACACTATGAGTAGGAAATGGCCTGATGACACACATGAAACACAACCAACGTCAAACTCTTCAATATTAAAGTGGGTATTCTACCAAAATGTATTTAGGTAAGAAAAGAGAGCTGAAGATGTACTGTTATATAAAAACATACAAATAAATGTCATCAAATCCTTCTTGATTTACACAAGTTTCCAGTCAAAGAAGGGCCGCCAGCCTACGACGTAAAATTACACATTTTGATGAGTTTTCCGAAGGCTGACAGTGATGTTTCAGCGTGTACTCCTCACAATATGATAGGATTCATGTTAAACATTCGCAAATGTACCCTTTAATTGGAATATGTTGGAAATGAACCACTTTCCAACTGACCTCCCTATTTTGAGTATATCATAGACAAAATATTGTTTTTTAAATGTCAACATAAAAAAAGATCAGCTATTTTCACACTTCATCAACAACATATATAGGGCTTAAGTGGTTAAGAACCATGTCATTACATTTACTTTCATGGTGTATATATAACATCTCTCGTTCTGTCCTCTATCTCTCTCGCCTTTTCTGGGACTGATCTATTTCTCATTCTGAAATATTAGTAGTCTAAATGCAGTCTAAATGCAGTGGTGGAAAAAGTACTCAAATGTTTTACTTAAGTAAAAGTATCAATACTGCACTGTAGAAGTACTCTGTTACAAGTAAATGTCCGGAATTCTAAATTTACTTGAGTAAAAGTACAGAAGTATTGGCATCAAAATGTAATTAAAGTACCAAAAGTAAAAGTACAAAAATGTTTGAAAAAATAGCCGCTCTACAAGCTCACAACGCGTCGCAAAGCGACGCGTTGTGAGCTTGTAGATCTGCTATTTTCAAATAGCCTAGGTATAAAATAGGGCTAAAGTGGTTAATGTATGTTTCATAATATCATAATTTATATCTGAAAAGTAACTAGTAACTAAAGTTTTCAAGTAATTGTAGTGGAATAAAAGTACAATATTTGCCTCTGAGATGTAGTGGTGTAGAAGTAAAAGTATTGGAAATTGGAAATACTCAAGTAAAGTACAAATACCTCAAAATTGTACTTAAGTACAGTACTTAAGTAAATGTACTTTCCACCACTGTCTAAATGTGCTTCTCTGATTTCAGGAAGGTCTTCCTTACAAAGGATTTCCTTGATTTGCTATCTCCTTTGTTCCTGTTCGGACCCACACAGGTAATTACAACCACATAGTGAAATACACGCAATAAACACACAGAGACAAATAAACATCCAGGGCACCCACTCTGCACACAAACACGCACACCAGTGCATAAACACACGTGGTGGAAAGTAACTAAGTACATTTACTCAAGTGCTGTACTGAAGTATAATTTTGAGTTTTTTTTTTTTTTTTTACTTTACTGGAGTATTTCAAATGTTCAATACTTTGACTCCTACTCCACTACATATCAGAGGCAAATATTGTTCTTTTACTCCACTACAAATATTTATATACATATACACACAATATACATATATAATATATAATACACACACACACACACACACACACACACACACACACGCAATCTAAAAGCTCATGTTGTGAGCTTGTAGATCAGCTAATTAAAAAAAAAAAAATCTATCATTCTATACATTTGAAAACTTCTGCAAAATGAGTACTTTTTACTTTTGGTACTTTCAGTAGATTTCTACATTGCAGTATTGATACAAATCTTTTTGAGCAGCCTACTACTTCCATCACTGACTGACCCCCCCCCCCCCCCCCCCCCCCCCCACACACACACACACACACACACACACACACACACACACACACACACACACACACACACACACACACACACACACACACACACACACACACACACACACACACACACACACACACACACACACACACACACACACACACACACACCTACACGCCACTGCATGAAGACACACGCACTAACAAACAAAAAGTCCAAATTCACAAATGCTTCGCCACACACTGTTATTGAAACACACTCATTCATACACATGCAAGCTTGCATGCGCAGTGCACACGGTTGGACACACGCACACACAAGCGCTCTCTTACTCATACGGGTAATTACAACCATATAATGATACAGTGCACACACAGAAAACCATACGTTCAATGGTGATGTGCAGGCGTCTTGTGCACACACACACACACACACACACACACACACACACACACACACACACACACACACACACACACACACACACACACACACACACACACACACACACACACACACACACACACACACACACACACACACACACACACACGAACGACGCATCTTCTCTGGCAAGAAGCCAAAGGCCAATAGAAGGGTGGACTGGCAGCGTCGACCAAAATACACCCCAGAAACTGACCACAAGAGAGCAGAAAATCCTCCACCACAGTGACTGGTATAATTCCCTGACGCAAACCTCTGGGTTCCTGGCGTCTTTGATGCAAACATCTCTATGACTAAGTGCCATCTTTCATCACGTCAGGTCTGTTTTTACTCCGGGTTGACTTATTTGTACATGTAAGCGGTATAAGACAACACAGGAATAATACACATTGAGCGAGATAGATAAAGAATAATAAAACAACATGTAATACTTAGACTAAGCTATTCATTTTTAGAAAATGAAGAAAACTAAAAAAGACAGGGTCGAATAACGGCGTGGCTTCTCTGTGGTTCTCTGACATCATGTGGTCAGTCTATGACATCATGAATCATATATGACATCAGTACTATGACGTCTGTCATCTCTATATTTGGGCAAAGTTTCAGCCCAATCTCACCTTCACTGATCTCCAGTATGAAATGTAAGTCCTAAAAATGTAATATTCACAATAGAAATATTCAGGGATTTACTTCCTTGGCGTACTGGCAGTGTGCACAAGAAATTTGGCGTTGAACGTTTGACAGATTAGCAGCAGGCACACACACACACACACAGACCCCTTGTGGCAACTCATAATGTAAACGGTTCATAATGTAATCATCGTAATTGGCTCATAATGTAATAAAATCATGAGTGCATAACATAATAACAGATTTTTGCATAATGTAATAATGTGTTACATTATGATCCTTACTTAGCCACTCATAATGTAATAATAGTTCATTATATACAGTATTAACAGCTCATATTGTTGAGAAAATTGATGGTTGGCAGGCGGAGTTCATATTTTCGCCCCTGTCCGTCTGTCTGTCCATCTGTCTGTCTGTGTACAGCTAATCTCGTATTAGATACTGACAGTATACTTCTACTTCATCCGCTTAACCAAAAAAAAAAACAGATCTACAAGCTCGCGACGCATCGCATCTGCAATTTTCAGTTAATGTTCACCCCAGAATAGACCTGCTAGGGTTCAAGTGGCTGAGGATTGATGAGACCGGTTTCCACGGGCCATTCCCAAACCATCACCCCTCTCTTTCCCACGCAGGTGGGTCACACCAAGGACCACAGTGTCACCTCCTGGGGACTCCCCATTACACACCACCATCACCTCCCCCCCATAGATCTCACGCTCCCACCTCCCTTCCCATCCTCCCGTCCCCTCCAGGCCTAATTCAAAGCATCTTGGGGCGAGCGCGGCCTAGAGAAGGATGTGGCTAAAGCAAATAAAAGAATCCTAACGACAGGATCAAAGTGGGCCAGCAAATCTATTCCTTCTGGCCACGGCGGCTTTTTTTTTGGATAAAACAAAGAACGGCGGAGAAAAGGGAAGAAAAGACTAGAATGTGTGTGTGTGAGAGAGAGAGAGAGAGAAAAGGAAAAACTAAAAGATAAAAAAAAAAAAAAGAAGAATAAAGCGGAGGGGAAGAAAGAAAGACAGAATCCCACATCCTGAACTCCGTATCTCACGGAATGGGTCATCGGCAGCGCGTGCTGCTGTTTGATTGATGGAACTCAGCAGCCACTCCAACAAACACACTCTCTCTCTCTCTCTCACACACACACACACACACACACACACACACACACACACACACACACACACACACACACACACACACACACACACACACACACACACACACACACACACACACACACACACACACACACACACACACACACACACACACACACACACACACACACACACACACGTCTATCGTCTATCTTCTTTCTCTCTCTCTCTCTCTCTCTCTCTCTCCATTTCGTTTCATCTGCCTGTCACCACCCGCCTGATCAAAAAGATGCGTCAGGCCCCATTCATAACTCAGGCTGTATTTATGACGCTTTCATACATTTTTAATGCTATATACATCAGGGTATTGGCATTTCTGTTGGACGGTGCAGTACAGGTCAGGGTGAGATCATAAAAGTAAATAAATAAAGTCAAGAGAACGGGCAGAGAGCCAGATGGGCCTGAACCCAGAGCGCTGTGAATTCAGGATGTGCACCAGAGAGTGCTCCGAGGCAACGAGCGTCCAGCGTTTCAGATTTATGGAAAAATACATGGACAGTGTTTTCTGTTCTATATCAGGAAGCATACGCCCGAGTTACACTTGGTCGCACGTCGTATCGCGCACCACAAATAGCAGCTCTACGATTTACAATTCAGGTTGCTGGAACCCTTGCTGTGACACAGCTTGAGCCTCTCTGTCGATCTGATATTTGTGGTGAACGACACTGGCGCACAACCAAATATAAATTAGCTTTACATTTTATTTGTGAGATTATGAAAATGTGCATATGATCATGTCATTACATCATTTATTTTGTCTTGGATACCTAAAGCGCTATAGGACCAATAGACAAACAGTTATTTTTTCTAGTACTGCTACCGTCCTCGGAATTATTCCTTTTTCTTTTTTTCCTATTATGTCCTGTTGTTTCATATACAGTATGTTTTTTATTATTATCATTAGTAGTAGTAGTAACAATAGCAGTAACAGTAGTAGCAGCAGTTAGTCGGAGTAGGAGTAGTATTGCTGCTACAATGTCGGAGGAACCAGAACACAATAATTGTATTCTTATGTACCCCGTACACAACAAAGAAACCTTACATTTGTATGTGTGAGCAGGTGGCTTGCTTGTGAAAGAATGTGTGCGCGTATGTGTAGGGTGTTCTGGAGTATATTTACAAAGACGCTACCAGCCGCATATACTGGGGTTAATTGGTTGAGACAAATCTTTAACTTCAGATAAGACATAAGACGAATTCAGATAGTGTTATGCTAAGTTGTCAACCACTTATAGACCTATACCAAAAAGGACTTTCTATGTCTTTTCTTTCATGCTGATTTTCTGGTTCTCATCGAACTTTTGTGCCAAGCAGCATTCATCTGGCATTGGAGTAGGCTAAAACAAACCATGAAAAGTATTTGCAAATATCATTTGATCCAGGTCTGTTTGGAAGCAGATGGATGGCTGTAGGCCGGCCCATGCAGGCCACCCGCAATCTAAGCTTTGCTCAGGGACACTTTGCATCATTGTGTACAGATCCCCTCCACTCTTCTCCACCTGTTCTTTGACTATTTGTCGCCTTTCTTGTATGTTATTTTAGCGCCATTTCATGCTGCCACTATAAACGCGACATGCTTCAATTTGGTCTAAAATCTAAATTTCTGTCCTGAAAAGAGCCACGTTCGCCGTCGCTGTATTCACATGTGTCGATCCCACGTCAACGCATAAATACGTACTGTAGGCTACAGTCTTTTTGCATTCGTCTCAAGCTCCTGGCATTCATTCACACAGTATTTCTGCATTTAATTAATTTTCATTTGAGCATGTTGATCGTCGTCGTGAACCACCCGGCACGGCACGGCTAGGCTCCCCCGTTTCATCTTCCTCGGGGCCGGAACACAGGATTCATGCGTACAAAAGCAAACCAAATCCACGCTTTGCACGAAACCGCATATTTAGAGCATGATGCGTCGATCCTCATAATTCACATGACTCTGTCGTTTTACCCTCAATTTACAACATGTTGCAGCCTGGGAATCCACAACACATTATCTCAGTCAGATGAGAAGAAAGGAAATCATGGACAGACATGAGGCAGAATCAAACCAGAGGAGTGGCTGAGGGCGGGCAGTGTCATTTCAGATGATTTTACACACGCATGAAAGAAAATGAGCATTTTGCACGAATCACCGCAACATAAGTGGTATCTGCTCTTCCAAACCATCATGTCACTGAGGGGAAAAGAAAATGTGTATTGTACCAATTATTCTAACTAGTCCATACCCGGTCGACGCATCCGTGGGGGGATATGCGCACATGATCTGGCAACCCGGGAGGCAGTTCGTCCCATAGCTCGTGGGGCCATCCCACAGCTGGGCAGCCCCGTAACCATGGCGACAGTCTTTTACATAAAAACGCTAATAAACAGCTGACGTTTGGTGAAATCGAAAAACGGGCTTCGCAGTTCCGTGGGCATGGTAATGGTCAATGGCTGTGTGCAAATTCAGATCAATTGCTCCAGCCACTGAGGAGAACCGGGCAGACAGTTTTGGCCTCACCGCCGCAGAGGTTTGTAGAATTATAGGAGGATATTCCATGCACAAATGCAAGAAACACCTATCCTATATCCTGCAACATTATATATTTTTTGATCAACAGTTTTTGTTTTTACTTTCTCCCAATGTAGTCAATGCCACGTGTATAGTCCCCGTCACTGCCAGCCCCTACTGTTTGGTCTTGGGGAGGGTGCAGACAACCACAAGCAGGGTTGCCAGATCTGCTATTATAATTTCCCCGCAAGATTTTATTTGTGAATAGCCGATCTACAAGCTCACAACGCGTCGCATCGCGACACGTTGTGAGCTTGTAGATCTGCTATTTTCAAATAGCTGATGTATGTTAAAGTGCTCATGTGGCCCATAGTCGCTTGTTTTGGGCTGGTTTTCCTAGACCTGGTTGCTTGTTTCTCTCACAGAATCTGGCAACACTGACCACAAGTCCTCTGATACACATGGAGACGCCAGTCGCTTCTTTTTGAACCGACTGAGCAACGGGTTACGGGCGTAACACGGGCGGAGGAACATGCTATCCCTCCCAGTTCCCCTATACCGCTGAACAGGGACAACCTGTAGGAGTCGCTATAGTGCAGCGACAGAAATCACCCTCCCCTGCCGGCATCCCACCCCCCAAACACAGCCAATTGCGTTCAATGGAGCGCCCAGCCAAGCCGGAGGTATACGATAGAGAGAAATCAAACCCCAGGCTCCACAGTAGCGGACGGTTACTTAACCCTGTGCCACCCACCCTTCACCATTAATGTAAACACCGTCAAACAGGGCATTGGGTTCTGGAGAGAATGGCACAATTTAACAGTGGTGTGTGAGTGTGTGTGGGGGGGGGGGGGGGTGTATTTGGGGAGGTTGCTGTGTGCAGAGTAACCCCCAAAAGTCTCACTATACAAAACAAAGGGGGCAGCTGTGTGACAGTTTCGCTCAGGCTTCCCAGTGACTGTAAGGCCCTTTGTAATCACCACAAAAAGAACATACCAGTGGGGTAAATCCATAACTCATCCACACAAACAAACTCTGATGTCGGTAAATGAGGCGAACTCCAGCCCCCTGAAGGGTGAGACTCGGCTTTTGCGGTCTGGGCCTTAATGAAGTCAAACAATGCAGCTGAATGCCGACAAGATGATGGGATGGAGGAGAGAGAGAGACAGGAGGCTCGATATAAACCTGCCAATACTCGAATGAGACTTCTTAACGCCCAATGGACAACAAATATCGTCCAAATATATCGGGAAATTTGTACTGTGGTGAATCTTATCTATTTATACATCTAGGCCTCTGGTTATTTGCTCAGTCGGTTAAAAAATAACCGGATGGTGGCATCAATACCGCATAGCATATGAATCAACGAGGCTCTAAATTGTGTGAAGGCTGTAACATGAATTAAAAAGCCACTGGATGACTAGATGGGTTTTTGGTACGTGACTATAGGCTTTTTTTTTTTATTGGACACATCTCCCTATTTCAGTCACAATGCATCATTTCTGCAAACTTCCTCCGTTTTCAAAGTTAATCTGCTTCCAGACAAGTTCAAGCCATCATGCCTGAGATCTTACAATTGCATGAATCCTTGATCTAGACCACAAGCTCGTAAAGCTATCAGCTTCTAAATCTCATGAAATTATAAAAGGCACAATTTCATTTTCCTCTTTTTTTCAAATTCATTTGATGACCTCTTTTCAGTATTTAACCCTTTAAGACCGGGAACGCATCTGTGTCATTTTAAGATTTATTTGGCTACATAAAAATAGCAGATATACAAGCTCATAGCGAGGCACTCTGTGCTATGAGCTTTTTTTTATGTTTATATCGTGAAAATGTGTGCAAATCTTTAGTTCGAATATATATATACTTTTTTAAAGCGAAAGTTTTTAACAAAAACTTTGCTTCTGGGGATTTTACAAATGTCTTCTAAATTCTTTTTTCTTCCTAAAGTTTTTTTTATTTTTTACTTATGTTGCTATATTATCAACGGTTTTCAAACTTTTTTCATGTCAAGGACCCCCAAAATAATATGTATTTGTTCGCGGACCCCCTCAAAAATATTTTGTTCCAGGGACCCCCAGAAGCAAAGATTTGAGTTAAAAATGTATAAAAGATTTGCACAAATTGTCACGATTTAAAAAAAAATAGCAGATCTACAAGCTCATAGCGCGGCACTCGGTGCCGCGCTATGAGCTTGTGGATCTGCTATTTTTGTATAGCCCAGAGAAATCTTAAAATGACACAGATGCGTTCCCGGTCTGAAAGGGTTAAACAACCCCTTTGACGAGAGACTCGTGTTTTTCGTCCGAACTTATCAACGTGCAGTTGAAACGCGGTTGTCAAATACCTAACCTCACAGGCCATTATTGTAAAAAATCAGTGTGACGCGGAGCTCTCTGCCAAGGACATCCATGACAGCTGGCACGACACACACGGCCTAAAACAATACACACTGCATCCGTCCCAGCGACAATTAGTACACACTTGTCCTGTCACGGCAAAGGATGAACGCGGGGGCCATGCGCCCGTCATCTCCCAGACAGCGAAGAATAAACGGAACGACTGGAAAGAGAAGAAACAAAAATAATGAATACCAGCGGTGGCCAGGAGTTGTTGGAAAAGCGATCTTCTTCTCCATCATTCGATATGTCTTTAACGTTGGGTGTCATTGTGTAATAAAGATCTCGCTCTACCCATTCTGAGTCTAAAACCCTGCCGCGTGCAGACTCCCAGAGTGTCGTTGGGGGAGTCACCACCAGGACCATGAAAGGGACTCGCCGCGGGTCATTAACCCATTGAGACCTGAGGCGATGGATTCTTTAAAAAAATCTAAATCTCAACAGTTTTTTGAAAAAAATCTGGAAAATATTTTTTCAAGATTTTTCAAAAATAGCAGATCTGCAAGCTCGTAGCGCGGCACTCGGTGCCGCGCTATGAGCTTGTAGATCTGCTATTTTTGAATAGCCCAAAGAAATCTTAAAATGAGACGCAGATGCGTCCCCGGTCTTAATGGGTTAAAATACCTTTGAAAATATGGGATGCTTATCAAATAATAAGAAACACATTGCTCCGCTTTTCCCCCCGTGTGCAAATGGGTAGTGGATTTGGGCTTGGGGTAGATACTGTAGCTCTTACCTTTTCAAGTGCTCTTTGAAGTCTGTCTGGGCCTCAAAACATGCGCCTGGGAAAGTGGAATATTTTATGCACAACATCCAGCGGTGCACTGGCTTCTATAAAGGTCACGACCTTCTGCTCGGGTCTCTGCGTTTTTATCTCTTGTCAAAAGAGGAACATTTTAGCAGACCGTCTCAATGGATTTAGAAATGCACTTCATATTTTGTTAGTTAAACAGTCCTCCTGCCTTAAGGAGCAGGTTCTGCTTTGCCTCAAATGCCATTACTTAACTGTAAAGAGAGCACAAAAGATCAAAATCAGCAGACACAACACCTTATATAACTCATAATGAATATACAAATGTTGTTTTTAAAGACTTAAAGAAAACAGTATATAGGATATATAATGCATAGGAGTGAATCAATTGTCTGCTAATTGATGGCACTCATAAATTAATATCGGTATCAAAATTATTATTACAATATTTGAAATTATATTTAAGGTTCGGTAATAAAATAAAATGAAAAGTAAATCAATAGTATGACCTGACACATAGTTCATTGATACCACCTGTTTTTCCCCCATGTTTTTAAATTGCCCGGACCCCTGTTGAAGACCCCTGCTCTAAGGTATATGTTAGTTGTCAAAATAAGACAGTGTAGATCTTGTAAGGATCTAATAGAAGCGGTCATTTCAAAATGATAAAAAAAAGGTTTGCTTGGGATGAATTATGACAAAACGAAAGAAGAGGATTTGTGTTGGACAACTCTTCATTTCATTCATTTAATGTACGTGGACAACAGCAATTGATTTCTTTCCAGCTTATATTTCAATATGAATTGTTCATCTCTGTCAGGGTTCCTCGATAAGACCTATACTGACAAATTCACCTCAGTGTCCCAGTGGCCTTCCCTGTAAAAACACCAATCACTCTCTGCTCATAAAACAAAGGGCTGGATATTCAGAGGGAAGGGGATTTTCCATAATGGTCTTTTTCCAAACGTTCAGGGTCCAGCTGATTTAACAAGAGGCAAGCACCGGAACAGCACATCAGTGCAGAAGACGGGATCTGCCAAAATCACTTAGCCTGCTAGCAAATTACTGTTGTCACTTAAATTCCATACTTTTCTTCTTTTAAAAAAAAACTTGAATTGAAAGTTTATATGATAATGTATGCGTTGAGGGAGTTGAATGGTCCATATGATACACTGGAACCAGGTAATATTCGGATTAATCTCACACACAATCAACAAGCATTATTTACTTTGAGACAGTCTGCTGTTAATTTAATTTAATAATGCTAAGATGCTGGGAGGAGGGGAGAGAGAGAGAGAGAGAGAGAGAGAGAGAGAGAGAGAGAGAACATAGAAATAAAATTACAACTGCAGGTGATGAGTTCCTCTTTTGCAGGTACCCTATCACATGAATATTGTTGACATTACGTTTTGAATGCTTATTTCTAGAATCAAGGAAGTCTACTCTAGTGTTATTGATGCCATAAAGATGTAGACATTACAGGAGATAAACTGAAAAAGAGTTTGTCACTACTCGTCTCTGGGACACTTTTGGAGCTGGAAATCATATACAGAATCTTTGGGGGGAATTCTTAAAATGGGCGGTATTCCCTTCAGAAGGTGTGGTGTTTTTGTTGTTTGGCTACGTATTTCATTCGACCACCATTCTTTCATGTCTCCCCTCCCACCACGACCTCCAGAGACTAAAGCCAGTCAGGCAACAAAAAAAAAGAAAACATTCGACCAAAAGCCTTGTAGAATTAAGACAATATGCGTATTACATAATATCACTTAAAAACAAATTGGGATTTCAAAAGAGTTTCTCCCACTTGCGCCATCTCTGAGCTGCACATTTTGGTGTCTTTTTTAGCCTGACTCTTATTTTCCACTGCGCTCCAGGGTGACCGGATCGGGGGGAATGCTGCAGTCCCCCTTCATGCTGCGGTGTAATCAGGGTTTGGGTATAAACAGGTCCAGGGCACAGCTAGCCCGGCACCACTGTCTGTCTTTGACATCTCTTCCCTGACGTTCCCTCTGTCACCCCTACTAGGCTACTACCTCAGAATTCCTCCTGCGTGGACTCATACATACTCCCCCTGCTCCGGGCCAAGAAGCCGGTTTTCCCCGGAGACCCATCTTCGGGAGGAAATTATTTTTCATTGCCCCCGAAACACCGTGTCTCCTGCCAGTTTGGCCGAGTCATCCTCATAGCTAGCCCGCGGGATGTCAGGCCCAGACTTCCTCCTGTGCTAGGAGGGGGTTGGGGCGGGGGAGTTGTGGGGTCAGGCCTTAAGGGAGATGGGTTCACCGATCTGGGCTCCAATCCCTCACCACTCCACAGCTCCTGTACCTCGGTCCACCCCATAGAGTAAGGCCAGGTTGTATATTATCTTAAATGTACTAGGCTGACTTCTCTAAAACAGTAGGAATGTCTAATCCATCTTCACAGGGTCACTGCGGGATCTCCCTGTCAAGCCCCATGTTAGTTTTGTTTCACTTCTAGGACACCGTTTTTTTTGGGGGGGTGAAACAGGAGTCTCAAGTTGTGTCGTTAAACGTTAGGTTTTTAGTGGCTGGATTTCAGGGCCAGGAAAGTAAACCAAAAGTTACCAAAAGTATTTCACAAATAGTCACTACTGACAGTAAATGCATTTTCTCATTGCAGTTCCCTTTAGATGAGTTATGCACGGCATTTTAAACTTCTTTTCCCCGTTGCAGTTGAATACTAAATTCCTTCATGATAGTCCGGTAATTGGGTGGGTAGGGTATCCATACTCATTTTCTCTGTGTCATACCGTGACTCTTGCTTAAAAAATGCAAGGAGTCATTCAGTTGGCTAGATGGCCCTCACTGTCCCAGGTGACTCAGCAGGAAATCCATTGGAAGGCCATCGATAACATAAGCTTTTTAAAAGCAGAAAATAAATCACCAACTCTTATAACCACTAAACGTTGTGTTAGGGAGAGACAGGACAAAAAATTGGGATAAGGATTGCAGTGGTGGAAAAAGTACTCAGATATTTTACTTAAGTAAAAGTATCAATACTGCAATATAGAAATACTCCGTTACAAGTGAAAGTCCGGAATTCTAAATTTACTTGAGTAAAAGTACACGAGTATTGGTATCAAAATGTACTTAAAGTACCAAAAGTAAAAGTACTGAAATGTTTGAAAATAGCAGATCTACAAGCTCACAACGTTGTGAGCTTGTAGATCAACTATTTTCAAATAGCCTGTGTATAAAATAGGGCTAAAGTGGTTAACGTATGTTTTATAATATAATAATTGATAATGGCAAAGTAATAGTAACTAACGTTTTCAAATAATTGTAGTGAAGTAAAAGTACAATATTTGCCTCTGAGATGTAGGGGAGTAGAAGTAAAAGTACTGAAAATTGGAAATACTCCAGTAAAGTAAAAAAAATACCTCAAAATTATACTTAAAGGGATATTTCACTTTCAAAAAAACTTTTGGTCATTTTATCATCTACTCAGGCCTTTGTGAGCCCCCCAGACAGTTTTTAAGATGCTTTATTCAATATTTAGATATTTGATATTAATTTTATCAGACACGCCCCCTTCCTATACAAACCTATTATAACTTCAAACTCCATTTTAACCATGTTAGATTCATCAAAAACACCCGTCCTTGGTTCTGGTGACTCACCCTGTCCTCCTAATGCGTGAGGGGGCCGTGTTTTTCCGATTAATGTTTTCATTTATTTTATAATTTTTCTTATTGTATTTCTTTTTTTTTTCATTTTCCAAAAAATATATAAAAAATAAATGAAAAAAGTAATTGAAAAAACACGGCCCCCTCGCGTATTAAGGGGGCGGTATGAGTCACCAGAACCAAGGACGGGTGTTTTTGATGAATCTAACATGGTTAAAATGGAGTCTGAAGTTATAATGGGTTTGTATAGGAAGGGGGCGTGTCTGATAAAATTAATATCAAATATCTAAATATTGAATAAAGCATCTTAAAAACTATCAGGGGGGCTCACGAAGGCCTGAGTAGACGATAAAATGACCAAACGTTTTTTTGAAAGTGAAATATCCCTTTAAGTACAGTACTTGAGTACATGTACTTAGTTACTTGACACCACTGAAGGATTGAGAGAAAGGTTTTTCAGAGCACATTCTTACCCACAGATGCTCTTCTGTACAGTCAAACACGTTGTTAAAGATTTTTCATGAAAAGATTCTAAAAGTTGCAGTTTTCTCCCTATTAATGTCAGAATTACCTCAAATATGAGAAGCACGACGTTTGCTCAGATGCGGCTGGCAAACAAATACTTATACAATCAACAGTTGTGTAATTGCTTTGTGGTATTAAAAGAGTTGAAATTAACTATCAGCTCCACCTGCGATCCTCAAAGGAATTAAGTCTTCATCGTCCCAAATGAAGGGCGTCCAATTTAAAACGGAACACATGGTCAATGTTCAAACATGAGTCTGAAACGAGTGAAATGTTCATAGCAGCCAGACCCAAATCAGTGACAAATTGTAATGATATGCTTTAAAGCGACAGAACATCAGACTTCACATTTTAAAATTATTCCCATTGTTCGCGTATACGGTTTCACATCACAGCTCACCACTATACTAAACTCCTCCGGGGCTGTGTGTACGTCCTCAACTATTGCAGAGTTTTATTAAAGCTTACTGCATGGCTGCAGGCCCTCTAAAACACATCAGCTTGGCCATGCCAAACCCCATCCACAAGCCTCAGGAGAGCCCGGGGTCCTTGGGAGAGAGTTTGGGCTGGCAAGTAAAGAGCCTAACTGCCCTGACCTCCCCTCCAGTCCCGTGACAGAACCCCGGGAGAGGGCTGGTGGGGAGAGTGATGAACCGGGGGAGCAACCTCTCCACAGCTCAAGACAGATGCTCCTGTGGGGGGATCGTGCTCTAACGGCCTCTATAGCGGGCCAAGGAAGAGTCCTTGGAGTGTCTGGTGTCTGTTGTTGTGAGCCCCCTCTATGCTTTCTAACTGTCCTTTCTTTCATTGCCACTTTCTCCCTTTCTTTCTTTCCTTCCTTCATGTCTTTCCGTCTCTGGCTCTCTCTCTCTCTCTCTCTCTCACTCTCTCTCTCTCTCTCTCTCTCTCTCTCTGGCTGTCTCTCTCTCTCTCTCTCTCTCTCTCTCTCTCTCTCTCTAAGCTGTGGCAGGCGAAACACAATGATTCATTGATCTCATTTTTCTCTCATGGATGTGTTTTCCAGCTCCTGGGAATCTGATTTCCTGTTTCTGCTCCCGTCAACTGATTGGTGTTTATGTTTAGAGATCTGTTTCTTATAATCATTTTGGGTTTTTTCCCCCTATTTTCTTTTTTTAATTCCTTGCTCTCTTTACCCTTGCCTTCTCTCTCTCTCTCTCCCTCTGTCTCTGTCCTTTGTGAGCGGTTCCAAGATTAGGTCTGCTCCAAGGGTGAGGAGGTTTGAGGTCTTGGCAACAGAACAGTCAGCTGACAGCAACACCTAAAAGCTCAAGCCACTCAGTCCAAACTGTAAAAAAAAGAAACATGTCCATATTGAATGAGGTGTGTGTGTGTGTGTATGCTGTTGTGTTTATACGTACATGTGTGAGAACTAGCATGCATTCACGAATGCCTGCAGAGCAGAATCATGTGTGTTAACTCATTAAGACCTCAGGCCGATTCTACGAATGTCTTCTAAATCCCAACAGTATTCTGAAAAAACTTATGTTTCTATATCAGTGGTTCTCAAACTTTTTCATGTCAAGGGCCCCCAAAAATGATATGTATTTGGCCACGGACCCCCGTCTCAAATTTTCTTTTTTTTTAGGGACCCCCAGAAGCAAAGAGTTAAAAGTGTTCGTTTTAAAATAATATATATTCAAAGATTTTCACACATTTTTAAGATTTTTCAAAAATAGCAGATCTACAAGCTCGTAGCGCTGCACTCGGTGCTAAGAGTGCCGCGCTCGGTGCTAAAATGATGCTTTTTAGATCAAATAAAAAAATGACACAGATCTAGGTCTTGATGGATTAATTTAACTTTTAGACCATATAAACACACAATACAATTCGTAATATTAATTTAACTCTGAGCGTGCAAAACTGAACTCCTAAGGGGAAAAAAAGCACATTTCTCAGAACATTACGTCTTTCTTCCCATCTCCGGAGATTAAAATGTATTATGTCGTTAATGTTTGAGACTGTTCAATCCCATTGATCCCCGTTTGTCTGTGGACAAAATAGTGTCTGACAACAACACTAAAAAAGAAAACACCAACATGTGAGCCTGCTTATTAGAATCACACTATGAATTAATTCAACTCGACTTGACAATGCTTTGATGAGGTCTGCGGTTTCATCCTATAACCTGACACGTAGTCCAGCTCGGGGAGCAGAGCCATCCTCTAGATTATTGTATACTGGCTTCTCTCTCTCCCTCGCTCCACCCCACCCCCCCCCCCCCCCCCCCCCACCACCACCACCACCCTCCCTCCTCTCTCACAGTGTAAAATTAGATCTTTACCACAAGGACTGTGACCTTTTCGTCAGTGTACTCCCAAGGGGCTCCTGTGTTCTGCAATTATGGTCGCATGGCCTCTATGGGACACTTCCCTTTGTGTTTGAGCGGAGACTTTCTGCGGAAGGCGAAAACATATTGGACTGCAGTCTATAGCAACACTTGAACATAAGGCACAGATGTTTCTAACTTGTCGTTTTTTGGAGCTTGAAGAATTTTTTGAGTAGCTACTTTTACATTAGAACGCAAATTATAATTATACATTGCGACACCATTTGAAGTTCTCCGTTAAAGCTGCAATATGTAGGTTTAAGTCCTCTCCCCACAAAGACAGGTAATTCCAACTGTAACACCCGGGATTCGAACCCAGATAGATAGATTAGATAGATTAGATAGACCTTTATTGATCCCGCAGGGGAAATTCAGTCGCCAGAGGCAGCGCAGCAGTTAAGTTACAGATGCAGAGTAAGAAAAACGTACTGTAAGATACAGCAGATACAGGAATAACATCACAAAAAGCACCATCAATAATGAAGCGACAGTATACAATAGTATACACCTGTATAACAGCCGACACTATGCAGAATGAGTCTGACAAAAACAAAGTCACAACTAGAAAAAGTGCTCCTCGGAGCACAGGTCTCCGCCAGGTCAGGTACGTTATTGTGGCCTCCTGGTGGCGCTATAATAGGCCAATGTGAAAAGGGTGCCATTTATTCTTAGGTCGTTCACGGCAATCGGACACTGCATTCATGATTTGAGGCATTTTGTTACAAAAAATTGTTTTGCTAAATTAGACCTGCTGGTGGCGCTATAACAGGCCAATGTGAAAAAGGGTGGCATTTCTTCCTTGGCCTAGTGGGAATGTGTTTGTGAAATTTCACGGAAATCGCAAGCTGCGTTCATGATTTGAGGCATTTTGTTCAAAACGAATAATCCTGCAAATTTTGGAAGCCAACCTTAGCCAATGAGGATGGAATATGGGAAATCGGACAGATCCGTGTTGATCACATGACTATAGAGATACTGTGTACCGATTTGCATGACGTTTGGATAAAATCTGTAGGAGTAATATAAAAAAATGGGTTTTGCACAAATCGGCCTCCAGGTGGCGCTATAACAGGCCCATGTTAAAAATTTTAGGCAGATGTTCTGAATTGGCATCCAGGGAGTGTGTGTGCACAGTTTCTTAGCGACCGGGCCAACGGTGCCGGAGATTAGCTGCTAACACACGGACAGGACACACGGACACACACGGACACACACGGACACACGGACACACACACACACACACACACACACACACACACACACACACACACACACACACACACACACACACACACACACACACACACACACACACACACACACACACACACACACACACACACACACACACACACACACACACACACACACACACACACACACACACACACTCTCTCGCCATGCCTTTCGGCCTGGCGGAGACAACTAGTGTCTAGAAGAGAAGGAGTTCCAACATGCACCAGGAACATGCATCTCAGGATCAGGACCCAAGCCCCCAGGGCCACTATACATGAACGAGCGAAAACGGTTTCGACCAATGGGCTCCAGTGGCGTACCCACCATAGAGGCAAGGCAGGCTGCCGCCTGCCCAACTAAAATCTCGCATCCCCTAGAAAATAAAGTAAAAAACTGACTGAGAAACAGGCAGTGAAAAAAAATCCAAACAGAAAACTGGCCGTCGGGCCGTTAGCCCGCCAGACAGCCAATACACTATCCATTCAGCAGAGCGACCCTCGCCTATAGTGATGCAAATGTCTTCATGGGGTGCGAGGGGTGGGGGTCTGGGCCATCACCTGTACTCACCTGGCATAAAAGGGGCTCTGAGAGCAGCTTGAGCCATTCATTACTAAACTACAACATGAAGAGACCACCGCTGAAGAAGAGATTCATCCAGAGGACACTACCTTTCACCACCACTGTCAAGACCAGGAGTCCTGGACCTGTCCAGGCGGCGCCAGGACCAGCGCAATACATACATTGATTATACTTGCATATTGTTTTTATTAGCGTTTTTCAGTTTTGTAGTCAGTGTAGTGTTGTTGTTAACTTGGTTCCCCCGCGATTTTTCCCCGAGGGGGGGGGGGGGGAATCTCGCCTGCCCTAAACGTAATTCCTGGGAACGCCACTGATGGGCTCGACTCACAAGCTTGCGCACGAGCTTGCGCACGGGGCTGCGCACCTCTGTGACTCAAAACGCGTCACCTCTGTGACGCAAAACGCGTCACCTCTGTAGTAGTTTATTGGTAAGGTGCTGTATCAACAATGGACAATAACGTTTCGATGCCGAGACATGCACTGCAGACCAAAACAAACACACATTCACAGTGCCCATATACATTGTCCTGCCCCAAGCTTAGGCAAAAAAAAACGGGAGCAAAGACAACGCAATCACAGTGACATTATGACGTGACAAACGCATCACACTCGAGGGCATAATGTTTGTATTATTATTATATCATGGTTTCCACTGGCATTCTGCTTCACGTTGTGCCAAGAACACCCATAGCCGTGATATAACCACAACACACCATGGCCTGAATGTGTATATTATAGCTGATGTACTTGACAGGTGGGGTGTTGCATCAGCATGTGGTGAAATGATCTTTGAAGAGGCCGCTCCAACATCGCTCCTCCAAAATGAATGAAAGAATGGACAATAATTACATTTTGAGGCCAGATTGTGCAAGCTGCCAACCTCTTGGCCAATAGCAATTGGTTAAGCGTAGTTTAATTCCCTGGTACCATGTTGAAATAAACACACAGCCTTTGAGGTGGCGCCTTGGAGGGAAAAGAGCTTGTTGTGCCACAGATCAGATCAATGCACCCTCACACTTTTGCACGTGCTCCGTCCATGTTTACTTTGCCAGTTTTCCTTTTGTTTTAAAGTGTTGTTTTCCCGTTAAGTTTCTTCAAATTGCTCAGTGTGAAACGTGCGCTGTCTCTGGTGGCATGATCTGGCACATGCAGGCAAGATCGAGGGCACCGCGGGGGTCACTGCAATTCCGCCCCGCATGGAACTGTCAGCCGGCAAATAGGTCTTTCATGGAAACCAGACGTTTAATTGTTCTCAGATGTCGGGACTTTGGTGCGAGCCGCAATGTGTGACTTAGCTCTGCACGGAGGTTTAATTAAATCATTGCTGCTGATTAAAAATGCTCGTGTGTCGTGCAGGCTTGTGGGTTGGATGTGGGTGACAGGATTGAATGTAGTCACACATTAATTTGTATAGTTTGATTTAGTCAGTAGGGAGTACCATATAATAATAATAATAATGAGCATGGGTGGGGTTTAGTACATCAGGACAGACGGTGTCAGGTAAATTGCCAATCACACAAAGATTCTGGTATAATTGTCAAAAAAACACAAATTCAAAAAACATAGTTGGTACTTCTATATGTTCCCTTTATCTCAGAGGGGTTGGAAGATGAACTTCAGGTTCAAGAGCAGTCATTTCATTTTCTTTGCATTAACTTTGGAAATACATGACTTCTGCCTAGGGTGCATTACAGTGGATTTCACACAGCAAACCCTCGACTCAAGAGAAAAAAGGAAAACGCAGCCACATTTTGACACTGGTCCGATGTAAAATCAAATACGTCCTCTTCTGCTGCGACATGAAATTCTATCCCCCTTCTCATGTCTTGACCAACATTTGGTGGATCACTCAAGGCATCGCTCAATCATTGCTTGATTGTTCCCGGGACTGTTTTCCAGTTTCAGGGGGAAACCGAGCCTCAAGGTCGCCCACTGTGATCGCTTTGTGGAGGCCTAGCTTGTGGTACAAACGCTGACAAACACTGACCATTGTGTGTCAACGTTTCTTTTCTTTTTCTGCTTCTCCCGAGCACGTTCGTGCCGCTGTGATTCCTTTCTGGTATGCACGTTTTTGGCTTCAGTGTGCCAACAGCGATGGAACCATCATTCTTTCAGCTGGGATTTGTTTGGAAAAAAAAAACACCTCTCTATATATTTAACAGCCTGACCTTCCTCGGTTTAAGTGCCCACTCCCTCTTTCTAGTTTATATATCATTGGCACAGCCAGGAATTCCCCCTTAGAAGAAATGTTTTTGTCATAAGCCACTCAAAGACATGCAGAACTTGTTTTCCTCTCTTTCACTTCAGCTTTGAAACAACATTTCTTTATGCGATGTATCGCACCATCATTTGTCAAATAAGAATAGGATATAGGCGTAAAGACCAAAACTCCTGTCCTGTTCAGTTATGGTCTAACGTACCCTCATGTCTAGTCTTAGATATAAGGAGAGAAATAAATGGGGACCTTTTGGGGCAAATTTGAAATGAACACAGCAGGGGTGCTACTTTCCACTTTCCCATCTAGTAATGGAAAACAGATCAGTCCTGTCACCTATAGCATCTGTCACCAGAGGGGGGCGGGGGGTATTTTAACAGAAAGAAAGCGATAATTGGTTTATCAGATAATCACCCTGCTAACCATAGAAGTAGTAGTAGGTTTAGAGATGCTCCCTGTTCACATTCTCTCGACTGTCTATCTGGTCTCCAAGCATTCAAAAGGTGCATTCAGCCCTACCTCCTCTTCTCCTCTGGATGAGGAGGCAGGCAGGCATCAATTCAAACAGCGGTTTAGGTTCTCTCATTGGCCCCTATAGGATATGTCATCTACCACTCGAACCCCTGCGAGCACAAAGCATTGGCCTGACAAGAAGCAATGTTTCCTTTCAACTCTTTTGGAATAGCAGAGCCCATATATTCTCATCGGTCCCCACAACAACTCCTCTCCTCAAAGACTCAAGAGAGGGTGAAAGTTTCTTTCACTTTTGGCGATTTTCCCCCTCAATGAAAATGGGAAATGCATACAACGCTCCACCCCCTGGACGACCAGGGGAGGTACAAAGACACAGACAAAAACAACTGTCATCCAACAAAACTACCAGATGGCCATTAGTGATTATGTGTCCACTTGACCTTAGAAGCCCCCGGCGACTGTTAAGTCCATCTCCTGTGTATCGCAGGTGCACCTTTGCTTCGATCATGTGTACCCTGGCCAGGGCCATTATATCACTGATTTGGAGTAAAGCTGATTTTTAGGAGGTGTCATATCTGCTTCTGCTCTCAGCAAGAGTCACCGTAGAATAGATGATGCTATCCTCTGGCTTTGCTACTTCTTTCCTGTGTCACTGTGTCAGCATGACCTCACAGCGGCAATCTTGGCATTGACGGAATTAAAAAGAGGAATAACACAGGTTTTCATCGCAGGGTTTCATCACCCTTGCGACCATTGAAAAAGCCAATGTATCTTTACAAAAAAATACAAGGGTATCAATAAAAAAAAAGCAGACTTTTGGGGGGATTCCTGAAAAGCCTATACAGTAGGCTATACTTGGATGCAGATGCATATGGTTAAAGTGATAGAGGAGTTCTATTCAACATCTGGTCTCAGCAGCAAGTGTCCCACCTCTCCAGCATATCCATGGCTTACACAGAAAACCCCTCACACCATGGGTCCCCTAAAAGACCGGCGCACCGCAGAGAAATTAGGATTAATATGTATGATAGAGGAAAAGAGGAGAGCAAGTGAATCTACATGCAGTGTGTGTGTGTACACACAGAGAGAGAGCGAGAGAGAGAGAGCGAGCGAGAGCGAGAGAGAAATATCTAAATAACACCTGTTGTCATACAGTGGAAACACACCCATGCAGCGAGGCCGGCCGTGTTTTTATCAAGCTGGGAGCCAAGAGCCAGCTTAAGGTTCTTGCGAGTCCAGGGAGAGGGGTGGTGCCCCCCCAAAGGGGTGTTTGCTTAAGGCCCGTTTTACGACCGTGATGCCTTTTCCAGACCAGAAACTGGGTCCATATTCTGCAGAGAGGATCAGGCGTGGAGCCAGAGAGCTGCTTCCTTCTACCTTTCAGAATCACATCACTCTATCCTGCAAAAGTATAGCGATGTGCAGCGGGGACTCGCCTCGGTGGCTTTAGTGCAGGGACATTACGACTAGCAAAACAACTTAACTGACACATAATATGATACATCATGGACAGCGAGATCTCATATACGTTTTGTATCTGTTGCTGTCTGAAAGACGTGTAACAAATCAATTTATGTACGCAGTGAGTTATTCCAAACCATTCAGTCACATATCCTTTAGTATTTTTCTTCCTGATTTTTATGCTGGCCTTAACTTTGACCCTTGACGCATACATTGAATTACAGTTGATTGTACGTTACCTTTAAAGGTAAAGTTCTATGATAATATGTGCCGTAATCTGTGGACAAGGGTAACTTCTACTGTGGCCATATCACTTCACTGTGCCGTGACAGTCTAATGACCCAGTCTCTCCCAGTGCAGATGAAAGAGCTGTTTGTGGCCCGAGTTTTAAGATTACACTTGGCTGCTATGCCATTCTCCTAGCAGCCAAGTTAGATCCCAAAGGCATTCGAGACTGAGATGTTTATCGCCCCGTCCAGCCTCTCAAACAAACAAGATCTGACAACATGCATCACTGAAAACAGAAAGATTAAATTTCCCTTTTTTAGGTTCACAAAGGATGGTATAGCCTAACGCATTGTCCTTTCTTTCTCTGTGTACTTTCTCTTTGGGGTGGGTCTTTATGGAGAGAGGGGGGGCACAGACAGGCAGGCAGGCAGGCAGGCAGACAGACAGACAGATAGACAGAAGAGGGTGCTTTTAGTTTGGTCATAGCAAATGATATATATGAGAGAGAGAGAGAGAGAGAGAGAGAGAGAGAGAGAGAGAGAGAGAGAGAGAGAGAGAGAGAGAGAGAGAGAGAGAGAGAGGATGGTACTTTTTAGTTTGGTCATGGCAAACGATGTTGCAAATGAGCTTTTGGCACCAACTCTTAAAACTCCACAGTTCATAAATGACAGCTCAATAAATTGTAGGAAATGACACAAACGCTTTTGCGAGCGAAAATTATACACCCGCAAAACATGTCACTGATTAAAAATCATAATATTGCAAAAAGAACATGAAAGAGCAGGTGTGGATCAATTCTGATATGCGTTTGATTCGCAATTTTCATTAACTTCCTTGTTTTCTTCAAAGAAAATCCCAAATGGAGACGACTTCAAAACCGCAGTCTTAATTGCGAGCATGTGTCCAAGCGTGTGCAGGTTCCAAAATGCACTTGACTTTTCCATGCTGTGTGTGTGTGTGCAGTCTCCTCTCCTGTGTATTGAATCAGGGTTGCTATAGGCCAGTGGTGTAAAGTAACTATAAGTACATTTACTCAAGTACTGTACTAAAGTACAATTTTGAGGTATTTTTTACTTCACTGGAGTATTTCCAGTTTTCAGTACTTTCACTTCTACTCCACTACATCTCAGAAGAAAATATTGTACTTTTACTCCACTACAATAATTTGAAAACTTTGTAGATTTTTATTATTATCACAAAACATACATTACTTTAGCGTTATATATACTTTGGCTATTGGAAAATAGCTGATCTACAAGCTCACAACTTGCGCGATGCGATGTATTGTGAGCTTAGATCTGCCATTTAAAAAAAGATGTGTATACATATTGAACTTGTGAAATGGGACATTCTGCAATAATGAGTACTTTTACTTTTGGTACCCAAGTATATTTTTGATGCCAATACTTTTGCACTTTTACTCGAGTAAAATTTAAATACCAGACTTCTAGATTGTGGTATTGATACTTTTACTTAAGTAGAACATTTGAGTACTTCATCCACCACTGGCTATAGGCCAAAGAGGAGGCGTTTAGGATTTCTCTCTATGGCACAAAACCCACAAAATGTCATATTGGTCCGCAGCAGGTTTTTTTTTTCTCTTGGTTGAGTGAAATATTGAGTCATGACAGACTAGATGGATACACCATGTAATAGAAAGACTTAAGAGAGCTGTTCCAACTCAACACAGATTTAGAGGACCTGATTATTCTGTTATTATCTGTGGCATGTCTTGTGTGATTATTCATTTATTTTTGTTTGCGCTGGAACGAAAAGAGAGGAGAAAAAAAATCAAGGCCTCTTCTATCTGTGTTGTCGGATAAACAATAGAGCGGCGGATCTGAGTTTGACAGGCGCGTCCTTCAGCTTGCGTCCAAAGCAACCCGAGGCCGTCAGCTGTGCTCGAACTGCCACAGCAGGTCTTGACAATCCTCCCTTAGTCCCCTTCTCTCCTCGCCAATTTAACCCTGAGTGTACAAATGGAACCAAATGGACCCGGGTCCATTTGGTTCCATTTGTACACTCTGAGAGGCTACCTTATACTGTATTTTAGTTTTTCCGTTTTCAATCTGTTTTTAATGATGTCTTGCATAGTAGTGTATATCTGTCATTAAATGTCTCTATGAATTGAGTACAAAGGACCCCAATGGAAACAAGCCATAGGCTTTCTTGGGTTTTTAATCCTATTAGCTGACCTTGTATTGAACTGTACTTTCATGCACTTTCAACTTCTAATAAAGTATTCAATCAATCAATCAATACCCATTATGATCGGTAACCGGAAGGAAGACTCGTGGACCGCTCGCCCCCAGCGGTTCTTGTATTTGTTTTACTGAGGATAAGGTTAGATATACATTTAGGGTTAGGCACAGTTTTACTGAGGTTAAGTTTAGGAATAAGGGAATAAGGTTAGGTTTATGCATAGTTTTACTGAGGTTACGTTTAGGAATAAGGTTAGGCTTAGGCATAGTTTTACTGAGGTTACGTTTAGGAATAAGGTTAGGTTTAGGCATAGTTTACTGAGGTTACGTTTAGGAATAAGGTTAGGTTTAGGCATAGTTTTACTGAGGTTACGTTTAGGAATAAGGTTAGGTTTAGGCATAGTTTTACTGGGGTTACGTTTAGGAATAGCCTACCAGGTGGCGACCGTTTCCGAGGTCGCCGGATTTGACCCGGGGCGACTGTGTTTTGGTATTCATATGGTATATTTGGTATTATCATCATCACCTTTTGTTTTTTTATATGCCTAATGTGACGCATTGAAACTGTGGACATTTGTTAGTTTAACTGTCAGGATCAACAGACCCCTCAAAAATCTAAACCTACAGGAACACGCTCTACGCCAAACATCCAGTCATCATTATCTTCACCTAATAACGCAAGTTCCCCGCCGTGCGTAATTTACACGAACCTCCCCCGATCAACGTTTTTATAAGCCCCCTTGGCCACGCAAAAAAAAGCGAGATGTTGATCCCGATAGAAATGCACTCATTAATCAAAAGATGTTGTCCCTCCAAATTCCTCTCGTGTTGTCAGACCCACGGCTAATTGAACTCTGGAAGGGAGGGGGTTAAATAAACAGCAGAATTGTAGGTCCATTAATTACGCATAACCGTTGGAGCCTGATCCATGGAAAATAAAAGTAACTTTGATGTGTTTCCTGAAACAAACGAAAAATACAAAGGCCCTCCAGTATAAGGAAATCGGGATTTCATGAGAGGAAAATGCCCAGAGTTTTAGGATAAAGCGCTATTTTTGGCCTTTAAAAAACATGACTAAATTAGTGATGGAATACCATATAAAACAGAGGAGCTTTGATACTTCTGATATAGGCCTACTTGCTTTCAAAACCGTATGTTTGGGATTTGCACTCTTCAATTCCAATAGCATCTGCAATATTTTATGATTAATAAATCGTTTCAACGCCTTGTTAAACCCCGGAAAGCCCTTATCCTGCATCCTGAAACAATTAGCATGAAGTCAGAATACAATTGTAAGGTGACCTTGTACAATCTTGTAACATGCGTCCCACAACTAATAGGCCTAATATTCACAAAAGATGTGTCATGAAATCAAAATAAGTATTACTGTCTGACTGTTGGATCTCTCTGGACATTGTTAATGCACACGACCCAGCACAGAAGAAGTACTCACATTTTGTACTTAAGTAAAAGTACCACCAATATCACAATGTAGAACTGCTAGAAATAAAAGTCTGGTATTCAAAATGTACGCGAGTAAAAGTACAAAAGTATTCGCATTAAATTATACTTAAGTGCTGAAAGTAAAAGTACTCATTTTGCAGAATGTCCCATTTAACAAGTTTCCAAATGTATAAAAATGCTTTGAAAATAGCAGATCTACAAGCTCACAACACAAGTTGTGAGCTTGTAGATCTGCTATTTTCGTGTGTGCTGAAGTGTATGCTGTATATAGGGCTGAAGTGGTTAATGCATGTTTTGTAATAATAATCCAAATCTACAAAGTAACTATAGTAAATAAAGTTTTCAAATAATTGCAGTGGAGTAAAAAGTGCAATATTTGCCTCTGAGATGTAATGGAGTAGTAAAGTAAAAGTCCTGAAAATTGGAAACGCTCCAGTAAAGTAAAAAAAAAAAAAATCCTCAAAAGTCAGTGTACTTAAGTACAGTACTTGAGTAAATGTACTTAGTTACTTTACACCACTGGCGAGCACACGCTTTCACCTGCCTTTATGTTGAACTGTAAGCCAGCTGGGACAAAAGGAGAGCTAATCACTCTTCACTGGGTGCCTCATAAGCCTGATTCTATACATCACTCATACGGCGGTGCCGCGCACCAATCTACCAAGCTCACGACGTGATGTGGATGCCAGGCGTTGTGTGAGCTTGTAAATCTGCTATTCAGCAATAGGAGTGTAGCCTAAGTAGGCCTACTTATCATGGGGCTAGCCTCCTGTATACCGCCATCGAAGAAACATCCGCCTGTTGCACTGTTTACTGCAAGCAAACACTCCCCTTTCAATTAGCGTCCTCAAGGACTTTGTTCTATCAAAACCATATGCTAGGAAACATACACATACTTTCTGCATTAAAGTTCATCGGTAAAATGCCCCCGGAGCAACCTCGAGGCAAGAAGTCACGCATTTCATTAACTCTGGCATAATTAGAGCATGCCTCTTCTTTACGGTTTGTCATAGCCAGAGTCATATCATTTGCAAATTAAAGCTGGCCTTTAATGTGGCCGGGAGACCGAGCTCATGCGGAACGAGCCGTGGCGATAGTGTTGGAATATTGCATTTGGCATGTTGTACGTCGGTTGGCCTTACATCTGATGTCAGTGAGTAAAATACATTGATGTAAGAGGAGAGAATAAAACCCTATAATGTGATAAATGTTAAACCGACGTTACAGCCTATAATAGTGGTCTATCTCACACTGCTAGCTCCACAACAGCAGCCTCACATCGCGGTCTGTTTGAATAGATAAAGTGTTCTCAGTGCTGGAAAGTAACTAAGTACATTTACTTAAAGGGATAGTTCACCCAAAATCTATCGATTAGTCACCCAATGGAGACTTGAATTCATGGATATTTTTTTGTTTTTGTCGCATTCCTGAGACAATAATTTGATGGTATAGGCAGCGGTCCCGGTAGGAGACACAAAGGAGACTCTTTGTATCTCCTACCGGAACCGCTGCCGGTCATCAAATTATTGGCTTAGGAATGCGACAAAAAACCAAAAATATCCATGAATTCAAGTCTCCATGGGGTGACTAATCGATAGAAAAAAAGTCATTTTGAGGGTGAACTATCTCTTTAAGTTCTGTACGCTTAAGTACAATTTAGAGGTATTTTTTCATTTTACTGGAGTATTTCCAATTTTCAGTATTTTTACTTGTACTCCACTACATCTTGGAGGCAAATATTATACTTTTACTCCACTACAATGATTTGACAACTTTAGTTACTAGTTACTTTTTAGATTTTGATTAGTATTACAAAACATACAGTACCCACTTCTGCTCTGTATACATTTCGTCCATTTGAAAATAGCATATCTACAACGTTGTATCGCGACGCATTGTGACCTTGTAGATCAGCTATTTTCAAACGTTTTTTTATACATTTTATACGTTTGAAACCTGCATAATGAGTACTTTTACTTTTGGTAGCCTACTTTTACTTGTAACAGAGTATATCTACATTGCAGTACTGATACTCTTACTTAAGTAAAAAATTTGAGTACTCTTTCCACTGAGTGTTCTCATATGTTTCTGACAGTATTGTTTGCAGTCAGCTGAGTTCCAATTGATAAAGCAACCCCTTTCAGAAGCCAATCAGGCTTGGCCTGCACCATAATGCGAGGCACAGACCCTCATGAGGCTATGACAGAGTGGGTTTTTGTAAATATTAGCAGACTACTTGGGGGAAGTTTATAATTGGACACGTGCCCCCCCCCCCCCCCCCCTCTTTTTACCCCTTCTTTTTGGGTGAGTTGGAGATCAACTGATTCCTTTGTAATTGTTTTTTCAAAGCAAGGAGCGATCTACTATTGGCGGGTTAAGGAGCACTAATGAGCTCCCTTTCAGCCTTTACAATTGGCGCAGGCACCCCGCTGCGAAACATGGAGGTCTCGTAAGTATTTAATCCACAAGATGTATCCTTTGCGTCTGTCAGAGATTAAGGTGCGTGTGTGGAGAGGCCCCGCAATAAAACCACTGTCCTGAAGCCCTGACGGCTCTGCTCCAGCTTGACGGTGACTCTGCGTACGGTCGCCAGCTCTCTGCTCTATAGCCGACGACGTTCTGCCTCTACCGACAACTCTCTGCTTCGACCGACAGCTCTCTGCTGGCATCAGTCGGTTCCAGGTGTCATTAGGAGATCAGCGACAGACCAGCAGGTGGCGCTCATCCCGGACGAGCCCCCAAGATTTGTTACGGGCATGCAGAACGCTCTAGTTTTCGCGTTGCCAAGACACCTTGGAAACTAGACCAGGCACAAAAATAATTGAAGGAGAACCCAAATTATTCATTTTCATCCTTTAAAATATGGAGGATATCTTTTTTGATTTCGACCAAGATGGCGCCACGGATTTTGCGTTCTGGGGGCAAATGGATCCGAACTTTCAGTTCCAAACGCAGCTGGACACTCT
Organism: Gymnoscopelus braueri; assembly: GCF_963280865.1. NCBI lineage: Eukaryota > Metazoa > Chordata > Actinopteri > Myctophiformes > Myctophidae > Gymnoscopelus > Gymnoscopelus braueri. The sequence goes on along the minus strand of NC_137618.1, from coordinate 14,082,156 downwards.
CCTCCTGGACTGCACCGCCGCGGTCACGGGCCAACTGTCCCCGTGGTCCTCGTTCGGGTGTCAGTCCGTTTTCCCCGACGCGCAGCTGACCTCGACCGACCTCGACTCGCAGTCTCCTCCGGGGCTGAGCGAGTGTGTCGAAGGAGGGGACAGCAGCAGCTCTCCGGTAGGCCCTGTCACAATTATTACATAATCGCCCTAATCGCAATTATTTGAGACAATCGCGATTATTTGAGATAATCGCGATTATTTGAGACAATCGCGATTATTTGAGATAATCGCGATTATTTGAGACAATCGCGATTAGTTTTCGCATAATCGTCATAATCGTTTCCATGTTGAAAGATGTCCATGCATTTTCAATATCACTTCGTGACACGTTGTAAGCTTGTAGATCAGCTATTTCCGCCATTAATTTTTTTTTATTTGAAAGTATAGCCTATACAATTATTAAATATGTCAGTAATGTCTTTGTATATTTAAGTTATTTGTCATATCTGCCCTGTGGAATTTTTGTTTACAAAGCCTAAAAGGCCAAACAGAATCTATATTTTGTATTCATATTTTCCGATGTTCAATAAAAAAAATTGAATCATTAATCGCGTGACAATTAATCGCCAACTTTAATGTTGTAATCGTCACAGCCCTATTCTTCGGCGGACGAGCCCCCAGAGGTCACCATGAAGCGCAGAGCGCGGCGCCTGGTGTCCGTGGTGTCCCACCACCCGTACAAGGTGTTTACTGTAGGCCAACACTTTTTTTTCTTTTTGATTACTACTCGTTTATATGGTGTTTTTGCATAGTATTGTATATTTGTCTGTCATCAAATGTTTCGATGAATTGAATACACATGATGGACCCCAATGGAAACAAGCCATAGTGCTTTCTTGGGTTTAAAGGGATAGTTCACCCAACAAAACAAAAAAATGTCCCTATCGATTAGTGGATGACTCCCATGGACACTTGAATTCATGGATATATATTTTTTTCCTAAGCCAATAATTTGATGACCAGTGGACCGGTAGGCAGTAGGACCAGAACCGCTGCCGGTCATCAAATCATTGGCTTAGGGAATGCGACAAAAACTACAAAAATAGCCATGAATTCAAGTCTCCATGGGATAGAAAAAGTCATTTTGGGGTGAACTATCCCTTTAATCCTTTTAGCATCCTTTTGTAAAGAACTGTACTTTCTGTGCTTTTTTTTGCAAACTGTTAATAAAGTATTCAATCAATCTATCAATCAATCAATCAATCAAGGTGCAGCGGCACGCCGCCAACATCCGGGAGAGGAAGAGGATGCTGAGCATCAACTCCGCGTTCGAGGAGCTCCGGTGCCACGTGCCCACGTTCCCCTACGAGAAGAGACTGTCCAAGATAGACACCCTCAGGCTGGCCATCGCGTACATCGCCCTGCTCAGAGAGATCCTCATGTCGGGCCGCGACCCCAAGTCCTACGTGGACGAGTGCATGAAGAACGGCTACAAGAACCACACCAACGCCATTTGGAACACAAGTGGTGAGTTGGCTGCTCAACCATTCCAAAAACTGGTCAACTTTAATGAATGGGACTTTAATGTCCCACTCTAGTTCTCTCTATTTGTTTGTGCTACTACAGAATTAAAACGGGTTCCTGGTATAGGCTAGCTATTTTGTAGCGCTTAATTTAATTTTATAGTTTTATATTGGGGAAAGGTGCCCAGATCTCTTGTATTTGTGTATCTCTCCCAAGAAAGATTTTCAATTACATGAATTATAACCAAATGGGTTGTCTGATTGGTCTAGAGGGTAATTTTAAGCCTACTGAACCATTTGACCGGTTTAGAGGCAATAATCAAACTTATAGTTGTAGTTTTAAAGTAAATAGGCCTTAGTTTAGTGTTTCCATTAAGTTTGTGTTAATCACCTAAACTTAATGTGTTCGTATTATATATCAACATAATTATAATACTTAAGCCTGATACAGTAGGAAAACGTCAGTAGTCTCACATTAAAATAGTTGCTGTTCAACAATAAAATGATACCCAGCAACTATACACGAAGCCACCTGAGACACAAAGTAATCATTTATAGAGTAGGACTTGAAGATCAACATACTAATGTTGAGAGAAGTCCCCAGTTCATTCATAATGCTGTTAAGTAAAGCTAATGCCATTTTAAACTACTCGTTTTGTATTCGCCATATGCTTTTATCCCCAGGTGTCTTTCCTCTTGGCATTATAGTGCCCAGAGGAGTCCTATTTGTGCTAAAACACAAGTATTCTTATCACACTCAGTGCTACTTTACTTAACTAATTCTGTGGGAATCTGCTCTCGAGCTCTCTGTGTGGAGGTCGTTCAGGAGTAAGTGTGCCCCCTTTTCTCCGGAGCAGACCTGTGACTTGTCAAACAGTCATTAAAATGTATCTAAACTTCTGTGTTTGTATTGCCTTTTGTTCGCTCCCCACTCCACGCCCCCCCCCCCCCCTCTCTCCCGTTTCTTTCCAGATCTGACGGCCCGCCTCTCCTGGATAAAGTGGGATTAACTGTGGTGGGCCCATGGGGGGGCCCCCCAGATTTGGGTTCGAGTTTCTGACCCCCCCCTCCCCCCCGTTCCCTTACTACTTCTCCGCGTGGCAGGCGGCCCGAAGAACCAATGGACATCTGTAGACTTCTCACCAGGTCTCTCACCTCTCTCTCTCCCTCCAGCCTCTTCCAATCCCCCCCCCCCATCCTCCATGGCTATTAATATTGTAATTTGTTGTTGACTGGTAATTGAGAGCCATTGTGTCCTTTTGGGGGGCCCTGGGAAGGACAAGGGGTGATGTTGTTTGCCCGCATGTAGACGGAGGGAGAGAGAAGGGGCGCACCCTGGCATGAGACTGAAAGGACGTACGAGGACTGCGTACTTGTGCGTATGTCACTGAAGTGTTTTCTCTGGTGGAGAGACGTTGGACTCATTAGGCATCGCCGGGCCCGCGAGGCGATGCGGTAGAAAAAGAGCCATGATCATGTAAATGAGACGGCGAGCGTGAGAAACGGATCATACCGCGTGCGCTTCAACCATGTCAGGTGCTTTTTGGCCAAAGATGGCCATACACAAGGTCTTGTTGTACGAGTCTGTTTTGAAATTCATGAGTTTATAGTTAGTCCACTTAAGACCGGGGATGCGTCTGTCATTTTGGATTTCTTTCTGGCTATTCAAAAATAGCAGATATACAAGCTCATAGCGCGGCACCGAGTGCCGCGCTATGAGCTTGTAGATCTGCTATTTATGAAAAATCGTGATTTTTTTCCAAAAATGTTTGGATTTAGAAAAGATTTTTAGAATCGGCCACAGGTCTTAATGGGTTAAATCAATTGGCATCTTCTATTTATCTATTTATTTATTTATATGTATTTATATTTCTTTTATTATTTATGTTTAAAATAAGTTATTTTCTTGAACACTATCATTTTGTATTTATCGATTGTCTTTTGTTTTGGTTTCTATGTTTTAAAGAAGAATGCGGCACTTACTGTTAGTACAGTTGTTTATTTTCCTGATGTTAAAATGTCATTTCTGCATACAGGATGTTTGTCCAGAAATGCAACAAACACAGACCAAAAGGGCCTTTGACCCTTGACCCTTTCTTTGCCGTGCTACTGACACAGTGCCTTCTAGAATCTGATTATTTTTCTACGTTCATAAATAAATAATTAGTCCACCTCTCGCTCACCATCATTGTAACTTTATACAAGGTAAACTCAAAGGATGCTCAGGGTTCTTCTGACCTTCTCTGGGGGTGATTTGCTGTCTCGAACCCTTCAGACAAGTGTTACAAGTGTGATAAATTATAGCGATGACAATAGCTCCCTCTCAAGGTGAGCATCTCTCCCAGGCTTGCCCCACCGAGTATGATGAGGGCATGTCCTATCCCCATTCTTGAAATTGGGAGTTGTTTGCTTACAAACATTATAGATAGCCATGCCACTGATCAAGCTAAAGTCTAAAATACAATCTGGACTTTCTTGGACAAAGGATTACATACAGAGTAAAGTACCACTCATTGTAACAGACACATCTCATATATAGCCAGAGAAAAACACATTACATGTAATCCTACACCAAAAACAAATTTTCCGTTTTGTACAGGATTAAGACCATATAGCAGCATGGCTAGACGTTGTGAGTGACGTTGAATTACTGTATCTTTTAACCACATAACCCCTCCTGAGTCCCGACGTAGTAAACTGGACCCGAGTTGGCTCTGTACTTGGACTGCTATATTTGGCTAATGTTCCCCCCTAGAATATGGATACTGGGGATTTTAAACCATTCATTCACCATGCAGTCACGACATCCGGACCTTTGGAAAAGGAACACAGACTGTCGCATACGTTTCAGTGGTTAATGCATTAGTGCTTTACCTCCCACGATTTCTTACCAGGGTCCTGTGTTGATATACCACCTAGTGTATAGGTGGGCACTGCTGAATTATTGCTTCTAAGTCCATTAAGGGAATTCCTAACTAAATGCTAGGATGGAGGTATGTTTTTCTGATCACAGTGGACCCGCGCCGGTCATATTCTACAGTGGTTGTGGTGAAGAGAGGTTTGGCAGGGAGTAGGCACACAGCCAGGAACTGCATCAAAATGTCAAGAAACGGGTTAAGTGAAAGAAAATGAAATGTGGGGAAAAAAAGGGGGGGGGAGCACAACCCTCCTCTCTGGCTCTTAACCACATGATAATAGGCAAATATTTGGCAAAGAAAACAGGCCAAACATTCAGCAAAAATAGCAGATCTACAACCTCAAGCTTTCAGATCGAGCAAAACAAAAGAGATTTGGCGTAGAGGGAAAAAAGGAGGGTGCCTAGTATAGGTTCCTGGGGGACACTGGTCAACGAAGTACATAGGGTTTAAGTGGTTAATACAGAGTTGTACTTATTTCTATTCAGTCAGGACATCATTTATCATAGGATTCAGCACTGGTTTCTAGCAATGTTGGTGATCTAAGAAATTGAGCGTATTCTCCCATTGCTTTGGACTTTAATGTGTCAAGTTAAAGCTGCAATCCTTAAACATACTGTACACGTCCTACCTGGGACTCGAACCAGGGTCTCCCAAGTAGGCACCAAAAAAGACGGAGAGCCTGCTTGGGTCGGGGAGATATTGTGCTTTGAGCTTCATGCAATATAAGCTTGTTAATCAGCAGTGTTCCTATACCCGACAGCAAGATATACATGTCTCTATAGAAGATTAAGGAGACCACCTCCAGTATAACTCCTGTATGAGTTATATTGTATTAACATGCACTCTACCATACAGATTGCTTTAAAATAATGTTTTATTCATACAAAAAAAAAGGATGGATAACAGCTTTAATACATAAAATGTGTAGGGGTGCGTGTGTGTGTATTATTTACTACATAAATGTGTCCACTGAGGCCAGCTGTGCATTGGCTCCGGGAGCCAAATAGGTGACATTGAATTCAAATCTTGTCACGTTCAGGCCAAAACGTTCCTTTCCCTTCAAGCCAATTCCGCTGCATTTGGTTTAGCCATTTCCCTCCAGAGGTCCTTCCTCTGGGGACCCTGCAAGCTGTTCCCACCTAACTAAACTTTTTAACTCAGGCCAGCCTCGGCAACACTATCACTACCGCTTAACATAGGTCGCCTGTCACCGCAAATAACCGTCAGTGTCATCTTGCAATGCTTGTAGCGCTTAACCCGTTAAAACCGGGAACGCAGCATCTGTGTGTCATTTTTTTAGATTTCTCTGGCTATTCAAAAATAGCAGATATACAAGCTCGCTACGAGCTTGTAGATCTGCTATTTTTTTGGAAAATCGTGAAAATGTGTGCAAATCTTTGAATATATATATTTTTAAAGTGATCATTTGTAACTCTAATCTTTGCTTCCTGGGGGTCCCTTGAACTAAATATTTTGAGATGGGGGTCCGTGGCCAAATACATATAATTTTGGGGGTCCTTGACATGAAAGAAAGTTTGAGAAAACACTGACAGCAACATAGGTTTATTTATTTTTTAAATCACACCCAGTGTGAAGAGAGTGGTGCCTTTGAATTAGTGTAACTGGTTGCATCCTTGTGTCGCAATCAGCTGCAGCTGTTGAGGCCGTGCTCAAACGGACGGACGGACGGACCCACACGGTCAAGTGTAGGAGTGGCTTAGGTTAGGATTTAGAGGACATTTTGTAGAATCGGTCTCAGGTCTTAATGGCTTAAGCAATGCAAAGACGGTGACACTACATGTCACGGCTGACTTGATTTGTGATGGCGCAGGCTGCAGTATAACGAGATCCTTTCTGTCTACGTTTCATTGATGCCACGCCAGGTGTGTGTGTGTGTGTGTGTGTGTGTGTCAGAGATGTGTTAAACAGGCCAGGGGAGTGAGTGTGTTTTTTTGTTTCTGCACATGTAATTTTAGTGCCACTAATGGAGCCCGTAGGAAACAATTAAGACCCAGCATGGGTGCAGTATGGGAACTGCATTGAGAGATCTATGGATAATAATGATCAGGCTCAAGAACTCTGTGTGCGTGTGTGTGTGTGTGTGTGTGTGTGTGTGTGTGTGTGTGTGTGTGTGTGTGTGTGCGTGGGGGGGGGGGTGTGCGCACGCTTGTGTGTGTGTGCGTGTGTCTCTCCACGGCGAGTGTTTCTGTGTGTGTCCATGTGTGTGTGTGTGTGTGTTCAGCTGTTATGTCCACATTCATAGATGATGACAATAGCACATAACATTGAATCCAAACCCTAGGGTGGTGGATTTTCTCCTGTTACAGTTCATACATGTGACATGTGACTGTATGGTTGTGTGTTTGACCTCTGCGTGTGTGTGTGCGTGCGTGTGTGTGTGTCCACATCCTACTGATTTACGGCTCTCATAGGTAGTACAGATGTTGCCTTGATTCCCTCACCATGCAGAGCACCTGCTATACTTGCCTTAATGTAAATGCACACCAGAGATTAAGAATTATATATAAGGGTTTATGGGTTTATGTAATTGATATTTGGGAAACTTAATTCGATAGAAATTAGATCATGTGTTGTTTAACGTGAATAATTTTCATATAAGCAAATGTGTGATTTTTGTCTTGCATTTTTAATCAATTATGAATCAATTTGACTAAGTACTGCATAAACCTGTTGCCCTCGTGTTCATTTCACTGACAGATATATGAACTAGGTTTTACTCCACTGATGCTAAATGACCTTTCTGACACCTGAATACTTAGTGACCCCTGGGTCCCCCTAGTGGACGCAAGGCAAAATAAATGTCTTTCCAGGGATTTCCCCAAGTTTGATACGAGATATTGGTTATAAATCTACAGAATTGTGTCATTTAAATACATTCACGTGTCACGTTTGTGAAAACATCCATTGGTTTTGCATTTCAACAGCAGCAGATGTGTGAATATGAATTGACGTAGCGCTGTAACAAAGTAAAAACCAGTGTATGTTGTCTCAAACCAGATGGATGTAGACTTTCATTGTAGAATGAAACATGCTTTTTAAGACCACATAGTCTTAAGAAGTTAAGCTATAAAGATTTGTTTCTTAATCCAAGTTTGGTTTTTATAAGGTCTTGTCTTCTTATGGACTGCAGAGTGTTTCCTGAGTCTTTGCAAGAGTTTATTTTATAAATGTTTATGGAAAACAAATAGCCTGAATCGGTCACAACCGCAAACAAATCCAAATCAAAACAACACTGCCTGTTTCCTTAAAAGAAAACTTCAATACGTATCGCGGCAGATTCACAATATCCTTATTTTAACGTTTCCATTCTGACATTAGTTGAAAAAGGAGGACTTTACACAAGCTGATATAGTAAAAACTAACACTGTCGATTACAGCCAGACAGTGGTGTAAAGTAACTAAGTACATTTACTCAAGTACTGTAATTAAGTACACTTAGTACTTAGTAGTAATTTTTACTTTACTGGAGTATTTCCCAATTTCTGTACTTTTACTTCTACTCCACTTACATCTCAGAGGCAAATATTGTACTTTTACTCCACTACAATTATTTGAAAACTTTAGTTACTAGTTACTTTGCAGATATAAATTATTACATTATAAAACATACATTAACCACTTTAGCCCTATTTTATGCCTAGGCCATTTGAAAATAGCCGATCTACAAGCTTGTAGATCTGCCATTTTCAAACATTTTTGTACTTTAACTTTTGGTACTTTAAGCACATTTTGATACCAATACTTTTGTACTTTTACTCAAGTAAATTTTGAATTCCGGACTTTTACTTGTAACAGAGTACTTCTACATTGCAGTATTGATACCTTTACTTAAGTAAAACATTTGAGTACTTTTTCCACCACTGCAGCCAGACTGATACATTGTTATTTGCCTTTTTTTTTTGCGGAATTGGCAATTATGCAGCAGATTCTTTACCACTTTCAACCTGGCATACCTAACAGATCTACAAGCAAACAACGCATCAAGTTGTGAGTTTGTAGATCAGCTTTTAAAAGTTTAAGTCAATAAAATGAAGTTCAGTTTATGTTTATTTTAGTTTTTTATATATCAAGAAAGTTATGTGTTTATTTCTAATAATGTTTTGCTTATAAGTGTAATTATTTTTACACTTTTTAAAAAAACTAAATATAGGTCAAAACATTCATAATCCGTGGTCTAGGACTCTCCAAAGCAAGACTCCAAAATCTGGCATCGGATGGGCACTCCTGTCAATAGCACTCTTTTGGACCTTTCATAGAAAATAACTACTATTTTTCATCCATCATTTATGTAATTGTCATTCAAACTATACGGTAGACCTACATCACATTTTGGAAAACTGCCTCTCTTCGTTTTCACGATGCACTTTCCATTCGCGAATGGTTAGGATCCTGACCTATCTATCCTAAACTAGCCGTAACATACCTTCTAGATGAGATATGATTGAGCCAGGGGAAAATCCAGAGGCCAAGCGGCGCACACAGAGAGCAAAGATTCTTCCAGTCTGCGGATTGCATCAGGAGGGCTAGAGCTTGTCCGGTTTATTTTTGCGTAGGGTTTCGTTTATTGATTTAACATCCGGCAGACTTGAACTGACAAACACTGTGAAGCTCAGGGGTCTGGGGGGGGGGGCTATTCTGCCCCCTGGGCTGGCAGGTGTGTTTATCACGCTGGTGAAAACTCTTGGAGTTCGGAGCCCTCGACTTGTAAATATAATTAGCGCATCACATCCTGTTGGAACCGTGTGTGTGTGTGTGGGGGGGTTCTGGAAAACCAGTGAGCTGAAACAGTCCTGTCAAAAGCTCAATTTATACTCCGTCTACGAAGGGTGCGGTTTGATGAAAAATATCTGATCTGGTCGGCAAAGCAACACTGTCGTGCAGTGGAGTATAAATTAGGGCAGAAGGGCCATAAATCTCTCTGATATGTAAACAGCTGTCGATTCATCAGATGGGTTCATGGAAGATTGCCATACGTTTGGAACATGTGGTGTCGGGGTGGCACAGGGGAAATAAAGCTCCTGTCCACCTCATCCTCCACAGAGGCTTGGCCGGGGTGCTGGAATGGAATGAACACAATTGGCCATGTCTGAGGATAGGACCAGGGGGGGGGGGGAGGCAGGGGAGGTTGATTTCTGTCCCAGCACTAGTGACTCCTACAGCAGTGGTTTCCCAAACTTTTTCATGTCAAGGACCCCCAGATTGACATATATTTGACCACGGACCCCCATCTGAAAATATGTTGTGCCAGGGACTCCCAGAAGCAAAGATTTGTGTCAAAATGTTCGCTTTAAAAGAACTATATTCAAAGATTTGCGCAAATCTTCAAGATCTTTAAAAAATCACACCCTGTGTGAAGTGGGCGGTGTCTTGCTAGCTAATCACAATACTGAATGGAGTCAACCAATCATGTACAAAAAATAAATACATTTATTGAAACACTCTTTATGATGGACGGAACCATAACTTGAAAAAAAACTATTTATGGTTTTTTTCAAGTTATGGTTTCTTATATAGGGCTATGCACATGTGTCATGTGACACTGGCCAATCACAGTCCTGAATAGACTGTGATTGGCCAATCACAGCGCAGGATAATTGTACAAATTTCCTGGGCCCAGATCACAGCGCAGGATAATTGTACAAATTTCCAAACCTCACTTATAGGGGCGGTTTCACCGCCCAAAAATAGCAGATCTACAAGCTCATAGCGCGGCACTCGGTGCCGCGCTATGAGCTTGTAGATCTGCTATTTTTGAATAGCCAAAGTATGAAAGCTTAAAATGATTGTGATGCTATATTCACACATTTTGCCGGGGACCCCCCGGTAACCCCTTCAAGGACCCCTGGGGGTCCCCGCACCCCACTTTGAGAACCAATGTCCTACAGGTTGGTCAGGGCGCCGTGTTCAAACGGGGAGAAGAACTAGGTTGGCGTGTTCCTCTGCACGTTACACCCCTCTCTGTGAAATTCCTTACTGTCAGGCAAAAAGAAGCAGCTGGCAACTTCATGTGTATCGGAGGAGACGCATCATTGTCTACACCATTGGTTCTCAAAGTGGGGTCCGGGGACCCCCAGGGGTCCTTGAGGGAGTTCCAGGGGGTCCCCAGCAAAATGATTAATAGTTGGACCCTTATGGGGTCTGTAGCTCTGAGAGTGTACAAATGGAACCAAATGGACCCGTACACTCTCAGAGTTAAATTAACATTGATTTTACAATATAAATTGGGGTCCCAGAGATAGAAATGCTTTTAAATGGGGGTCCGTAGCCCTAATGCATGTCAAACTGGGGGTCCTTGAAATTAAAATGGTTGGGAATCACTGCTAGAGCCGTACAAATCTTCTCTTATGGGGGGTCATATCTGGCATATCTTTTCAAATGGGGGTCCGTGGGCTAATAAGTGTCAATTTGGGGGTCCTTGAAAAAGTTTGACAACCACTGGTCTACACATGCCTACCTGGAGTGGTGAGCAGTGACGGACTACACGTGTGTGGGGAGAATTGGGAATTGGCATAACGACTACAGTAAATAGGGAGAAAAGGGGGAAAAGTCGAGTTTGAACACTTGGCAAAGAAATATTGATCCGTTTCTAAAACGATATATTAATGTGGCCCCATTGATTGACAAGCTTTGCCACCTGCAATGTCCATCAAGGCTCTCTGGGATTCAGTGGTGTCAAATTACTCAAGACGGAACACCAGCAGATTTTTTTGTTTTTACCTACAGTATAACAGTAGATAGAAACCATATAGTGCTGCACAGGTTTTCTCCACTACACAAAAATGTCAGCTAGCAGCACTGTCGTTTTACAGCAGTTTATTGTTGAACTAGAAATAGATGTCTATGTTTGTATTAAACTCAGCAGAGGCACTGAATGGCACAGAGGGATCAGACGGTGCAACAAAGGACAAACGTAACGAAAAGACAAACGTTCTCAGCCACACTTACAACAACATACAAACTCCAACAAGCCATGGTCAACAGTGTTTCTGGAGCTGCTGTGATAGATGGTCAATACACATCAACAGGGTGCCAGAATAAAAGTGGGTGTGGCGTCTTGGTAAAAAAAAGAAAAGAAAAGAGTTGAAGTTCTATAATACGATAGCAATCATTGCTATATAGAGCATGGATCTTCAACAGGGGGTCTGAGACCCCCTAGGGGGTCCTCAGAGTTACTACAGGGTGGTCGCAAAATCTCTGTTTTATTTGATTTGACATTAACCACTAGAACCCTCCTCACATTCATTGAAAATAGCAGATCTACAAGCTCACAATGTGGCCACGCTGCGACGCGTTGTGAGCTCGTAGATCGGCTATTTTCGGCCAAGAGGTTTGGTGTATAGGGAAAAAAGAGCAGTCCAAGTACAGAGCTTAAGGTCAGGTTTACTGAAGTACTGAAGGTTTTAAATGTCTGAAAATACACTGATGATAGTGCTGTCAAACAAGTCTATGAAGCCATCTATGAATTTTTTTTATCTGCAACACAATGTTATACAATATGTAGCGGGGGTCCCTGCTCCATCTCTCTCTCAGCTAAGGGGTCCTTGGCCTGGGAAACATTGAAGACCCCTGCTATAGTGTTCAGTAACAGGGGTCGACCGATCTCTACAGCATTGGTTCTCAAAGTGGGGTCTCCTTGAGGGAGTTCCAGGGGGTCCCCAGCTAAATGATGGATAGTTAGGAACCAAATGGACCCTTGTGGGTCTGTAACTCTGAGAGTGTACAAATGGGACCAAATGGACCCGTCAGGGTCCATTTGGTCCCATTTGTACACTCTCAAGAGTTAAATTAAAATTGATTTTACAATATAAATTGGGGTCCCAGAGATGCCATTAAATGGGGGTCCGTAGCCTAATTAAATCGGTTGAGAATCACTGCTAGAGCCGTAGAAATCTTCTCTTATGGGGGGTCTCTGGCGTATCTTTTCAAATGGGGGTCCGCGGGCTAATAAGTGTCAAGTTGGGGATCCTTGACATGAAAAAGTTTGAGAACCACTGCTCTACAGCTCACCAATTTTATTCAATCAGGTGACAGAACCTCACAAAGATAATTCAATTGTATAGTGTTCCAGTTCCAATGTTGTCAACTTATTGTTTTGTTTCATCGCTTCTAATTTCATGTGTTTTGTCATGTATCCTGTATATGAGTTCTTTCTGGTGACTGGATAAAACTGGTATATACCGATCTGAAATGTTATTTTGGATCGTACTATAAAGCCATTTAACACTTATTTAAAAACAATAATCTCTTGCATGCCCTGTAAACTGCCTTTTGCCCCTCCCTCTATCTGCTCTCCCTATATCTCTCGTCACTGTAATATTTCATAAGAAAACATTTTTTTTAAAATAAACTTTAGAATGGGCAGTTTAAATCAGTGGTTCTCAACCTGTGGGTCGGGACCCCCAGGGGAGTCCCTATAAGATTTGTTTTGGGGGGGGGGGGGTCCCCAGATAACAGTGAAGTGACAATGTAAGGACTTTTAAGACCTTTTTAATACCTAAAAAAGAAAGAAAGAAAGAAATGAGACCATTGCTGCATCAAAAGTAATCAACAAACTACACTCGCTTTGCGATGCGTTGTGAGCTTACTTGTAGATCTGCTATTTTCACAATATTTATCTGTGGAACCGAGTCAAATTTATTTTGGGGGGTCCCCACCCCAGTTCAAATATGATTATTTGGGGGGGGTCGCCGCCTGAAAAGGTTGAGAACCACTGGTTTAAATGACTAGCTACTTGCTTAGGCACTCTTTTTAGTGGTGAGCAGTGGTGGAAAAAGTACTCACATTTTTTACTTAAGTAAAAGTATCAATACTGCGACGTAGAAGTACTCTGTTACAAGTAAAAGTCCGGAATTCACAATTTACTTGAGTAAAAGTACAAAAGTATTGGTATCAAAATGCACTTAAAGTACCAAAAGTAAAAGTACTCAAATGTTTGAAAATAGCAGATCTACGAGTTTGAAGATCGGCTATTTTCAAATAGCCTATGTATAGAATAGGGCTAAAGTGGTTAATGTATGTTTTATAATGTAATAATGTATATCTACAAAGTAACTAGTAACTTGTAGTGGAGTAAAAGTACAAGATTTGCCTCTGAGATGTAGCGGAGTAAAAGTAAAAGTATAGACAACTGGAAATACTCCAGTAAAATAAAAGTACCTCAAAAATGTAAAAAAAAAAGTACAGTACTTAAGTAAATGTACTTAGTTACTTTCCACCACTGGTGGTGAGGCTGTGTAAAGTTTTATACACAAGACGCAGGGACTGACAGGATGTGACAGCTATAAATCTGTCTTCAAGGTGTGAACGTTCTGTTGACATTAAGTGTTATGTGCAAAGAAACACTGACTTTTGAACATTTGAGTGCTGGTGGTGATCTGAAATGTTGCACGGATATTTTCAGAATCTACAGTATGTGCATAATTATGTACTGTACGCTTAACCTACAATCTTAACCTGGAACGCATCTGTGTCACTTTTTGATTTGAGCTAAAAAAAAAAAGCATTATTTTACACTTTGGCTATTCAAAAATAGCAGATCTACAAGCTCGTAGCGCGGCACCGAGTGCCGCGCTACGAGCTTGCAGATCTGCTATTTTTGAAAAATCGTGAAAATGTGTGCAAATCTTTGAATATATATTGTTTTAAAGCGATTTTTTTTTAACTCAAATCTTTGCTTCTGGGGGGTCCCTGGAACAAAACATTTTGAGATGGGGGTCGGCGGCCAAATACATATAATTTTGGGGGTCCTTGACATGAAAAAGTTTGGGAACCACTGATACAGAAACATAAGTTTTTCAGAAAACTGTTAGGATTTAGAAGACTTTAGTAGGAATTGGCCTCAGGTCTTAATGGGTTAAAGCAATGGCTCTCAACTTGGGGTCCAGGCAGGGACTAGTATGGGGTCCTTGAGGGGGGTTCCAGGGGGTCCCCAGCTAAAGGATCGATAGTTAGGAATCAAATGGACCAGGTCTGTAACTCAGAGAGTGTACATATGGAAGACCCTAAGGGTCCACTGGAACACTTAAATTAACAATGAGGATTTTGCACTGCAGATTGGGGTCCCTGAGATGAAAATTATATCAAATGGGGGTCTGTGGATGCATTATCAAACTGGCAGGCCTTGAAATTTGAAAGTTTGTGTTTGTGAATCACTGTCTTAAAGCATGCTATAAATCATGGAAACTTCTACCACTTCTACAAAGCACTCCAGTCCACACACACACACACACACACACACACACACACACACACACACACACACACACACACACACAAAATGCTCCACTTACAAGTTAGGTTATCATTAAAATGCGTTCAGGAATTTAAAAATATAATCCCCCAACCCCCTCTAAAAAAATGCTGACTGCCCAGAAGACTAGTGCCCAGCGCTCGTCACCATGGCAACCCCGTGTGTTGGCACTTTAATAGGTGTGAAACGCTAGTTAAAGACCTCACCTGCTTTTCTCATTACAGCTCTTCTTCACAGCGCCGCGCTTCCAGCCTCAGAGCTAATAACTCAGATCAGAGCTGGCGGAGGGAAAATATGGTGTCGTCTTTACAACTCGTCCCGGGGGCCCCCACGCCGAAGGGCCCTGAACTGCGGGTGGCCCCCCCATTTGAAGCATTCTCTCTCTCTAGACGAGCACTACAATAATTTCCTCCTCTGGTTTGAAATCACAGGCCCTCCCGGTGCCCAGTGCAAACACTGCTTCAGCGGAGAGAAATAAACAGTGTCCGTTTTGAAGGCTTTCCTAGGTGTTAGCTATGCGTGCTAAGGGGCCTACAGGGCCAGCCGCTGCCATAAGCAATATAAGCGGTCGCTTAGGGCCACAACCACTAGGGGGCCACAAAAAAATATATATATATATATTTTACTTTCATATTGTAATTATGTCATGTATCTCCTATCCAACAACTAGCGTTATTATTTTAGTATGCAATAAAAAATGACATAATGATTTTATAATGGGGGTGTTTGGGGGGGGGGGCCACACCAAAAAATCTTGCTTAGGGCCACGAAAATCCTAGGGCCGGCCCTGGGGGCCTAGCTCGGGCGCTAGTAAAATTGCTGCGAGCAACAGGTGAGCAATTCTGAGCAACAGATGAAAAGATTGCATTGGGATTTGAAAAATACTTTGTGATTGTTATTTAATGAAATGTTGATAGTTTGTTAGTTAGTTTGAAATGCTGATTGATTAAACTTTATCCATTTATAATTCACTTTTAATTGCGATTATTAGTATCAAAGATTCGGGGGGAAATCACATATCACATCTTGTCTCTATTAACATGACAAATCACAGATAAATCCAGGGTGTTACCATAAATTAACTCTGAGAGATGGGATATTGCTGTGCCAATATTCTGCTCATAATATACACTTTTACTATTTGTGTAAGCTAAAATTGTGATCAACAATTTGTAGCCTTACTAACCCAACCTGAGATATATTGTATTGCAGTTATAACGCTAATATTTGCTACTGTCTTTATCAGAGTTAAGGATGTTGGTGACACAGGTGACGTGCGGGGGGGGGGGACGGGGGGAGTGACAGACTAGTGGAATGTAAATGCCACCTCTGTGTTGACATCCGGTGATCTTCAACCCTCCTTCCTTCAGCCCAATCAGTAAAGCAAATGAAAGCTCTGTTTGCCTAGTCGTCCTGAGCCGCCTCCCCCCCCCAAGCCAACCGAGCATACAGCTTTAACCTTGCTTCAGGGCCAGCCTGGGCCAAAGCCACCCAGTGTTGCCAGATTCTGTGAGAGAAACAAGCAACCAGGTCTAAGGAAAACAAGCCCAAAATAAGCGACTATGGGCCACATGAGCACTTTAAACGTATACATCAGCTATTTGAAAATAGCAGATCTACAAGCTCACAACGCGTCGCGATGCGACGCGTTGTGAGCTTGTAGATCGGCTATTTAAAAAAAAAAGTCTTTGGGGGAAATTATAATAAGCAGACCTGGCAACACTGAAGCCACCTGGTGTGACACAGGCCACTGTGAACCTGGGGCCGACCGTCATGCTAACCTTGGCACCAGGGTCACAAGTGCAGCCTTAATTACGCCGCGTTATTTGTGCAGGAGGCTTGCAAGCGAACTTCCCCCCATCAGCACCCAAGTGCATAGTCCCCTCTTGTCATTTGCCTGGCAAATTTGCTTTGACCCCCATCAATAAGACCTTTTTCCCCCCCCTTCCTTTCCCTGCTGCTTTGCCTGGTTAAAGTTCAGATTCTGGAAGTGCTACATGCATAATGAATATAATTGCCCTTTTTTCGCCGGCATAATTGTTCTGGCAACGCTGTTTTTCGTAACTGTCAAGTCAATGAAGTGCGTTTGAGTTGAGCCCCGGGTTGAATTTTTAAGTTCGCGACTCCAGCACCGAGCAACTGTTCCTCAACGGAACAGAGGGACCCAACAAAATAACCAACAAAATAACCAACAAAATAACCAACAAAATAACCAACAAAGTGAACAAACCTCTTCTGCAACTGTTGACCCCATGGAGTTCATAAACGTGGCACACAGTAAAAATCCTCAGTGTTCATTTATCCATTTGTTACTCTGAGAATGTACAAATGTAAGAAAATGGGGGGGGGGTCCATTTGGTTACATTTGTACACTCTCAAGAGTTAATTTAACACTCAGGACTTTACAGTGTAGACTAGAGCATTGGTTCTCAAAGTGGACCCCCAGGGGTCCTTGAGGGGGTTCCAGGGGGTCCCCAGCAAAATGTGTGAATATAGCATCACAATAATTTTAACCGTATACTTTGGCTATTCAAAAATAGCAGATATACAAGCTCATAGCGCGGCACCGAGTGCCGCGCTATGAGCTTGTAGATCTGCTATTTTTGAAAAATCTCGAAGATTCGTGCAGGTCTTTGAATATATTTCTTTTTCATTTTAACACAAATCTTTCTTTCTGGGGGTCCCTGGCACAACATATTTTCAGATGGGGGTCCGCGGCCAAATATATATCAATTTGGGGGTCCCTGGCATGAAAAAAGTTTGAGAAGCACTGGACCAGAGGTACTGGAGATCAATGTTTTCAGCAGTAACTGGAACCATGTAACCTAATAGATACAGTATGTGTCTGGTATGGACACAGTATATTATGATTTCTCATCTCCAGTAGGGTGTAGGGGCCCTCGTGAGCCGCACTTCAAAAGCTTGACCTGTCCGATGAATGCCTATAACTCCACAGGGAAGACTCAGGTATGGAGCATACAAGTTGGGGTGGGAGATGGGGGGCGGGGTGGGGGGGGTGGTATTTCTACCACGTTTTGCCCCCCTTCCACCTCCAGATATCAAAGTAAACTCACACAGCGGGGGGCCTCTGGCACCCCGGGCCCCTGTCCGCACAGGAGACAAAGCGCCGAGCGGAGGAGAGTCTGCATCGTATTAAACAAAACCTAAATGCTTCAAGCTGTTACACACTCTCCAATGAAACCTTTATGAAAGGGCCCCTAATGCGATTTCAGAAACACCTTGTCATCAGCCCCCGGGGCGGCAAAATGGAGAAGTGTGGATGTATGAATGAATGGGGGTCCTGGAGTTACGGAGTGTAACTGAAGAATAGCTCTTTGAGTGTTGGGGTCTATGGTTTTATTGCCCCATGCGTACACCTCACCAATATTGACCATTGTTTCACTTAACGCAGGGGCTTACAGTAAACGCAGGCTGAGTACTGTTGAGCGTCAGTATGTGTACTTTAAACACTTCTACCCTATATACTTCACTGGAGTCCCTCAGGGGGTCCCCCGGGGGTCTATGCTTGCCCCCCCCCCCCCCTCCTTTATTCTCTCTACACCAAATCTGCCTATTTTCGCCAAATGTTCATCTATTATCATGACATAGGAAAGATAACGCACACAAATTAGCTGCGGTGAGGTGCTGACTACTGAAAACAAACTTAAAGGTTTCATGACGTTCAGTTTTACCACACATTAAAAGTCTTTGTCATGGTCCTTCAAACGTGCATACAAAGTTTTAACAAAAAATTCCACTCCATTGAAAATGAATGTCATAGAACCTTTAAAAAGAAGAAAAAAGTGTCTGCTGGCCTTCCTCAGAATTAACAAAATCTTGTTCTCAGGAAGGCCAGCAGGCCGAAACATCAATTAATTCAAAAAAATGAAAACTTCATATGGAGCCAGAGTGTGCGACACACCTATTATGACATGCCAAGAATACGGATGCTAGGATTCATGTGTTTAAATGTCTATCTCTGTGTGTGCGAGAGAGAGAGAGAGAGAGAGAGAGAGAGAGAGAGGGGGGGGGGCACATACTCTGAACCTCCTATTCTGAGCCAAATATCATATTGCTGTTGGACAAAAAACACATTTCAGAAACGTTTTTCGAGAACGAGGAAAAGAATGCTTGTTTTCGCGTTGACGTCCATTATGGAAAAATATTCAACGACTTTTTAACACGTTCCAAGGCCCCAAGAGGGAAACTCACTCAACACATAACTGAGTCAATGAACTCGCGATTCAACACAGAAACTGTAAAAACACTATAATTGCCTTTTGCCCCTTTTTTTTGTCTGTGACAGGGAGATATTTTCACAAGATTCTTATTTCAGTTTAACACTCCACAACTTTGAAGCCTGCTGCCATCCATCCAATCCATTGTTCTTCCTAAGAACTGACTATTTTCTGAGTCACAGATTCTCTGCGATCGCTTACGGGAAGAGAATTGTGCAATGAAAAAAAGAAAGAAAGAAAAAAAAAGACACAGCTTACATTTGTCTCCACTCATTTCTTTGAACTAATCTCACATTTCTGCCAAGACAAGGTCTTAGTAATCAATACAAAAAAACCTCATCAGTTGTGTTTGTTTGACTTGTTTAACGAGTGTAGCACATTTGCGTTACCAACCAAGCGAGGGTTCATGGGTGTGGTGCTGATGGAAGTACCATGGAGGGTTTTTCTAATATATTCTCATAATACTTTTTTTTTTAATATTGATTACATTGGCATTTGTATCTTGGTCTGTGTACACACAGAAACTATAACCAACACTGTTTCCTGTCCAAACTACATTCAGCTATGAATACACTACACTGTGAAATGCTGAGTTGTAATGAACTCTGAGAGTGTAGAAATGGAACCAAAGGGACCTATAAGGGTCCAAATGGACCTATACGTTTCCATTTGTGCACTCTGAGGCGCAAATTGATAAATTAACATTTGAACATTTGTGTAATATTACAAGAAATCCCAAAGAAATTTCCCCAAAACATATTTGCAACCCAATAGTGTTTTAGCAGATTATAATTGCCACTTTAAAATGTGATTACTTTAACTATATTACATGTAATCTGCTCCCCAGTCTTATTTACATGCAATGTAAATACAACCACTTGAACCCTAGCATCCCTATTCTGGGGGTGAACATTTTGCCAAAGATAGCAGATCTACAAGTTGCAACGTGCTGTGAGCTTTAAGAGATTGGGTATAGAGGGAAATATAGAGCGCACAAAGTACAGAGGCAATTCATGTCCAGTCTACAAAGTATAGGGGTTTAAGTGGATAAATGAACACGGCGTATTTGAGTGTGCATGCATGGTATAGCAGCTGCAGGAGTGTAGCTGAGCAGGTATGTAAATGGTTCCTCTAATGGAAACAGCAGTGCCAGTAGTAGCTTTAAAAAGTGATTGCACTGTTGGTAATAGACACTGTATTCTGTGCAATGAGAACCAGCTGGTTCCATCCCCTGACGGAACATCTTTGGTTCATCTTGAAACACGTGTGTGCGCTTCCTCTATTGCCGTCTCACAGGCACGCATACACGCATGCACGCACGCACACACGCATGCACGCACGCACGCACCCACACGCACGCACGCACGCACACACACATTATTGCGCATACTCATCTATGCATACAGTGGACATGAATGATGCACGCACGCACGCACGCACGCACGCACGCACGCACGCACGCACGCACGCACGCACGCACGCACACACACACACACACACACACACACACACACACACACACACACACACACACACACACACACACACACACACACACACACACACACACACACACACACACACACACACACACACACACACACACACACACACACACACACACACATTACTGCACATAATCATGTATACAGTACAGTACATGAGTGACACACACACACACAAAATTGCAGATATTCCTCTATGCATGATACAGTGCGTGAGTGGTGGATAGACACACAAACTCAGACACGTACTGTATGTATGTACGTATACACAGTACAGTACATGACACACACACACACACATACACACACACACACCACAGTATTAATGCCTTTAGATCCACTTGCCAAGATCATTTGGGGTGAGCCTCGCAAGTGTTTCGAGGGCGAAGGTAACAGTCCTGGCACGCATATGGACAGCAAAATTCCACTCATCACTGCCTCCAATAAATCATCTCTTCCATAACTTCTGCTCACACGTTCTTAACCCTCGCCGTCAGATCAGAGGGCTTGGCAAATCCTCCAACCCGTGTCCGTCTATTTGCCCTCCACGCAGCTACACAGTTCATTTCACTATGAGAGTGTACAAATGTGACCAAATGGACCCGTAAGGGTCCATTTGGTTACATTTGTACACACTCAAGAGTTACAAATGTATGAATTATCACTGAGGATTTTACTGTGTAGTTTGACACAATAAAGAAAAGCTTTTGACACAAATATTCGTCGTCGTTTTTTTCCTTTTGAATGTTTTTTCCACTTTTGGCCTTTTCTCTCTTTCAACCCGTTCTTTGTGGTTCCAACTTCCACTTTTCTACCGTGTCCCTCCATCTTTCTTTTTTTATCCATCTCACTTGTATATCCAACTCCCTCTCGGTCCAAATATTTAATATTTACTCACTGTTGAAGGTCTGTTGACAGACGGTACACTATACTGTATATCCATTCATATATTCATTGTTGTTAGACACATAGTCATTTATAATGCATGATCAGTGTTGATAGACTGTTAACAGATGGTGCAGATATTCATTCATTCTATTGGCAATAGATGCATAGCAATAGATATATATGCATTCATATATTCATTCATATATTCACTGTACATAAAATGTATAGATAGACTGTACATATGTTCACTCAGAGACCCATAGTCCAGATATCTAGGGTCAGAATCCAAGATTGTTTTATTTGTATTGTCTTGGTTTGGTTCTTGACTCTCACCTGTACCTCTCCTGTGTTTCATGCTTACTGCTGCATGCTGTTGCTGCTATGAGACCTGAATTTCCCTCTGGGATCAATGAAAGTTTATCTTATAGAGCCGTCTTTGTGTATACAGCCAAATCCGTAATCTGTGTATACACATTTTGCATTGTATTCCTCTCCCTTCCTCACTCATGGACAATCATTTCTATTTCTCTACGAGGAAATACGAGTATTTGAAGGCAGGGAGGATGTGCCCCCCCATTTCCCGATAGAAAGGATGTGAGCTTATTAATGCCCCCGCCCATGTGGAGCTGGTTTATGAGGTGTCTGAATATGACAGAGGTATGTCATCCTCGCCTGGTGAATTACAGCCCCATCTCATCTTTGATCTGACGGACGGGCCATTCCTCTCTCTGTCTTTCATTTCTCTCTCTCTCTCTCTCTCTCTCTATATCTCTCTCTCTCTCTCTCTCTCTCTCTCTCTCTCTCTCTCTCTCTCTCTCTCTCTCTCTCTCTCTATATCTCTCTCTCTCTCTCTCTCTCTCTCTCCAGAGGGACCCATAAATGCCCCTCTCCTCCTATGAGGCATATTGCAGGGAGAGCAGAACTCAATTCCTGAAATCCAGACAAGATTGCACATCTTACGAGTTCATAGTGTGTGATGCATCCATTCGATCATCGGAATGACTCTTCTCAGTAGGATATCTGCAACATAACCGCAACCCAATGGACGAGTCCATTTGGAGTCCATTTGGTTCAAGTTAAATGAACACTGCGGATTTTACTGTGTACACAGAAACATTTGTTGATTTAAAATAAAAAATAAAAACGTCTGCATGCATCGCATGCATGAGCCCTGGAGTGTGTTGTCCTACAAATATTTCTTTAAGTACCTCGTCTAGTAACTGTGTGCTGTAAAAAGGGTCAATTCAGGCTTGTTAAAGGAGAAATTATTTTCACATCGTCTTGCGACAGATCGTATCAGCCGAGTTCTTTTCAGAGGTTTGAGAAGAGGCCAAGCTGTCATCTTCATCATTTGTTGCCTGCTTATTTGAGTAAAAAAAAAAAACTCTGCTTATTGTTACCCGAAATACATACAGTGGATGGAAAAGACTTGGCCAGGGGCCCCTCTCTCGTTTTCTTCTTGCGGTTGGTGTGTGCGCGCAAGCGTGCAAGTGTGTGTGTGTGTGTGTGTGTGTGTGTGTGTGTGTGTGTGTGTGTATATAGCCTACCTTGCAGGCACTGTGCAGGATCAGCCTCTCACTCAGCAGTCAGAAGCCTGGTCCCCTGGGCATAGTGGCCTCTTGCAACTGAGACACAGAGCAGAGGGTCAGGGGGCATAATCAGGGAAAGTGTGTGTGTGTGTGTGTGTGTGTGTGTGTGTGTGTGTGTGTGTGTGTGTGTGTGTGTGTGTGTGTGTGTGTGTGTGTGTGTGTGTGTTTCTCCAGACATAGCCCCCCAATTATGCATGTATGTGTGTGCACGTGTCCATATACTACACATATATGTAAATATGACTTACTTTTCGAGGATGGCATGTGTAAAACATTAAGCTCTTCCTAAACATCAAGGTATGTGAAATTAGCCCAGCGGTGGTGTTACAAAATTTGACCAAGCTTCGACCCGCGCTGAAGCATACCAGAGTCTGAATTAAGACTTCTGGCATTGGCTAAAAGTGGTGTGACAACCAACGTTACCTAAAGGGACTCGGAACACAGAGCAGACCCAGTTCTGATGGGCCAGCAGCAGAGGGTGCTTTGCTTCTAACAGAAAAAGGCAGGCTATGTCCCAATACCACGTCGCCTTGGTTGGTTAAAACTTTATATTGTGCAACTTCCCAGTTCCTCTTGCTCTCAAATGTCAAAAAGATGCTGTGGCCAAAGCATTTCCACTCCATTAACATTTGGATTCAACAAACAAGCTGGACATAGACCACAGGCCTGCAAAACGCACATACCTTGAATCGACTTGTGCAGCAAACAAGATGACGTTACTAAACAAAGCAATTCGCCCATAGCCTAGGCTATACTCTTACGAATTTCAGCCTTATGTCATTTAATACAGTGGTTCTCAAACTTTTTCAAGTTAAAGGACCCCCAAATTGACACATATTAGCCCGCAGACCCCCATTTGCCAGGGACCCGCAAAGAAACGATTTTTAGTACAGCAGTGATTCTCAAACATTTTCATTTCAAGGACCCCCCAGTTGATACCATTTCATCTGTGTTAATTTAACTCTGAGAGTGAACAAATGGAACCAAATGGACCCTTAGGGTCCATTTGGTTCCATTTGTGCACTCTCAGAGTAACAGACACACAAGGGTCCATTTTGGTCCTATTCCTAACTACCAATCATTTGGCTGGGGACCCCCTGGAACCACCTCAAGGACCCCCCACTTTGAGAACCACGGATTAAATGGACAAATCCAATCCTGAGGGAAAAGTACAAAACAATACCCTCGGTTATCAGCCTACATTATTTGGGCTTGTTGTGTGATGATATTGCCTGAATAGGCTACTGGCGTTTAATAAACACAACGACATGATGGGAATATTCAAATCTCTAGAGAGGACAGTCAGCTGATTCGGACAAACTGGGCGTTCTGGCAGCAGGAGAAATGAACTTTCCGTTAATACAAGCCACGGTAGCCACCTGTGGAATATGTAGGGAAAACATGACATCACAGATCAAGAGGTGGACTGTTGACAAAACGTCCACTGGAGTTCTCCGCAGAAACCGGAGAGGTCCTTCTCGGTTAGTTTAAGCCAGTGTATCACGGGGCAGCGGCAGCCCATGACACACAGAGACTAAAATGGACAATGCACACGTCAACTAAACACAACTATATTCGAATTAATCATTGCTGGCCAGCTTGGAAGTGACTGTTTGGGAGGGCTGTGGGTTTCATATTTGTATATCTGAATAAATTCCTGAGCATGGAATTGCGATGGTTTTAAACGTTTCTGTTCATTGATTGAATGTGGTATTAATTTATTAGGGTGAACGCCTCACCTGTCTCTCCTCTGCGGAGCTGGCAATCCTCTGTTGATTGGGAGGTGCCAAGTACTGTAGAGGAGAGGGGGTGTTTGTTCCTGCTTTATCTTGTAGTTTTTCTAATTGTAATTGTGTGAATTAAGTGGCGCCGGCGTTACTTCACAAACCTTTTAATTTCAAGGACCCCCATAAAGTCTTGTGCTTGCCGTGGCACATTTTAGATTTTGTTTTTACATAACATTATAATGTTCCTATTTTGATAAGACCCAATTAATGAATGTCTCCAGGATATGTGTGACACTCATGTATGACACATGGCACATTAGGAGTCCACTAGGACAGTGGTTCCCTTTTTTTTTCCTTTTTTTTCTTTCAAGGACACCTGAGAGTGTACGGGTCCATTTGGTTCCATTTATTTTGTACACTCAGAGTTACAGACCTGAAAATGGTCAATTTAGACCACTTTCAAGCAACTCCGAAGGTCTCTCAACCCATTTTGAGGACCGCAGCACTACATTTAGGGCTAAGGGCTCTGTTTTTTGGTAATATTTGTATGTCCATGACAAAAATGTCCACCACAAGCCAGCATGGCGAATTGGCGATGACCCCTGATTTCTACACTCTGTTAGTGTAAGTGTTGCTGGTGTTACAGACCTGTTACTGTTGGGGTCCTTTTGGAACCCCCTCAGGAACCCTGAGGTTCCTCGGGCCCTACTTTGAGAACCACAGGGTTTAAGCCCCATTTCTGTTTGACTTCCACATAAGAAATGTACAAGAGCATGCCGACTCTTGATTCGATTAGGGATAAAGGCGCATAGATTTCCTCCTGGCTTCCTGTCAACCTGCAGAAAATGTGCAGCGCGTGCACTGTGCGCAAGGCGCACGGGCTGTGGTTGCATTGTAGCCTATACAAGCAGTGGTGGAAAAAGTACTCACTACTCACTTAAGTAAAAGTATCAATACTGCAATGTAGAAATACTCTGTTACAAGTAAAACAACCAGAAAAAATGTTTAGTAAAAGAAGAAAGGTATTGGTATCAGAATGTTGGCTACTCAAAGTACCAAAAGCAGAAAGTACTCATTATGCAGAATGTCTCATTTCACAAGTTTTCAAATGTATATAATTATTTTTGAAAATAGCAGATCTACAATCAATGCAATGCATTGCGAGCTTAGATCTGAAGCATTGTGAGCTTGTAGAACGGCTATTTTCAAATGGCCGGGGTGAAGTGGGTAATCAAAATCTATAAGGTATAGGCTAACTAAAGTTTTCAAATAATTGTAGTGGAGTAAAAGTAATATTTGCCTCTGAGATGAAGAGCAGTAGAAGTAAAAGTTAGAAATACTCCAGTAAAGTAAAAAATACCTCAAAATTGTACTTAAGTAGGCTACAGTACTTGAGTACATATACTTAGTTTACGCCACTGCAGCAGGCCTAAAACGAAATGCGTGTTTATGCCCCAACACTGTGAGGATAAGTGCTCCATTGTTTTGTTTTAAGTACTGCCAATCCTAATACACAACATCAAACTTTATAGCCAATTTCCTTAAAATGACACATTTAAATAGTTTAAATTACGTTTTTATGTGTTGGACACAACCGTTATTAACCAATACTAATTGCCGACGCATGATGGAATGTTAATAACTCAAGTTATAGACATATCAGAATTAGTTGGCAAAGAGGCTTTTGGATTGAACAATTATCCCTCAATTACCGGACCTCATTTTGACCACAGCTGCCTAAATGAACAAAACAAGATTTCACAATATTTCAAGATCTTAAATATTATTCCTGTCTCTTATAAATAGGCCTATATACCACCCAAAAAATATATATATATTATCATTTGTGTTATGATACCCCCACAGTCAGGATGGATACTCAAATCTAGATGTTAAAATACATAAATATTTGTGCTATTACACAAGTACAATTCTGAGGTATTTTTACTTTGCTAGAGTATTTCTAATTGTCAATACTTTTACGTCTACTCCACAACATCTCAAAGGCAAATATTGTACAGATATAAATTATTATATCATAAAACATACATTAACCACTTTAGCCCTATTTTATACATAAGCTATTTGAAAATAGCCGATCTACAAGCTCACAACTCTTGCATTGCAACACATTGTGAGCTTGTAGATCTGCTATTTTCAAACATTTTATTACTTTTACTTCTGGTACTTTAAGTATATTTTGATGCCAATACTTTTGTACTTTTATTCAAGTAACATTTTGAACACAGGCCGCCTTTTGCTTGTAACAGAGTATTTCTACATTGTGGTATTGCTACTTTTACTTAAGTAATACATCCGAGTACTTCTTCCACCACACTGGTCCCGACAGAATATGAAGTGTAACCCAAGTACTGGTCCCTCCTGTTTATTAGCTGACCAATCAGAGAGCGATGCTGGCTCCCCCTCCAACTCACACAACTATTTAGCATCTGAAACTTGGGAGAAGGTTTCCCAAAAAAAAAAAAAAGTTCTGGAGGAAAAAACTTCCTGCGAGAGAATAAGAACCGTGCCAACAACAGTCCAAGGTTTTGATTCCTTCTCCAACAGAGCCGCTGACAGACAGACGGGTGGAGATCGAGAGCAACAAGACGTCTTGAAACATCTTTCCCCATTAGGCTTATCTTACTCCCTTATACTTAGGCTATATACGTATAAGTATACTGCCTTTATAAGTAGAGTATAAGTACACTTATACTGACTTATACTCATACTGCCACGGATATATAACATTCTGTAACCACGGCTTCAAAAGTGTTCTCCTCGCTATCCCTGCGTTTCTTCAAGAGAGAAGAAATGGAAGAGGGCTCGAGTTCTCCCCCCGCGTCCCCCGTGGATAGCCTGGTGTCGAGCGAGGAGGATCAGGTCGAGGAGAGACAGCAGCAGAATAAGCGCTTCGGGAGGAAGAGGAGAAACAGCAAGAAGATGTCGGCGGGCGACGAGTCGGAGAAGCGGGGCAAGAAGCCCAGTGACAGCAGCAACCAGAGCTACGAGGAGCTGCAGAACCAGCGGGTCCTGGCCAACGTCCGCGAGAGACAGCGGACCCAGTCGCTCAACGAAGCCTTCTCGTCCCTGCGCAAGATCATCCCCACGCTGCCGTCGGATAAGCTCAGCAAGATCCAGACGCTGAAGCTGGCCTCCCGGTACATTGACTTTCTCTACCAGGTGCTGCAGAGCGACGAGATGGACAACAAGATGTCCAGCTGCAGCTACGTCGCGCACGAGAGACTCAGTTACGCGTTCTCGGTGTGGAGGATGGAGGGCGCGTGGTCGATGTCAGCGACCCACTAGCTACTATACTACCCACTGTGGGCCTCACTTATAGAATATGCCAAAGCGGTAGGTGTCACATACATTACATGCTTTGTGTCAAAACTCAATTTTAAAATGTATATATATTTTTTATAATAATAATTATTATTATTATTAGACCAAAATATTGTTGTTTACAATAATCATAGTAGCTACTATGTGGCAGTAGACAGTGAGTGACAGGGAGGTGATTTGGCCTATATGTTCTTCTAAGTTGAAAACAATAGTATAGCTTTGATTTGATTGATTGATTGCTTGAATGATTGATTGAATACTGTATTAACAGTTTGCAAAAACAACTAGGCTACTTAATATTTCGTAAGTAATAACAATAATAATAATAATGATAATATTTTTTAAAGTAATAATAATAATAATAGTAAAACATAATAAAATAACACAAATAATAATAATAATGTCATGTCAGTCAAGACACCTAATGCCGGGTGATGGGGGAAAAAAAGAGAACACAGAATAATGTGTATTGCAGGCCTATAGTGTGCAAACATTACATTTTGCCAGTGTTGTGCCAAAAGTGCGCCTGCGATTGTTACAGGAGCGACACATTTCACACCAAGGCCTCAACATCTTGCAAACACTCCACTGCATGTCCGCACCTGGATGGAGCCCGTGCACGGTGTGTGTGTGTGTGTGTGTGTGTGTGTGTGTGTGTGTGTGTGTGTGTGTGTGTGTGTGTGTGTGTGTGTGTGTGTGTGTGTGTGTGTGTGTGTGTGTGTGTGTGTGTGTGTGTGTGTGTGTGTGTGTGTGTGTGTGTGTGTGTGTGTGTGTGTGTGTGTGTGTGTGCGTATGCGTGCGTGAGTGAGTGCGCAAAGGGGTCTGGGCTGACCCGAGCGCACGTCGGGTTAAGACAAGTGCTCTGACAATGCTTTTTTATTTAACTCTCCCACAAGGAAAAGGACAAAACGTTAATTCCTTGCGTCAGGTCAGGAAATGGAAAATGGGGAATATTTCATTCACTATGAGAAAACGATTACCCCTATGGTTACAGCCTATAAGCGGGGGGGAAGTAGACTTAACTAATATAAATAATGTTTTTGGAACCCGTTCACATACCAAGCCAAAGACGTCTATAAAACTATGCTTCGTTGAGTGAAATGGTAACAACTCCTAGCCCCATGTAGATGAAGTTCCGTGACAGCTCGAAAACACATGAAACCATATGAGAGGATCAGTCTTTCTCGCTGTCAAGCCTCATTCAATCGCTCTCAACTGGAATACCAAAACGCTCGCCCCAAAACACAATCGCCCCCGGGGCAAATCCGGCTACCTCGGAACGGTCGCCACTCGCCACCAACCTCAGTAGACCTAAACTATGCCTATAGGCTAAACATAACCTTGTTCCTAAACGTAACCTCAGTAAAAACGGTGCCAAAATCTAACCTTATTCCTAAACGTAACCCAGTAAACTATGCCTAACCTTATTCCTAAACGTAACCTCAGTAAAACTATGCCTAACCCTATAACCTTATTACTGAACGTAACCTCAGTAAAACGGTGCCAAAACCTAACCTTATTCCTAAACTTAACCTCAGTAAAACTATGCCTTTAACTCTAAACTTCCTCAGTAAAACAAATGAAACGAATACAAGAACTGCTGGGGGGTGAGCGTGTTTTGGGGCGAGTCTTCCGGTTACCCTCAACTGTACTTTAAAACGAGGAGCCACAACAGAACACTGCAGCCATGCTATCACGGCTAATTTATATTCACAATGGAGTGCTTTCCTGTGTGGAGACCGCAGGAATGGTAGCTCGGCTGGACCTGGAAGTTCAACCCATATGCAATGCAATGCAAGGACCCTAAATAGGGCCCGTATTAGAAACTGTCACGGCTTTTGCTTATCTTTGCATAGGCTGTCAACAGAAAGCTCTCAGAACCATTTTTTGGCCCAATTCAGACTCATTCGGGCATCACTGTCATACATGAGTTGTTTATTGTAGTGGACTACATTGTTGTGATTTTAAGGGCCAGCTTGCTGATGTGGAAATTCTTTAGACTCTGGGCCTATTATAAGGACATTTTTTTGATTGATTTAATATTTTATTAAACAGAAATGCGAACAGCACGAGTAGCCTACAGTCACACACTTGGTCTAAAAGGAGTACACAAAAAAAATTCCAGTACTTGTTTCCATTGAGGTCCTATGTTCAATTAATCAACATAGGATAAAAAATAACACCAAAATACAATACCATCACAAATATAAAACACTATATGTACGAGTAGAAAAAAAGGGGGGGAAATAGGGGACAGACATGGAAGCCGATACTTAATTGGGCATTGTGAGCTATTTATTTATTCTACAATGCATTCTATTCAGGTTAAATTCAACGTTTAGCCATGAAAGATTGAGAAATCCAGTGACATTAAATAACAATTCTCCCCTAAAATAAGTGTAACCTAACCAGGG
The DNA here is from genome assembly GCF_963280865.1 of Gymnoscopelus braueri. Classification (NCBI taxonomy): domain Eukaryota; kingdom Metazoa; phylum Chordata; class Actinopteri; order Myctophiformes; family Myctophidae; genus Gymnoscopelus; species Gymnoscopelus braueri. Next base: position 14,051,748 of record NC_137618.1, on the reverse strand, counting down.
TTTGTTTAGTTTTCATGGGCTGCTGGGCCTATAAGATCTAGTTTGCAGCGCAGACCGCCCACTCATAACAGCTCATCAGCAAAGGCTTTGTTGTCTTATAAACCGTTCTTTGTGCCGAGAGGAAAGAAATAAACTTTATTATAGTGGTTTGTGTAAAGCAAGGTAAATTTGAAGACCTGTGGCTTTTTCTCTCAAAGCTAACCCAGAATTCATTTCTGCTGTCATTACGGTTTTCAGTTTCACTGCTTCTGAAGTGGAATGTGAAAGAAAATAACGACACTTATGGCATGTTTAAACCTTTAACTACAAGGGGGAGAAAAATAACTTTAGAGTCTGAGGCAAATTGCTTTATTTGATGCCATTCTTGATTTACTTGTTTAATTCCCCCCAAAATAATAGGCTGTGAAAGTCAGGGATAATGAACACTCTGCTCTGCGGTAGAACCATGCATTAGCCAATTCCTTTTAGGCTGTGTTGACTAAATGTAATTCCTATTGAGATGTCAGAGTAAACGTGACAGTCAATACAATGATTTACAATACAATTTTACAAAAAAAAACATGGATTATTTATTTTATTACGAATAACCTATTTCTTTGCAAGTTTATTGTCTGTAAATAATGAATACAGATTTTTCTAAAATTAAACCATCCACAATTACTCAGGTGCTATACAATGCAGGCCAATACAATTGTGCCACGCCATATTTCAGTGGAACCGCACGTTATTACACAAAGAAACTCATTTCAGTTACTGCCATATGGTTTTACTCATTGGCAAATAGTTGATTCATTAATGACTTCCCAAAGGCTATGCCAGCGAAACCAATGCATTCTTCATAGGAAAGAAAATAAGATACGATAGGCCTTAAAGACCTGAAGCAAGTTGTGACAGCATCGTTACAATTTACCAGTGATGGAAGAAGTACTCTTACTCAAGTAAAAGTATCAATACTGCAATGTAGATAATAATACTCTAATACAAGTCCCGTATTCAAAATGTACTTGAGTAAAAGTACAAAAGTCTCGTTATCAAAATATACTTAAAGTACTCATTGTGCAGAATGTCCCATTTCACAAGTTCAAAATGTATTAAATAAATGTCTTTAAAAAAAATAGCCAATCTACAAGCGCACAATGCATAGCATTGTGAAGCATTGTGAGCTTAGATCTGCAATTTTTCATACCTCAAAATTGTACTTGAGTACATGTACTTAGTTACTTTCCACCACTGCTATATTGGTCGCTGACGTTCACTCATATATGCACCTCTTCTGTCCTTGTTTTACAGACTGTTTACTTCTATACAAAGTATGAAGACACTTCACTACAAAGACTAAAGGAATTATTGAAGAAGAACCCACGAACCTCAAAGGAATGGCCGGCAGAAGTAATGTGACAAACAGCTATATGAACTCTTCAAGAGTGTTTTTTTGCATGCAGTTCCATGACACTTTGGGACTGTCTGTTTGTGTGCGTGGAAGGAAAAGCATGGAGTCCATGGACAGTGTAGGAGGCTGGAGATGTTTCACACATCTACACGGCAACATAGACCAGTGGTTCTCAACCTGTGGGTCGGGGTCCCCACATGATTTTTTTTTTCTGTGGAGGGGGTCCCCAGATGACAGTGAAGGGACAATTTAAGGACTTTTAAGACCTTTTTAATACCTCAAAAAGAAATAAAATAAAAAAGACCATTACTGCATCAATTGGCCAACATTGGCCAAATTGTCAAATAATATAAGAAATAGGCAAACGTTGTGGAAAATAGCCGATCTACAAGCTCACAACGCCTCTCGTTGCAAGGCGTTGTGAGCTTGCAGATCAGCTATTTTCACAATATTTATCTGTGGAACCGAGTCAAAATGCCTCAACTCCTACAATTCCAAGTGCTTGTCAGAGTGGGGCGGGGGGGGGGGGGGTCCCCGGTTGAAATATGTTTATTTTGGGGGGATCCCCAGTTGAAATATTATTTTGGGGGGTCACAACCTGAAAGGGTTGAGAACCACTGACATAGACAATAGCTCGGATTTATGGTCGGTATTAGGCCTACAGAAAAGCCATCCTTTATCGTTTTTTTTGAAGGAGATAGCCTATATTTTTTGTTTTTGAAGATTTTAAATAGAGGTATATATATAAATGAATGCATATTGTACATAGCTGTGTAAGTAGGACTATCAGCTTGTAAAAGGGACCAATGCAATTTAGAATAATTACGTTCTTGAAATACGCTGCATGGATTTTTTTCCTAACGACTTTCTTTAGTAAGTCTCCAAAAAAACTCCGTCCAATGTAAATTTGTTTTTTGTTTATTTATTAAAACAAGTATTTTTTTGAACGAGATGTAGTTGAACTCTTTGATTTATGCAAGGCAACAACAACAGCCATAGTTTTGTCATTGTTTGCCATTTTCACATTTGATGTAAATTTATTATATAGAAAAAGGCAAAAACTATTCTTAAACTGAAATAAAATCAGTCCAAACCATGTTTTCTGATGAACTTCAATTTGACGAGATCAGAATTCCAATGGAATGTGATTTTTTTTAAATTATAGGCCTATTAGGCCTATTTTAAGACCCAGATAATTGACGAGCCTAAAAAGTCACCTTTCTACCTGATGGTCTGTCGATTAGGGAAAAAACGGTAACAGGACAGGTGAGCACTATAGGGACATCTGGGCACCTCGATTTAAAATTGGCTATTTTGTCCAAAATGTTTGAAAAATGGTCTTAAGTAAGTATACATGATGACGTGAACATGCACGGTACATCATTCAGACTTAATTGTATCCCTCAACTTCTTGTTTGTGCCCCAAAATGACTGGATATACAGGTTTTGTAGCAATTTGTAGCAATTGTAGAAATATTAGACCTTAATTGTCGAATGTTTAAGCATGTTCTGATCATGTATAGCCTACTTTACTTTTAAAAAAAAAATCAAAATATTTAATTTCTTAACATTTCGGACGAAATAGCCAATGATGTCCCTAGTCCCCAGCTATCCGGTTACCAAAAAAACAAAAATCAAAAAAGTGAACTACTTTCACTGCTGGGTGTGAGATCTGGTATTTTTTTTTCTCCCCCCCCCTTGTTGTGGAAAGAACACGCCGACCTGAAAGGATCATAAAAAAATACTGCTTCATTAACAGTGGAGGAAATTCGAGCTAGTTTCAAACCCAGGCATATAAAATGCCTGTCCACTATAATAACGAGTAATCATTTCAAATGGCAATCCTTGGGGGGAGATAGGGAAGGGGGGGGGGCGGGGGGGCATTTAACGAGCCAGGGACCCTCGAACAACCACAGATAAGGACAATAATGATCCACCTCGCCTTTAAAAAAAATAACCCGGACCCCTAGTAAGACCTCTTTAGGGTTTCCTTTAAGTCTTTACCCCACACTCTCTCAGAGCATTAAATTGTTTACATCTCATTTTCCCAGACGCGGTTAAGATACAATCTAAACAGTCAAAGGGCCTCATTGTTGTTAACCTACCAGTCCACAGCGATACGTGTCTCTTCCAGTAGGCTAGGCTAAATAGTGTGTTGGACAAGGTTTTATGTGTTGATAGGCTAGCCGAAGTACTCAGATATTTTACCGAAGTAGTAAAAGTAGCAATAACACAATATAAAAATACTCTGTTACAATTAAAAGGCCTGTGTTCAAAATGTTACTCGAGTAAAAGTACAAAAGTATTGGCATCAAAATATACTAAAAGTACCAAAAGTTTTCAAATAGCCTATGTATAAAATAAGGCTAAAGTGGTTAATGTATGTTTTATAATATAATTATTTATATCTGCAAAGTAATTAGTAAGTAAAGTTGTCAAATCATTGTAGTGGAGTAAATGTACAATATTTGCTTCTGAGATGTAATGGAGTAGAAGTAAAAGTACTGACAACTGGAAATACTCCAGTAAAGTTAAAAACATACCTGAACATTGTACTTAAGTAGCCTACAGTACTTGAGTAAATGTACTTCACTGCCTATACCAGTCCAGAGCGATACGTGTCTCTGCAGTGGGCTAAATAGTGTTGGACAAGGTTGAATGTGTTGATATATATAGTACAAACAGTCTGAAAAGCAAATAAATGGGCCATTGTATTGCATAGCTCTGATGAGAACAGCAGAAAATAGATTTGCACGGGGAAACTTAGGCTACATGTAGTCTAGCTAATTATACCTTCTTTTATTGAACTGGTGTGCGTTGAGGGAATAATCTGCGTTCAGATTGACTGTGCGCAGGTGCCTCACCCACCCCGAACATAGCAGATCTACAAGCCCACACAACAATGTGATGTGAGCTTGTAAATTGGCTATTTTCGGTGAGACACGGATGCGCAAACCAACCAGGCTTGGATGCTGAGAGCATTTAGAGGCCATATAGCGTCACTTGCTGATGACTGGATGCACCTGTGCTGTGCTGCAGCCAATTGAATTGCAAGTTATTTGCATGGAATGATTTATCGCTTTTCAACAGAGGAGGAACCATAGAGTTATAATATATCGGGAGGAACGCATGACATTGGGTGATGTTTGTCTGTGACTAATTCCAATCTGGCAGGTTCGAGAATGAAATGGCATCTTCACCTTGCAATATATTGTATAGACAGGAGGTGAACTGGGCTGAACTCCAGTGTGAGCGCGATTTAAAGGTCCTTAGTGAGTTCAAAGTAGATAGCCTACATAATTGGATCTACATAATTGGATCTAAAGATTTTTTTCTATGTCCTGTTGATCTGCATATAGGATATCATTAATATTATTATTATTATTATTATTTAGAATAAAAATTATAATCTTTATAATAATAATCCCCTCTGCACAAAATGTTTTTATAAGTAAAAGTTATATAAAATAAAATAAAATGTGTCTGCCTTCTACAACTTAGACCTATGTGGTGGAAAATGCTAATGCAACTTACAATATGATGATGATGGTAATAATAATAATTATTATTATTATTACATTAATAATAATAATAATAATAAATATTAATTCAATATCCTGCTTATAGAACAGATAAAGAACTTTAGGGAACATTTCTGTCAATGTCTTTTGTCATGGTGGTCTTATGGTGTTGGGTAACCCTGCCTACCTAGTCTATAGCCATAGGAGCCAGTTTGATAACGGCTCATTATCCAGAGCACTCACAGAGAATCACCCGGGGGCCACAGCTCCAGCGGTGTGAGAGCCCCAGATGTTTCCCGTAAAATCAGACGGAAAAAGCTACAAAATTTTAATTTGCAGTAAAAGGGATAAAAGTAAAGGTTTACGCTCTGTGCGCCTCAAACAGGATTTCGTGTTCGGCGGGTTCACTTAAATTCTAAGGTTAGCCTAACCTTTCGGAGGTTGGTGTCGGCATTACTGAAGATTTCTTTTTTCTTTTCCTTTTTTCCTTTTTTTGCTGGCAAGGCTGAAAGTCAGCTGCACAGATTGCCACCACGTTGACACACAAACCATAGGGTGCCAAGCATGAGTCAGAATTTAAATAGGCCTCAACTATATTGATCCCTTTCTTTTTTTGATATTTGTGTGTATGTTATACAGTACTGTACATATATCTAGCTTTCTGATACTGTGTGTGTGTGTGTGTGTGTGTGTGTGTGTGTGTGTGTGTGTGTGTGTGTGTGTGTGTGTGTGTGATAATTTTAGAAACCACAGTTTTGCTATCCTATAGCTGCAGTATGCACAAGTACATCCCCAAAATGTTATGCATTCTCTCCAAAAGTAAAGTGAAAGTTTGTATTTGAAAACCTCCAAAGTGTAGATAATCTTTTCAGCAAAAGTGTTTCATTTTGGCAACCAGGACCTTTAGTATATCTACACTAGTATCGAGCAAATGCTGTAATCTGTTCTAATTTGGCGCTATCAATCATTATGTTACAGCAAGCTCCACATTTCTCAAACAGTTGACATGGTCTGCTGCACCTGCTATACAGCCGAGTGGTTGGCCCTGCCAGATACTATATATTGCCCTGCGCCCACACTCCCACAACACCACCCTGTGATTATTATTTCTATTTAAGTTAAGTAGACCCTGATTAGTAGGAGTAATATCAACATCATTTGAAATCACTACATCATTTACATTACACACTGTGTGCTGAAACAGGTGCTGAATATTTTTCCTGGGCTGCCAAGTGTAAAGGCCTTCCAGAAATCTTTGCATTGAGACGGAACTATACAGTCCGGAGGTATACACAAGATGGAATCCCCCCCACTTGCCATGGAGGCATTTGACGCATGGCAATACTGTATGATTGAAAATATTAGAGCAGTATACATGCAGTTGTTTGCTCGTTATCCTTAGTTTGCAGTAAATAGTTGTTCTTTTACCACTCAAATTCCTCAGCGACTCACTGTTGTTTTGACAAAACGTTTGTGGTACTTACTCTTACTCTGGACAAGAAAGAGCATCTGCTAAATGCATACATTGAAATGTTTGGGTGTGGATTAGGAGACCTATACACATCAGTAGGAGGTACAGCATGGAACTTTCCTGAAGGAACAAAGGAGGCAGAATCACTGTATTCGCCAAGCACAACAAACAGACACGAACCCGTCTCGTGGCGCCGTTCGGGGCGTTGTTGGTGCACAAACCCTTCTGGCAACTAACACACAGCACACACTGACACATAGTATAGTACCGAAAACATATAAGACCTCACATGCAGTGCAAAGAGAACATAGTCAGTGCGACATATATCCAGAGCAGCGCAAGAATCCAGAGGAATCTGGCGGAGCCACACAGCTGTCATGGCTCCTTGGATGAAAAGGAATCGACAGAGGCTCTGGGTTGTTTCTCCCACTCTTCTCCGCCTTCCCTTCATTCCATCATTTAATCAGGGTTCCTAAGACTTTGATCCCACACTGAAGGGCCCCCCTCGACATTACCATCGTGCCTCGGGGCGGGTGTGTTACCGTGTTTAGTTTTGTGCAGGGAATAGGGTTGGTTGGCCTGAGCAGGGATGCTCTTCATCAACAACACCCTGTCTCTCATCTGCATGTTCACACCTATGCACCGGGCCAGTATACGCCCCGCGCGGGATCTGAACAGATGGCCCACTTGAGATGCTGCTCTCCGGAACAAGCATGTTTCGTCTAATCTTTGGCCATTTGAACCCTATAGCATCCTAAGTAGAAGCAGATCTACAAGATAGCAAACCAAGTGCAGAGCTGACCCCGGGTCAAGTTCACTAAGTAGGCCTATAGCGGGTTTAACTGGTTAAACGGCTGCGACCTTCCATGGAACCGTGTCCCACGATCAGGTCTGTGTCATTGGGTGGAGAAGAGGTCTCCAAAGCCTCCGGTGAAAACTCTGGTGGTTCCACAGTCTTGGAGAGGCCAGTGGTCTGTTGTGACGACTTTGACTACGTGGATAGAGCCCTGCACTGTAAATGCTGTGTCTGTCTGTCTGTCTGTCTGTCTGTCTGTCTGTCTGTCTGTTCTCACAGGTTGGGTTGTTTACACACTGCAGTATTGTCAAATTGACTTATGAAGTGACTCATGAAATTTGGTTTTGCCCTACAAGTAATTGATGGGAGATAGATGAAATCTTCATGTCAGGCTACTATGATTAACCACTTAATCCCTACGTATATACTTAGTTGACCGCAGTCCCCCAGGGCTTTATACTTGGCCTGCTCCTTTTTTTTGCGTCTATACACCAAACCTCTTCACCAAAAATAAAAAAATCTATAAGCTCACATGTCATCATAACAAGCTTGTAGATCTAATAAGTGAGGTTAATAAGTATAAGTAAGTACGTTTCACCAAATGTTCACCCCCAGAATAGGGATGCTAGGGTTCATGTGGTTAAAGGTGATTCTCCTCTCCTCTCCTCTCCTCTCCTCTCCTCTCCTCTCCTCCCTCACTCCCTCCCTTCCCATCTTCCCCTCCACACAGTCTCTCTTCACCATAGGACTATTCTCTGTTGGATCCAGGGAGGCGGGGGACTGCATTAGGCAGGAGAAACACTAAAGTGGTTGTAAAGATGGCTGTAAAAGAGGTCATGGAGGAATGCTGGGGATGGACCAGCCAAGGGAGGAAATACCCAGACTCACCCCAGCCTGGACCTCAAGAGCCTGGGAGTGGATCTGGATCCGAGTGTATCTAATGTGATACGATGTGATGACAGACAGACAGACAGACAGACAGACAGACAGACAGACATAACAGACAGACAGGCAGACAGACAGACAGACACGGTTCGAGGGGTGTTATGGTGTGTATATGAGCGTGAGGCAAATGTGTGCAGGAGTGTGTGGCCCTTTGAACATGTTTATAGCAAAGTTTCCCTTCGGGCTTCTGCTGTATAGTCCGTCTGGTCTTATAGCTGACCCGCGCACACATGCTCACGCACATCCAGACGTGCGCTTGCAATACACACGTACTGTAACGCGACGCTTGTAGATCGGCTATTTTCAAACAGCCGATGTATAAAATAGGGCTAAAGTGGTAAATGTATGTTTTATAATATAGTCATTTATGTCTGCAAAGTAACTAGTAACTCAAGTTTTCAAATAATTGTAGTGGAGTAAAAGTACAATATTTTCCTCTGAGACGTAGAGGAGTAGAAGTAAAAGTATTGCAAATTGGAAATACTCTAGTAAAGTAAAAAGTAACTCAAAATTGTACTGAAGTACAGCACTTACGTACATGCACTTAGTTAGTTTCCAACACTGGTGTACGCTATACATAAACGTGCAGACAAAGTCACACAGGCGTAAGCTCAGCGTTGTTTACCATGGCTGTGATGGACTGTAATATATTCCGCACAGCTTTATTCTTCCCATCACTCACTCCCCCTACCCTACCCAAACTACCCTCTCTCTCTCCCTTCCTACCTACCTCTCTCGCCCTTTCCCCTCTCTGTTCAGGGTCTGGTAACAGATCTCCAGCAGTCAAGCCGTCAATCCTCCTCACCCATACGGCTGTGAAATCTGACTCGTCTCCACCAGGCAGGGGTTTTTGGTGGGTGCCTGGATGTGACATGTTCCAGGACGTATGCCCCTCCCCCTTCATTAGTACAGGGAATGACCGCCGGGTCAACAGAGGTCAGTGGAGGTCGCTGCCAACACAGGAGCCCCACTATAAGTCATTCCCCAATGTGCTTTCTTCTGTCGGTCCGACGTCTCTGTTAGGTTTCTGTTGTTTTGCATCCATTTCTACTCTGGGTCAGACCGGTGTGAGACATGTCCAGGCTAGAGGTGTTACTGACTACAAAATGACTGTTACTCTGAAAGGTTACCACAAGCCAGAATGTGAATCCTTTGTTTGTTTTTTAGAATATGACCGAAATAAAAGTAAGAGCACAAATACATTTTTCAAAAGAAATCACGATTCAGCTTTCTTCACTTAAATTTGACTTAAAGGGGAAGACCACTCATTTTCAACATTGAACTATGTCTTTAATACACATTAGAGCTGAAAAGTACACCCTGCGTATGTCACTGATCACATGACCTCAATCAATTATCCTTTTCTAGGCAACACAGAAGGGGGGGGGGACTTTTTTCTTATTTCCACACAACAGCTCTAAGGTGTATTAAAGACATAGTTCAATGTTGAAAATGAGTGGTCTTCCCCTTTAAACAGGAACAAGAGCATTTGCACTTGCCACAAAATGACTCAAGTGAAGGGGTAGCTCAGCATGAAATAAGTTATAAAAGAGTCAACTGTTAAGGCATTAAACATTTGTGAAGTATTACAGTAGAAGTAGTACAAGTGAAATAATGTTATATTAAGCATGCACTATATCACTGGTTCTCTAAGTAGGGTGCGGGAACCCCCTGGGGGGGGGGGGGGGGGGGGGTCCCCAACAAAATTAGTTAATGCAGTATCACAACCATTTTAACCAATTTATCCATTCAAAAATAGCAGATCTACAAGCTCTTTTGGAACATCTTTTTAGCTTCTTTTTTTTTTTCATACATCTTCTCTTCTGGGGATCCCTGGCACAAAACATGCTCAGATGGTGCATGGCCCGCGGCCAAATATGTATCAATTTGTGGGTCCTTGACATGGAAAAGTTTGAGAACTACTGCTACTATATCACATGGTTCTCAACGTGGGGCCCAGGGACCCTCAGGGCTTCCTGAGGGGGTTCCAAATGGACGCATACAGGTCCGTAACTCTGAGTGTGTACAAATACACACACAATGTGTACACTCTGGTGTTATGGGTGTCATTGAAATTGAAAAGAAAGTTTGAGAACCACTGCACTATACAGTCAACTGTAAATGCAAGCCCCCTAGTGGCAGCATAAATAAATAAATAAATAATATCATACAGATACAGTGTTTTTTGTCATGAATGCACAATCAGGTGTATCATGACACCACAGCTTTAATCTGCAAATTATATGTGAACTGGTTCTGATGAATTATTAAGAATTGTGCTTTTGAGAAAAAGGGAAAAAAAGCCCTTACCTATATACATCAACCTTTGTTTACCTAAACAACAGTAATAGCCAAACCTCCAGAACAATCACAATACAACAAATACTTTGAAGCACAATATGATATTTAGGATCATTTTTTAAATGGAAATCACTGTGTGTGTGTGTGCGTGTGCGTGTGCGCGTGTGTGTGTGCGCGCGCGCATGTGCATGTGTGAGAGGGAATACTCACCCATGTGGTAATGTGTTCCTTATGTGTTACCCTACAGGACAAAACATACAGTCTCTTTTTTTACTAGATTAGCTTAGCCTCGGGGAATTGTGGTACCAGTGATGTGAGCAGAGCTAAAATTAAAACTGCACCGAGGGGGTAAATCCTTTCCTCTCCTCCCCTTCTCTCTCTCTCTCTCCCACCATTTTTTGATCTCGTCTTTTGAAGAGGTGATAGGTCGCCTGTATAATGTGGGCTAACACAACAGGCATAAATTGAGGCCGGGTTTTTTTTCTTCCTCTTGGTGTGTTCCATGCAGGAGGTGTGGGAGTTAATGTGAAAAATGTGGCTGAAACGCAGACACTAATGGCCAGCTATCAGACTCAGAAGTGTACTTAGCATACATACATATACTGTACATACATGTATGGGGGGATAACCCCCCCCCTCTGGTGGTTCATTTTTATGGTGATATGTTTTATCTCTGCTTCAGGTACGCCTGAATTAAATACATGCATTTCCTTTTGGGAAAGTGTACGACTGTCTGATATGTTTGATATTTATGTTTACAATATAACAATTTAATTAAAAATCACATTAGAGCCACATTAACCCTGGCATCTTTTCAAAATTCAAAAATAGTTTTCTACTAGCTCACGAGGTGTTGCGTTGCAATGCATTGTGGGTGTGCCTGCCCAAGCCAAAGTGCAGTAACTATACGTTTTTGGACACACCCACTTATTTGTGTATCCCAAAGGTCAAATTAGCCTTCGTGATTTTGGGGAATGAACAATTACCTCAAGAACAGATCTATGTACATTTATTGTAATATCACTTATATGCCGATATCTCATTTGGCTGACCAGCTGAATCACTTTTAAACCAATTTTTCAGTGATTTTTTTCCCCCCCGTAGTTACTGCACTTTGGCTTGGCAGGGCAGTAGAACAGGTGGTTAAGAAAATGGTGCACCTCTGCTTTTTGTAAACAAATCGAACCCTGCATACATGCATACTCAAAACTGAATCTTATATTACATGCATACTCAAAACTGAATCTTATATTACATGCATACTCAAAACTGAATCTTATATTACATGCATATTCAAAACTGAATCTTATATTACATGCATACTCAAAACTGAATCTTATATGAACTACTTAAGCCCCATTTTACTGTATACTTAGTCGTGCAATTGTGTTGCACAGCAAAAACAGCCGATCTACAAGCTCACAACGCTATTTTAGAAAATCTTTGGACATTTTTGAAGATTTTCGCCTATAATGACCTATCCAAAACAGGAATACTGTGTTGATAGTGGTTCAGCATAGCAGACATGCACTCGGTCTCCCATCCTGTGTAGACTTGGACCAAAGCAGTGTGTGAAACACTGAACTTGGCTTTGACCTGGCCGGCGCTGACAGTGTTTTGTTTTAAACAGTTCCCCGTGGCCTCAGCGTCTCTCCGTCCACCCTGCTGTGTGTGGACTTCCTTGTGTGTCCTTTGCCTGTTCTCTCTCTCTCTCTCAGTGGCTGCTTAACATTAGACTAAACACACGGCAAGACAAGCAAACGCCACGCAGCTTTTCAAATACACAACACGGGATGGACCGGCGGTCCCCGTCCCCTGCAGCCGGGCTGGTGGGATATCCATTCAAAGTGGAGTGGGGCTAGCCAAAACAGTGATGGAAGAAGTATATTCAAATGTTTTACTTGAGTAAAAGTATCAATACCACAATGTAGAAATACTCTGTCACAAGTAAAAGTCCAGCATTCAAAATTGACTTGAGTAAAAGTAAAAAAGTATCAAAAATATACTTGAATGCAGAATGTCCCATTTCACAAGTTTTGAAAATGTATACAAATCCTTTGTGAATAGCAAGCTCTACAATCTCACAACGCGTCACAATGTAATGCGTTGCGAGCTTGTAGATCTGCTATTTTCAAATAGCCAAAGTATATACATGCAGGGCTTAAGTGATTCATGTGAATTCTGTTTGTACAAAGTAACTAGTAACTCGAGTTTTCATACAATTGTAGCACAATATTTGCCTCTGAGATGCAGATGTAGGAGTAGAAGTAAAAGTATTGCAAATTGGAATTATACTTCAGAATTGTACTTAAGTACAGTACTTGAGTAGGTGTACTTAGTTAATTTCAACACTGCTTCTAAACCAGCGATACCTGTGGGCTGGGGACCAGTGAAAATATTGCAAGTGGGCTCCCAAATAATTGGTAAAACACTGATTTCACTGATGATAAAAAAAAAATAAATAAACAATATAAAAAAAAAAGAATCCAAGCCGTAACACAATTGATTGTTCATTAAAATAAACATGCAAAAGTGGTCAGGTGGGTGGGCCGCACACGACTTTCGAGATTGTTAAAGGTAGGGTAAGTGATTTGCTTTGTTTAAAATAAGTGTTAAATAGCTCTATATTCTGATAGTACTCATTGCTATAGAGTGTTTGTTCAGTATTAGGAGTCTCCTTGTCTCTCCACCTCTTTATTAAACAGAAAATGCATTTTCGTTTCAGTTTCAGTTTCATTTCCAATTTTATCCAACCAGGACAGAGAACTAGAATCAGGATATAGATTAAACAAGTGAAATTGGAAGTGATGACACTAAGAAATGAGCAGACAAAATTGGAACTGGAGCACTATACAAATTAAGCTTAAAAATGGGTACTTTCTCCTGATTGGCTGAGATTTTGACAGCTACCGAAAAATTAGTTTTCTGTTTTATAAAGAGCTGGAGAGACAGGGAGACTCCTGTTACGGAACAAACACTCTATAGCAATGATTACTATCAGAATATAGTATTTTAACCTTTTATCAAAATACTTTTTGTTTTAACCCAAAAATATCACTTACCCTACCTTTAAGTGGGCCCTGATCCAAAAAAAGATGGAACTGGAACATCCATGAATCAATTTGTTTCAATTGTTGGAGGGATTATTGGTTTTGGTCTGCTGCAGCAAAAGACTGGAACAATCTACCCAAAAATAAAAATAAACATTAAAACTGGACAATTTTATCCCCTAGTCAGTTTTCAAGGACTCATCACATTCTCACACGATGCATGCAGCTGTTTCCAGACACGCTAATATTCCCTATCCCCTCTCTGTCTTGTCTGCTTAATGTTGCCCAATGCAGATTTTTACTCTCTTGCTGCCGCTGTTTTGCTGTGCCTGCAGTGGTGGAAAGTAACTGCATTAAGTAAGTACATTTACTCAACTGTACTCGAGTACACTTTTGAGAAACATTTACTTTACTTGAGTATTTTCATTTTTCAATACATACACAATACTTCTACTTCATACATCTCTGAGGCAAATATTGTACTTTTTACTCTCCACTACAATTATTTGAAAACTTCAGTATTTGTTTTTCTTTTATGAATTCCGCTGTCTCTTACTGGGAGAAACATAATTTCGTTTGTTTTTCTAGCACTGCTTGCAGATGGAAAACAAATGACAAATAAAGCAATCTTGAATCTTGAAGTTAATGTGTAGATTTAGATTACTAGAGGTTCGGCCCTCACACCATACGTCCCACCACCGATCCAACCGATATGTCTTAGTCATATTATCAAGGGCTTTGTCAGAGTACCTGTTGTTCACGTCTCTCTGTCCTTTTTGTGCCCATATGGAGACTCCTGTCTTTCTGTCTGTCCAATGATCCCTGATGTCTGTCTGATACCTGAAGCCATCAACATGAAGCCATTCAAGCCATAGTTCTGACGTCATAGGCTGCTCTCCAAGTATGGGTACTGCAAGTATTCTGACAAGGGGTTCAACAGGTATTGCATATAACATAGCCCCGAAAGGGGCACGTGTTCTGAACGGGCACTGCACTATAGTAACTACAACTACGACTAGATGAGTCAGTATGTTTTGAAGACAAGTGATGGCCCAGTGCTGAGGTTCAAACCACTTTGGTCACGATGCGGTGTGAAGAGTCACACAACCTCTAGGGGACTGCTATAGTGGGGATTTTAGACTCATGTTTCTTTCCAAAACATTATAATGGAGCTAATGTTTAATGCCTGCCAGTGTGTTACGCAATCACAGAGTCCAAGAGATTCTAATAAAACTGATCTGTAATTAGGAGTTGCTTGTCATCTGTGCAGCTGGCCAAAGCCTCATTGCCATTTACTGTCAGCGAGACCTGCAATTAAAAAAAGCACGGCAATGGGTGCCATTTGGGAGGATGAGGCCTTTTTATGAAGACGGGTGGCTGGATAATGACAGAGCTATGTGACAGCGGCATGGGCCGATAGGGGATGAGCAAGGCAAGAGAGATAACCACAGACCCACAAAGTCATTGTGGGGTAAACCGGAGGAAAAATAGACAGGGGTTTTCCCTGAGTTTCGATCCCAACTGTCTTTCAGGGCCTTTGTTGTGGCCGAGGAGGCGGCCATCTTGCGGGATTCGCTTTCAGAAGCAAAGCTCCACAATTTCTGGCGTGACCTCCCTGAAAGGTCACGGAGGTTACGTGTCTCTCTCTCTCTCTCTCCGCGTATAGCGAGGACGATGCAGAGAAACGTTGGCCCAGGATGAGCAGGAGGACGACGCGGGCGGCCTGTTTGTCCCCCGATCGCATTACGGCATCCCGGATGGCCGAGGGACCCTAAAAGAGGCCACATTCCAGACTTTTATGTCACCTTTGTCGACTTACGGGAGCCCTTTTCACGTCTGTAGGACAGTAAATATTGTTCCTCACGTCTCCGTTTGCCCCGCTGCTCTTCAGGAACCAGAGAATAGGTCCTATTCATTTGCCTTCAACAAGGAACGTTTGCCTTTCCTAACGTCCCTGATTTACGATGACTCGAACACGGAACCTGTAGAATCCTGAGTGTTCATTTAACCCATTAACCCTTTAAGACCGGGGGACGCATCTGTGTAACCACTTTATCCATATTTTATACTTTTGGCTATTCAAAAATAGCAGATATACAAGCTCATAGCGCGGCACCGAGTGCCGCGCTATGAGCTTGTAGATCTGCTATTTTTTTTTAAATCGTGTTTTTTTTTTGCAAATCTTTGAATATATATCTATAAAGCAATTGTTTTTTTTACTCAAATCTTTGCTTCTGGGGGTCCCTGGATTATTATTTTTTTTAGATGGGGGTCCACAGCCAAATACATATCGTTGTGGGGCTCCTTGACACTGACATTAATATTATAGCAACATAAGTGTTTCAGAAAACTGTTTTAAACTGATTTAGAAGACATTTGTAGAATCCCCAGAAGCAATAACATTTTAGCTAGAAATGCTCACTTTAAATATATATATATTCAAAGATTTGCACAACATTTTTCACGATTTTTCAAAAATAGCAGATCTACAAGCTCATAGCGCGGCACTCGGTGCCGCGCTATGAGCTTGTATATCTGCTATTTTTGAATAGCCCAACGAAATCTAAAAATGACACACAGATGCGTTCTCAGGGTATAGAGAGTTAAGACCGGGAAAGTGTCATTTTAGACATTTCTTTGGCTATTCAAAAATAGCAGATATACAAGCTCATTTGCACAGAGTCCAAGTATGTAAAATGTTTTGTGCCAGCTATGAGCTTGTACATCGGTATTTGTTTTTTATCTTTGAATATATATATATTTTTAAGAGAACATTTGTAACTCAAATCTTTGCTTCTGGGGATTCTACAAATGTCTTCTAAATCCTAACAGTTTTTTTTTTTTAGAAAAAATGTATGCTGCTATAATATCAGTGGTGCTCAAACCTTTTCATGTCAAGGACCCCAACATTTTATGTATTTGGCCGCGGACCCCCATCTGAAAAAAATGTGTTCCAGCCCCCCCCCCCCTCAGAAGCAAAAAAAATGTTTTAAAAAAGAAAATATATTTTCAAAGATTTGCACAAATCTTCACAATTCTGCCACGCTATGAGCTTGTAGATCTGCTATTTTTGAATCTTAAAATGACACAGATGCTTTCCCGGTCTAAACGGGATAGCACTGAGAATGTACAAATGGAATCCGTAAAGGGTCCAACATGGTTACATTAGTACAGTCTCAGAGAGTCCGTCTCTCTTGTCCAGAGTTTGACTTCAGAGCAGGAGAGCTCCTGTTTATTTGAGCGGGCTACGGAGGGCTCGGTCGTGTTTGCATTTGGAATGTTGTCTTAACTTTAGTTCCACCACCAATAGGGATTCTCCTCTGTTTATTTGGACACCGGCGTTGACCCCCGACCCTTCCAAATGGGTGACTGATCCTGCTCACACACAGCTACCGCAGCAGCAGGACTCAGTTGCCATTCTCCAGGCTGGTGGAGATGACTCCTTGTGCTTCCAAGTAAGCAGCACGCAGTGGTGGAAAAAGTACTCACATGTTTTACTTAAGTAAAAGTATCAATACTGCAATGTAGAAGTACTCCGTTACAAGTGAAAGTCCGGAATAAAAAAATGTACTTGAGTAAAAGTACAAAAGTATTGGCATGAAAATGTACTTAAAGTACCAAAAGTAAAAGCACTAAAATGTTTGAAAATAGCAGATCTACAAGCTCACAACGCGTCGCGATGCGACGCGTTGTGAGCTTGTAGATCGGCTATTTTCAAATAGCCTATGTATAAAATAGGGCTAAAGTGGTTAATGTATGTTTCATAACATCAACAACAATTTATATCTACAAAGTAACTAGTAACTTAAGTTTTCAAATCATTGTAGTGGAGTAAAAGTACAATATAAGTAAAAGTATAGACAATTGGAAATACTCTAGTAAAGTAAAAGTACCTCAAAATTGTACTGTGTGTGCAGTACCTAAGTAAATGTACTTAGTTACTTTACACCACTGGCAGCACTGACGCAGCTGACAAACCTTTACGGCAGTGGTTTTTCATGCCAAGGACCCTTAAATTGAAATACATTTGGCCGCGGACCTCCCCCCGTCTGAAAATGTTTTGTGCCAGGGACCCCCAGAAGAGAAGATTAGTGTTAAAAAATGCAAAATTCTCCAAACACTTTCAAGATTTTTCGAAAATGTTCAAAAATAGCAGATATTCAAGCTCGCAGTGTGGCACGAAGTGCCGCGTTGTGAGCTTCTATATCTATTTTTGAATAGCCAACGCATACAATATGGATAAAGGGGTGAAAATGTATCAACATCTTTAGCTGGGGACCGCCTGGAGCCCCCTCAAGGACCACTGGTGGTCAGCACAGCTTCTTGTTATCCAGTGTGTGGATCTATATAAACAAAACACACACACACACACACACACAGTACTATGGGGGGGGGGGGTAAATACATTTAGTATCTTGCAGTGCTTTTCATGGGTGGTCCACACACACACACACACACACACACACACACACACGCACACACACACACACACACACACACACACACACACAAAAACAGTCATTGTGCTTTTTTCAAAACATGATACTTTATATTGTAGATGTCAAAGACAACATGTTAGAGCAAAGGTTCCCGAGAAAAAAAGTACTATTCTGTAACAATGGTGGAACAAGTCAAAAATATAACCAATAATAATAATTAAAAAAAGAATACGCATTTCATACATTTGTAAACCTAGAACCATTTCTTTTTTTGAACCACAGTGGTCATAGATATAACTGGCTTAAGTAGTGGAATGGACGACCATAACAAATGATAGACCAGGCGTCTGGATTGAGCCCTTTGATGAGTCCCGAAATGACAAAAAAAATATCTAAACAAACGTCTCTCGCCAGACCCCCACGAAACCCAAAACATACCTGGCATAAAAAACAGTTGGTCTATTCCGATGTCGACAGTCATGTCATGTCACATAACCCCTAAAACAAATCATTTTCTACATAAATACAATGAATTCTATTGTCTGTGTCACAAGTGCTAGATAAAATATTTTTGTGGTTGTAAAATGTTCAAAAGTTTCATTCAGTTTTGTTGATTCCTTATTTATACAGGTAAAAAAAAAATAACACATCTGACAAGCACAAAAAACATCCCCTTATATTAACAAACTAAACTAAAACAAATGCTGGGATGCAATCAAAGTACAAGTGTCCTTCAGTGCTCTTTCCCTTGTGCAGATATATGTGATGGGACAGTCAGACAGTCAGACAGACAGACAGACAGAGAGACAGACAGGTAGGCATGCTGACGTACGAACCATGCAGAGAGTGAGAGAGAGGGAGAGAGAGACAGAGAGAGGGGAGAGAGAGAAGAGAGAGAAGAGAGAGACAGAGAGAGACAGACAGACAGAGAAGGCAGGCAAGGGGCATTGAAGAGGAATCAGACCAGGCCACCTAAATAAACAGGAGACAATCCTTCAGCCTGGCCGGACAGACAACATCGTGGGCCAAGGAAATGTTCAACAAAGACAATGCCCCCCCCCCCCCCCCCCCCCAATAAAAGAATGGAAATTATGACAAAAAAAAACAACCAAAACATGGAATGTAGTTTTATGTAAGGACATTGTGTGGTTTTGAGTGGCACTGTGTTTAGACTACCTGTAAAAGGTAGAACAACCATAACTTGCTGTTCAGGCTGGAAATAATGCTGTGCGGGGATTCTGAGAGTTTTCAGGGGATGTTCTGAGCTGGGGTTACCAAAACTCATCTTATAGAGCAGTGGTTCTCAACCTTTTCGGGACGCGACCCCCCACAAGAATCATATTTTAACTGGGGACCCCCCAAAACAATCATATTTGAACTGGGGACCCCCCAAAACAATCATATTTGAACTGGGGACCGCCCAAAACAATCATATTTGAACTGGGGACCCCCCAAAACAATCATATTTGAACTGGGGACCCACCAAAATAATCATATTTGAACTGGGGACCCCCCACAATAATCATATTTGAACTGGGGACCCCCCAAAATAATCATATTTGAACTGGGGACCCACCAAAACAATCATATTTGAACTGGGGACCCCCCGAAAGAATCATATTTGAACTGGGGACCCCCCGAAACAATCATATTTGAACTGGGGACCCCCCAAAATAATCATATTTTAACTGGGGACCACCCAAAATAATCATATTTGAACTGGGGACCCCCCACCCTGATAAGCATTTGGAATGTAGGAGTTGAGGCATTTTGAATCGGTTCCACAGATAAATATTGTGAAAATAGCAGATCTACAAGCTCACAAAGCCTCGCGTTGAGCTAGGCTTGTGAGCTTGTAGATCGGCTATTTTCACAATTTTTGCGTCTTTCTTATATCATTTGAGAATTTGGCCAATGTTTGACCAGTTTTTATAGTGTAGTTTTGATGCAGTAATGGTCATTTAAATTTTTTATTTTTAGGTATTAAAAAGGTATTTAAAGTCTTTAAATTGTCACTTCACTGTCATCTGGGGACCCCCCCCCGAAAATCATGTGGGGACCCACAGGTTGAGAACCACTGTTATAGAGTACACAGAGGACTATGTATACCAACTCAAAACACCATCAATAGGCATACATCGTCATACAGCCAGGATATGATCTGCTCAGTGCATCTTCATTTATTTTCTCACAATAATAGTAACACTATAACAGTGTTGGGAAGTAGCGATGCTAGTAGCTTAACCACATTAAACCAGGCCTCCCCATTTTGGGCATGTCATGGCCAAAGTTTTTTCAAGAAATTACAAATATTTTGGGCAATTTTCAAATATGTGTGTGTGTGTGTGTGTGTGTGTGTGTGTGTGTGTGTGTGTGTGTGTGTGTGTGTGTGTGTGTGTGTGTGTGTGCGTTGTGTGTAGTTGGCGGTGGTACTGTAGGAGAATACACGGAAAGGTAACCCATAAGGACTAAACATTTAATGCTCCATAATGCCCCTTTAAGAAAAGCTTACATTGTGCATATTTCCCATGTACCCCAGTGTTAACCCCGACGTTAACCCCCGACGCTCTTAAACAGGGATTCCTGCAAGCTCGGATCAAAGTCCGGCCACATTCCTCAAAAATTGAATTAAGTCTTGTGAGTTTACAAAGTGGAAGATGACAGAAACAGGAAGGAGAATCTAGAGACGACCTCTGACCTCCCTGGTGGGTTATCTGTTGGTGTGTGTGGGGGGTGGGGGTGGGGGGGGGGGGTATTTGAAGGGTGGAATGGCTGAGATTTAGCAGTGGGACAGCTGCTGGTTTGGGTCAACTCGAAGGACTTTATGACACTGCCAATATGGGTCGTCATCAGTCCCCTGTTACAATCATAATGAAGAAAAGCTATTAGTCGCTTTTCTTTAAAGCTACATTTCTAGGATTTATTTTCCAATTACAGAGCGCACTTCAGTTGCTGTATTATGCACAGTATAATTAGGTATTTGTTTCTGTACCAAATCATTCGTCAAGAGATGCTCGTGCCATGCTCATGTGTGAATTTGAGCAGAGAGAGCACAGGAGTGGGTCTTCTGAAGCAGGAGGGGATTTGGCGTCTTTCCAAAAGGGACAGTTGAGCAGGGACAGTTAACCCCTTCAATCCGGGAAACACATCTGTGTCATTTTAAGATTTCTTTGGCTATTCAAAAAATAGCAGATATACAAGCTCATAGCGCCGAGTGCCGTCTTGGTCCACCTCACAAGTTGGCCCTGAACACCCTCGTTTTACAGACCACCTCAGGAGGATCATCCAGGACAGTGTTTGTGGCCATGACACCGCAGAAAGACGCTCTTGCGTGCATGGAGCTCATGTTATGGGAGGTCAAGGGAAGCTGGAAAAGTCAGAAGAAATTAAGATCTTTCCCCACCCTGTCCACACTATGAGCTTGTAGATCTGCTATTTTTTTTTTAAAGAAATCGTTAAAATGTGTGCAAATCTTTAAATATACATATATACATTTTTAACTCAAATCTTTGCTTCTGCATGGGGGTCCCTGGAACCAAATATTTTGCGATGGGGGGGTCCGCGGCCAAATACATATCATTTTGGGTGGTCCTTGGCATGAAAAAATTATTGAGAACCACTGATATTATAGCAACATAGGTTTCTTTTCAAAAGAAACTGTTAGCTAAAAATCGAAAATGACACAGTATGCGTTCCCGGATTTGAATGGGTTAATAAAACCTGTGACCTTTCTGGACACTAATCATCTTTTGGGGCTTGGTGGCCCACAGTCATTTGTTCTTGTTTTTACAGATCTAACACATGAGGGCCATTCATATGATGTACATAGCGATGATAATTTTTTACAGTATTGTTGATTTAAATTACAACTGGTGACATTCGGCGCCAGATAAGAACATAAGCGATTATCTCGTGCAATCATTGGCTAAGGCCCTTTCACAGTGATTTACTGTTGGCAGAGGGTGAAGTCCATGTGGCCCCGTTCCAATTCAATCCCACCCTTCATGTCTGCACACTCCCTTCCTTCTTAAATGCCTAATTTATGCTCTGTCGTATGACAGTGTCGGGCACCGAAAATAGCCAATCTATAAGCTCACAAAGGTGTCGACGCAACGCGTCGTTTTTGGTGCCCTACACTGACGTACAACAAAGTGTAAACCAAGCTTAAGTTTGAGGATGGGTTTGCAAGATATATATACTCTACACACTAGAGTAAGATGAAGAAACCCAGAGATTACATAGGGACTGTGATTGTGTGTTTTTTTTGTTTCATGCTAGACTGCTAACTTCATTGCAGTTGTAGCTTTGATTGGTTGAACATATAAAAGTGCCATTGTTGGTTTCCAAGAAAAACATCGGATCTCTACTTTGGTCATTTTTGAGACTTGACTCACGGACCCAGTGAGACGTTAAGTGTCTTGTAAAATATCTCAGCTATACGGTATTGTTGTCAGCGGGGAAATTAACTCACATTTTCCTCTGTTACGTTTTTTTCTTTCCAGGAAACCAACATTACATAAGGAAAAGAAAAGAGAAAAAAGGGAGAAAAAAAAGATGGCGTAATGTGGGATAGTTTGTGGCGTGTGTGTTTCGGCGGGCGTTGAGCGATGGCACTCCTCTTATGGCATTCGTGGGATGAAAATAGTCAAAAAGCCAGCCATCAATGTTACGTTATGGGATGCTACGCTACTCAACACGCGACCAACTGCAGCCAGGGGACAGTTAAAAGTGGTGCTTTGAGCAACAACAACCCAGCAAAGGTCCTGAGTTAAGAACCAATGAAATATGTCACCTTGCGAATACCAACTTCAAAAACAAGATCATAATATTTCATCATATATATATAATATACTTAGAATTGTTTCATATATAAATCTACTATGAACAGACAGTATAGTAAATACACAATTGTTGGAATTATACAAAGTAGAAATATTTTGTATCCCTCCCCCCCAAAAAAAAAAACCCATAACCCACAAAACATAACCATGAAATGTCCACCAAAAGAAACAACATGAAACTTCACCTGTTGTGAAGTATGTCAGCTGTACAATGTACAATGTAACACGGAGAGAAAGAGAGAGAGAGAAGGGGGGGGGCAAAGTATACAAAACCGGAAAACGTGTGGAAAAGTACAAAAATAACTACAAATAAAAATAAAAAGTCCACTTAAAGAGACGACAACAAAACCAGCATAGAGGGGAAATAGACAAAGATGAGGGGAAATTGTTGAGCAGTCAACAAAATGCGTACACGGTAAAATCAACAATGTTGATGTAACTCAAGAGTGTACAAATGGAACCAAATGCACCCTTACGGGTGCATTTGGTTTCATTTGTACACTCTCGAGTTAAAATGAACACTCAGGATTCTGCAGTGTATGGCTGGAATACCCCTAAAGTCAAAAAACTGTAAACACCACAGCACTGTTTTCTGTTCATTTAGAAACATGATAAATGTGTGATTAGCTCTATAGATGATATGTCAAAATGAACAATTTAAAAAACAAACATGGGAGAAGGTAGTTGCCCAGAGGCTAAACATGAGATGGCGGAAGGTTGGGGGGATCGATGGGGCGTGCGGGCATCTACAACTTGCCCGACTGGCCACAGTGGGGGCAAGCCATGGGCAAAGTGTGGTATATCTGGACGTTCGCTATCAGGCACATTCACTGTTTTATCAGTGAAACAGGTTTCTTATGATAGGATTGGACCTCCAAATGTTGTCTGGTTACCTAGCTAAAGTGAAAAAGAAGGAATTCCTCAGTCACAGTAAAACAAAAAAACAGCAAACCCAGCATTAGATATGGTGGCTGGCGTTCATTTCCCAACTTTGGTTTGGGGGGGGATTCAGCAGACCAGAGAAATGCACAATCATTCTCCAGAATCTGAGCAAAGTGTGCTAGCTACGCCAAACAAGAAGATATCTATCATGCATGTGCTTATCTAGCATATAGTAGCCTATGTTAAATTGCAGAGGCGAGTGGAGGGTTTGAAAAGCAAAAACCTCCCTGTGAAAATATATATGTATATATGTGCACCCGTTCGCATGTGCTGTCAGGACGAGTGACTGCAAGCAAAGGCTAGAAGAGAGAGCTTCTTGTACTGTGTGACACGCACACACTTTCACAGACAGACAGACAGACAGACATATATAGAGACAGACAAACAAATCCTCAGACACACGGGCGCACGCGCACACACACACACACACACACACACACACACACACACACACACACACACACACACACACACCTGCCCAATAGCACCTGACAGTTGGGGTGCAGATGTGCTGAACAAGGAGCAAATAGATGACACAAATGTCTGAGCCATCAGTACGGAGGCTCTGGAACACCCCTATGCAAAAATCAAAGGTGGTATGGTCCGACTGCCTAATAGAGAGAAAATCTCTAGAAGTTTAGAAATCATTTTCTAAACTTCTAATTATTATTATTATTTAATATTATTATTATTAAGTAAATGTTTCGCACCACATCATTATTTATTCTGTTGACGCGTTGAAGTTCAACTTGCTCATAAAGGAAAAAATTGTACGTTCGCGATGGCGCAACTGTTTCCCACATGCAGGCCTCTTAGGAATTGTGTACGAATTGTGACTGGAAAGTCTTTCTTATATGTTTGCAATACTAAGTGGTACAGCTGATATAAACAATGGTACATCATGCTTTGGCTTGTTTAGTATCTTATTACTACATAATGAACGGGCATTCTAGCTTTTTTCGGACAGCAAGAAGTTCTAATACAGTGCATGCTAGTTAATTCTTTCCTTGAGTAAAGGTAATGCTTTATCTGGTAAAAGGGCTTACATTGAGTAATACTAAACCACTTTAGCGTTTACTTGTTAAGTGAAACAACCCACACCAACCATGTTAACACCTGCAAGGCCGGCAACTACCTTCCAAAAGGGATAAAAGTGCAGGTAGGTAAGAAAAGGGAGTTTCGGAGGGGTTAAGGTACAGAGTAGGTACAGTAAGCTGGTTACAGGGAGTTATGGGTAAACATGCCAGGGGGTCTCCAGTCTATGTGCCAACAACGTGCAGGCATCCAAACTCTTTACAGGGATAGAAAATGTGAAGGGGTGAGAGAGGAGAGGCCTCTTTCCCAAACCTGTTTTCTTTGTTCTTTTCATAAGGCAAAATCTCTTTAAATTGAGTTCATTGTGAAATATTCACCAGGTTTTGAAAAGACAAAAAAAGAAAAGGAAAAAAAAGGCACAAACTCACAGTCTTTTACTGTCCACCATCTTGGAAATAGACTACCTGTCCATCTTTCATGTCCTTAATCCAGTCTTCTCTTGAATAAAACCTTGGGGAAAGCCGCACATTCTACAAATGTTCTTTCTTATTTCCCCCCCAAATGTCTTTAAAGAGCAGTAACCATCCATCCTCAGCGCAGACAGAGCACCGACTACAACACTAGCTCTGTCGTTTGTGTTTTCTTTTTTTTTTTACAAAAGCAAGAAGAGAGAGAGATAGAGCGACAAAGATACGAAATGGAGACGAATGCAGTTAATCCACGACGACGGGGGGGGGGGGGATGATCCATCACTGTGGGTCAGACAGACAGACAGACAGACAGACAGGTCGAGTGACGAGTCCCGTCTTGTGGTTTTTAAAAAGCAAACTGGCCCTCAATGTGGGACAGCTCAACACGTCCCCTCTTTAAATCCCAGGCACTGAGGAGCAGACCTGGCAACCGGAACCGGGGGGTCCTCGGCCTCTCTTTACACGGAGACAACATTAACACGCCGATGCCAATCGGTCTGTCCACTCTCACAGAGTGCGATGCTGGGGGGCACCTTTAGTGTTCTGCTTCAGACCCCCAGCCCAGTCCCCCTTTTAGTCAACACTGCGATGGGCCCCACCCTCTCTCAAGCTTAAGACGCCATCTTGATACGGGCAGGGGGGCGAGACACGGGGAAGAAGGGGCTTGGATTGAAACAGAGTCGGGACTTGTTGAGGGGACTTAATGTCAGAGATGCAGACCGCCTCCTCTGCGTGGTCCAAAGCCAAGAGATGCTTCTTTACATCGGAGCCTCCTCTTCCATTGGTTCCTCCTCAGCCCTGCTGAAACAGATAAATGAAATACAATAATATATATACGTCACTTCATCCCAATGAGGATGGAACGCTGAACTAGTACTTTATTATAAGAAAAGGCTTATAAACTACTGACATACTGCAGGCAATTGTATGAGATAAAAGTGCTAAGAGTGTATATGACTGGTGTGTGTGTGTGTGTGTGTGTGTGTGTGTGTGTGTGTGTGTGTGTGTGGAGCTGGCTAATGTGCAGCGCCAACATCTGTACTCTATGTATTCAGTGTGTTTCCAATTAAGCCTTTGGTAAGGTGCACCTCTCAGAAGCTTGCCCCACACACACACACACACACACACACACACACACACACACACACACACACACACACAGCTGACTGGTATAACGACGCCCACACGGGACACCAGCCACAGAGGCGATATTATATCATACGCGTTTAAAAATAAATGACGTAGCAGAGCACTAAATAATCACCCCACGATAGACAAAAAAAAAGGCAAAGGGACCGACAGACAGACAGACAGACAGACAGACGACGTACCTCTTGCTGATGTGCTTGTTGGCGACGGACAAGGAGGCCATGGCGGTGACGGTCTCGGCCTCGTCCGTCTCCTGCCTGAGAGCCTCGCTCAGAGAGCAGCCCAGCGTCGAGGCGGAGCGCTGCAGCGAGCGCCAGTATTTACCTATGCAGCCATCCACCATCACACACAACGCTATAGTTACTACTGGTCAGGGGTGGAAAGTAACTAAGTATATTTACTTAAGTACTGTACTTAAGTACAATTTTGAGGTATTTGTACTTTACTTGAGTATTTCCAATTTCCAGTACTTTCACTTCTACTCCACTACATCTCGGAGGCAAATGTTGTACTTTTACTCCACTACAATTATTTGAAAACTTTAGTTACTAGCTAGTTTTCAGATATAAATTATGATATTATAAAACATACATTAACCACTTTAGCCCTATTTCATACTTCGGCTATTTGAAAATAGCTGATCTACAAGCTCACAACGCGACGCGTTGTGAGCTTGTAGATCTGCTATTTTCAAATATTTTAGTACTTTTACTTTTTTTACTTAAGCACAGAATTTGAGTACTTTTTTCCACCACTGCTACTGGTTGAACAATGACAGACAGTCACAGTATTCAATAGTTTGTATAGAGAAAGCTTAAGCCCCTATATACGTTGTCGTATGTCGAATAGCAAAGATAGCCAGCCTCTTGTCATCTTGTAGATCTGTGGACGGACCCAAAATGGGTACGCCAGTTTCACCCAGCCATCTGCTGGGTGAAACTGAATTTCCCCCTTGGGATTAATGAATAAAATCAAAAACAAAGGCCAAAAGCCATACACTTTGTCATGCGATGAAGTATATATACTGTAGGGGTAAAGTGAGAGGTATTACGGAGTTGCATTCACGGAGATGGAAAAAAATAAACGATCCACTCACTGTGAGCTTCCATAACAGTCTCCATGGAACGGACAGCGTTAAGGTTAGGTCTCTGCTGCAACATCTCCTCAGGCAGGGGGTCCAGCTGGATGGAGGGAAAACAGAAAAAGCAACGCGATTACAAAACGTTGATGGGGACGTTTTCTACATCCGATGCAAAACCAAGACCTCTTGGTCATATTTCCACCAAAGAAAGGGGGATTGATTTGCTACTGTTGCCCCTCCATTGTGGAGCAGTCGCCTCTTCCAAGCCACATTCTGAATGAGTGACCATTTTAAAGAACCGCTGACGTTTTCTTTGACTTATCACTGTGTCTAAAGGCTTGCTTTTAGTTTGTCCCACTGTTCTGTGTCTGAAGATCGTTTTACACCCGTTTATGTTTTTCTGGTTTTTAGTTTGTCTCAATGTTTTCATGGTGTTTGTTTAAACAGTATGTGCTTTTGTGTCTTTTAGAATTTCTCTTCTGTTTTGCTGTTCTCTGTGTTCCCTCTCGGTTTGTTTTCCATTGTGAAGCACGAACCATGGTTCAAAAAAAGGTGCTATACCTGTACAAATAAAGCTTTACTTGCTTGCTTTACTGTATGTGTTCACTGACACTGCTGGCATGTAAGATCATCCTTGAGACCTGGAACGCATCTGTGTCACTTTTTGATTTGAGCTAAAAAGCATTATTTTACACTTTGGCTATTCAAAAATAGCAGATCTACAAGCTCATAGCGCGGCACACCTACAAACCACTTTATAACTGAAGTTCATGATGTCATGAATAATTCGTGACGAAAGGGGACGTCACAAACTTTTTTTTGCCTTGGGCCGGAGGACAAATGGCCCCTGCCCATGTATGGACGAAACAGGTACAAAGCCTCATGGTACAAAGCCTCCATACATGGAGGAAACAGGTACAAAACATGCACTACGTCACGGCTAAGCCGGACTTCACATGACGTGTCAGCCTGTGTATACCCATGTATGGACGAAAGGGGGACAGACTTTTTTGGCTGGGGCCGGAGGACAAATGGCCCCTGCCCATGTATGGACGAAACAGATACAAAGCCTCATGTAAGCCTGACCCCTTGGGTCTGGCAAAAACTGTTAGGATTTAGAAGACATTTTGTAGAATCGGAACCTCAGGTCTTAATGGGTTAAGACATATATATTTGAACATTTGTAACTCAAATCTTTGCTTCTGGGGGGTCCCTGGAACTAAATATTTTGAGATGGGGGTCCGCGGGCCAAATGCATCATCATTTTGGGGGCCCTTGACATGAAAAAGTTTGAGAACCACTGGTTTAGATATCTTCGATCACATGGAGGTGGACACGACTGACTGACGGGCGTCAGCATGAAACCTGGACACCGAGGTCATGCGGGATCCCTCCAGGTCTACAGGGACAGTGTTGCCAGATTCCGTGAGAGAAACAAGCAACCAAGGTCTAGGAAAACCAGCCCAAAAGAAGCGACTATGGGCCACATGAGCACTTTAACGTATACATCAGCTATTTTGAAAATAGCAGATCTACAAGCTCACAACGCGTCGCGATGTGAGCTTGTAGATCGGCTATTTTCAAATAAAATCTTGCCGGGGAAAATTATAATAAGCAGATCTGGCAACCCTTGCATGGACCCCTTATTTTGGTGTCGAGTCACTTCCAGCAGCAAGCCCTGCGCTGGGGTTGGGGGGGGTGGGAGGGGGGGTGTAGCGGACACAATAGAAAATGGGCCTGCAGATGCACACACACATCTCCCACTCACCGCAAGCCTCGCCACTCTCGGACACAAACTACAATGTGTGCTTTGTGCTCTGCATCCCACTCCAAAGACACAAATATTGGCACAAGCAAGATGTATGACGTTAAAAAGCTGCCCGTTCTCACACACACACACACACACACACACACACACACACACACACACACGCGCACACACACACACACACACACACACACACACAAACCTCTCGCGGAGAAAGGCTAAGACCGCTGCAGTCTCCAAGCCACAAAGCAAAGCAGAGGAAACTGGGGGTATTCCCCAATGTGCCTTCCCAATCCGGAATGATTCCATTTCCCCTTGGCTGACTGCGCTTTCTACACTTTCTCACCCCCTTCCCCCCCCCCCCCCCCAAAACAGGACCAATTCAACTTCTATATATAAACTCAAAAGACAAAAACGCGTCGCTTTTCCTTCGCGATCGCAGCTGGAGAAAAAAGACTTGAAAGGAGAGGGTGTGCACTATAGAGAAAGAGAAGAGAGTGCGAGAGAGAGAGAGAGAGAGAGAGAGAGAGAGAGAGAGAGAGAGAGAGAGAGAGAGAGAGAGAGAAGGAAAGAAAAAAAAAGGTTTGGATTTAGGATTTTTGGAGAGAGGCGAAGAGAATGCCAGAGAGAGCAGGAGGAAAGGAAAGAAGGATCGCCGGTCGGTCTCGCTCAGCCAAAGGCTGGAAGTTTTCTTTTAATTAAAACAAATAGCCCGGTTGGGGGGGAGGGGGGGGGGGGGGGAGGCGGGGGCCGAGGGAAGAGAGGCGGTCCAGAGAGAGACGGATACTTTAATCCTGCTGTGGCACGACAGGCTGCATCATCATGCACACAGGCACAGCCAGAGGCCAGTGCGCGCACGCACGCACACAAACACACACACACACACACACACACACACACACACACACACACACACACACACACACACAGTAGGCCTACACTGCAATTCACATATGTGCATAGATGTACACACACACACACATCTCCATTTCCCTGGTACTCTCGATTAGAGTGAATTTTAAGATGAAGATATACATTATTACATTATAAAACATACATTTACCACTTTAGCCCTATTTTATACCTATAGGCCATCTGAAAATAGCCGATCTACAAGCTCACAACGCGCCGCGACGCGTTGTGAGCTTGTAGATCGTCTATTTTCAAACATTTTAGTAATTTTAGTTTTACTTTTGGTACTTTAAGTACATTTTGATACCAATACTTTTGTACTTTTACTCACACTCATCCATTCAGAGCCATGCTTCCTGACAAAGTGTGGCACCTGGATGGTTGCCATGTCAAATCTGTACCTTTACCAGAGGATGAAACACAGAGCCCTACCAACCCCCCCCCACCACCACCACCACCAATTCTGTGCACAATTGGGACTCCCAATCAACTGGTTTAATACCCCAAAATTGCCCCAAAATGAGGCATGTCAGACGCACACACACGTACACACACGCACACACACACACACACACACACACACACACACACAATCCCTCCAAATTAAGTGTGTGTGTGTGTGTGCGTGTGAGAGAGAGAGAGAGAGAGAGAGAGAGAGAGATGTTATTACATCCAAGAAGTGCTAATTGCTGACCCTTATTATTATTATTATTATTATTTTAATTCTATTCATGAAGACACTGTGATGGATGGATTCATGTTGTCACGCCAGTAGAATATGTCATATAGACAGATACTCAGGAGAGGAAATGATTGGCTGATTCTCTCACTGGCCAGACGCCAGGCTTAAGGAGGACTCTTCTGAATAAGTGACTGATTCATTTGAAGTCATCTCCCTCTCTCTCTTTATGTGTGTGTGTGCGTGTGTGCGTGTGCGCGCGCGCACGTGTGTGTGTGTGTGTGTGAGAGAGAGAGAGAGAGAGCGAGAGAGAGAGTTGTGTGTGTGTGAGAGAGAGAGAGAGAGACTGAGTGCGAGCGAGACATTAACACAATCACCAGAAGAGGCGTCCTTAAGCGCGATTCATATTTAAATAGCTGATGTACAAGCTCACAACAACGTGTCGCTTCCAATCATATTGTGAGCTTGTAGATCTGCTATCTTGGGGCGCGTGACAGCGTCTGCCACCCAGTGCTTTACCTTTACCCTGCAGAATACTCGCGCCCATCCACACACTCACACCCAGTGGTGGAAAGTAACTAAGTACATTGACTTAAGTACTGTACTTAAGTACAATTTTGAGGTCTTTGTACTTTACTTGAGTATTTCCAATTTCCAATACTTTTACTTCTACTCCACTACATCTCAGAGGCAAATATTGTACTTTTACTCCACTACAATTATTTGAACACTTAAGTTACTTTGCAGGTATAAATTATTACATAATAAAACATACATTAACCACTTTAGCCCTATGTTATACCTAGGCTATTTGAAAATAGCCGATCTACAAGCTCACGATGCGACGCGTTGTGAGCTTGTGGATCTGCTATTTTCAAACATGTTAATACTTTCACTTTTGGTACTTAAAGTACATTTTGATACCAATACTTTTACTAAAGTACATTTTTAATTCCAGACTTTTACTTGTGTAACAGAGTACTTCTACATTGCAGTGTTGATACTTTTACTTATGTAAAAACATTTGAGTACTTTTTCCACCACTGCTCACACCCAGCCTGGCCCAGCCCGGCCCGGCCCGGCCCCCCGAACCTATCCCACAGCCTGCCTCAGCACCCTGTCAAAGCGAGGTCAGGGGTTCTATGGGGGTCTGGTGGGGTTCCACTCACAGCAGGGTTGGATGGGGGCAGCCTGTCAGTTTGACTGACAGCTGGGCCTCACGCTTATAAACTTTAACCCATTAAGACCTGGAACGCATCTGTGTCACTTTTTGATTTGAGCAAAAAAAAATAGCATTATTTTACACTTTGGCTATTGAAAAATAGCAGATATACAAGCTCATAGCGCGGCACCGAGTGCCGCGCTACGAGCTTGTAGATCTGCTATTTTTTTTTTAAACGTCAAAAATGTGTGCAAATCTTTGAATATTTTTTAACTCAAATCTTTGCTTCTGGGGGGGGTCCCCGGAACAACATATTTTGAGATGGGGGTCCGCCGGCCAAATACAAATAATTTTGGGGGGTCCTTGACATGAAAAAGAATGAGCACCACTGATATAGAAACATACGTTTTTTTCAGAAAACTTTGGGGGATTTAGAAGACATTTTGTAGAATCGGCTTCAGGTCTTAATGGGTTAATGGCTCTTGTCATTGAACTCCAGGGGCCCCCACCTGGCAGGTAGGACCAATCCAAAACACAGGGAATGCACTGCAAGCACGCGCACACACACACACACACACCACATCATTCGCCAAAACACTCGAGTGTTTATTTGAGTTCCTCGCGTATGGACCTCCGCGTCTTTCTAGCATCGAGTCCGCGGCGGCCTTCTTCTTCCGATAGAAAAAAAAGAGAAGCGTCTTTACGCGAGACGTGTTTTGCTGTCAACTGTGTCTGCACTGAATACCATGGGAAATGTGTTTGCCAGTGTGGCACGGCCTTCAAAAAGAACCCAGCCAAACAAAAATTGTAGACGCTGTGCAAAAAAAGCCATGAGGCCGGGTGTGAGGAATGTGCCCCGACAAAACATTCCGCAGGGAGGGCCTGAAACCAAAACAGTGGAAAAAGGAGCAAGGAATTCCACTTGTTCAGCAAAAGAAAAAGCGCACAAGGGCGTCCATTGTTTACTGTCGCGTCCCAGGGCGCACATGCATGCCGGCGGGCCGCTGAGGCCCGCTTGATTATGTTATGCTAATTGAACTAGGTAACGGTGCGTATTGTGCAAAGCAGGTGACCTTTTCGGGCAAAAGGGGGGGAGTAGGTTTCCCCTTGTGTTCATGGGGAGTAAAATAACCAAGGCCCGAGGGGGTACAGGTGAAGCCGGGCGTGCTTACTGTAACTGGAGTGTAAACACGGGCGAATAACCTCATTGGCAGCTGGTAGCAATTAGCATATTAGCCTGTTGTTTATCAAATAATTGCTAACAACCGTGGTTTGGACGCGGCCGACATCTGTTTGCGCGCAATCATCAATTAGTCCCCGGGTTCAGAGTTGACTGGCGTCGTTGCCAATGCATCATTCATGAGCTATTTAACTAGAAAGACTTTTGCGATTACGCACTCCCAGTGGTGGGGGTGAAGAAAAGAGCCTGTAAAGTCCATTCAGCAATTTTTTATCCCCCTCTTTCCCAGCTAATTTGAGCCGCTTTCAAAGGGAACCCGATGCTCATTATAGCCAAAGCTTGTCTTAACCTGCCAATAAAAGCGGGGATATATTTCTCACACTGGAGTGTGCAGTAAAACGCTGGATGCACAGGGTACAGTCACACAGGAGGCAGAGAGGGGGCTATAAAGAAAAAGGTTTAGGATGTTTTGGCTCCAACGCAGGGGCCGCTCAACTCCGGCCTATATAGACTGCATAGAATGTCACTAAAAACATCAAATCTACCTGGGTCAGACAGTCGCTAATATTAGGTCTAAAATGAGATCGGTGGGGTTCGTTGCAAAAGGTTGGAATCGGACCGTGTCATGGCAAGTCATCAATCACAGAGGAATAGAGATTACCCTTACTTTATCCACTTGGAACCCTATAGCCTCACTATTCTGGGGAGAACATCCTGCGGAAATAGCCAATGTACAAGCGTAGTCACGACGCGTAGTGATTCTTATATTTGCAATGCACTCATCTCTGTTGTGCCCTCCAAGCAGGTTAACCCAGTAAGACCTGGAACGCATCTGTGTCACGTAAGGTTTCTTTGGCTATTCAAAAATAGCAGATCTACAAGCTCATAGCGCGGCACCGAGTGCCGCGCTACAAGCTTGTAGATCTGCTATTTTGGAAAAATCGTAAAAAAATATATATTTTTTTTTTTTCAAAAATCTGTTAGGATTTAGAAAACATTTTAAGAATCGGACTCGGGCCTTAATGGGTTAAAGCCAACTCTATTTAATATTCATCATTAACCATTTGACCCGGATGTGAAGGTTAATGCTGCCATGTGCTATACTTAGATCAGAAATGTCAGGGTCTAGTGTGGTGGGACTCGGGACGTTTCCAGACAATACGAACCCTCGGGCAGTTTGAGGCCGGATAAACAAAAGCACAGCTGACCGACTTATCCAGCTGTGGTCCCTTGTCTGAGCCCACTCATCTGCTCCATTCATATTAATGCACACACGCACATGCACACGCACACACACGCAGACGCACACAGCTGCTATAAAACACCTCCACAAATTGAATATACAGTAAGTACACGCACACAATACTGCTACAAAACACCTCCACACATCGGATATACGGAAAATATACAAAAACACAGACACCCATGGGCATAAATACACACAAAACTGCTATAAAACACCTCCATAGATCGTATATAAATACATGAGAAAACGCAGGTGCGCACACACACACACACACACACACACACACACACACACACACACACACACACACACACACACACACACACACACACACACACACACACACACACACACACACACACACACACACACACACACACACACACACCCCCACACACACACACACACACACACACACACACACACACACAAACAAGGCCTCTTTCTCTCCCCTATCTGCTTCGATCAAATCACCACCGGCCACAGTTTTTCTGCTAAATTCCACCTCCATTACACCAGGGACCTCCATTGAGGTTGTGATCAAAAAAACAACAACAACAACATTCCTGCCAGTTTGATTTGATCAGGGACATTTATATACCTCTCCTTCTCTTTTGCTTTCTCTCTGTTGTGAGGTTTGTAGTTGCAGCACAGCAAATGGGTCCCCCTGATAAACAAGTTCTGTCTATGTGGCAAGACCTGGCTTTTAGTCCTCCTCGCCAAACAGCCCACTGGAAAAAGTACTCCAATTGTTTACTTAAGTAAAAGTATCAATACTGCAATGTAGATATACTCTGTTACAAGTAAAAGTCCGGAATTCAAAATGCACTTGAGTTAAAGTACAAAAGCATTGGCATCAAAATGTACTTAAAAGTACCAAAAGTAGAAAGTGCTCATCATGCAGAATGTCCCATTTCACGTTTTCTAATAAATTTTTTTTTTTGAAAATAGCAGACATGCATGCGACGCATTGTGAGCTTGTAGATCGGCTATTTTCAAATGGCCGAAATGTATATAGGGCTTAAGTGGTTAATGTATGTTTTGTAATAATAATCAAAATCTACAAAGTAATTAGTAACTAAAGTTTTCAAATAATTGTAGTGGAGTAAAAGTATAACGTTTGCCTCTGGGGTGTAGTGGAGTAGAAGTAAAAGTACAGAAAATTGGAAATACTCCAGTAAAGTAAAAAAATACCAAAACATTCTACTTAAGTACAGTACTTGAGTAAATGTACTCCACTGCCACTGCTGCTAGTCGTGAGAACTCCAGGCCTCTCCACTGGCTCAATCAGCAGTCTAAATGTGGGCTGGCCTTCATCACTGTTGTCACAGTGGATGGTTGTCAATGAGGCATCCTGTACAACTAACCAAAGATCACGTGGACAAACCTTTCAGTGCTTTTATTAAAGCCCTGATTTATACTTTGTCGTATAATGCTGTCGTGTCGACAGAAACAACCTAAAATCTACAAAGCTCACTACTGTATGTGTCGCGTCGTCACGCGTTGTGAGTTAATTTGTAGCAGTTTTTCACAGGGGAAGCAACACAGCTCCCACCTTCTTGCTTGGATCTACGAGGTCGCACTGTGGGAGTGTGAGTAGATGCTTTTTAACACGTTGCGTAGAAA
The DNA here is from genome assembly GCF_963280865.1 of Gymnoscopelus braueri. Taxonomy (NCBI): domain Eukaryota; kingdom Metazoa; phylum Chordata; class Actinopteri; order Myctophiformes; family Myctophidae; genus Gymnoscopelus; species Gymnoscopelus braueri. Next base: position 14,015,744 of record NC_137618.1, on the reverse strand, counting down.
AAAAGGGCAACACATTTCAACGTTTGTCGTGGGCGGGCGTGTGTGCTAAATTACATTTCAAGGGGAAGAAACTGTAAAAAAAAAACAGGTGGGGGTGCGCCCGCCTGTCAGATTGCTCACACCTCCCTACCTGCCCGCTTGCCTCTCATTGAAAATGAATTATAAGATGCCTCTATCTGTTGCTCACACCACATTGCAATGTGATGCATGGTGAGATTGTAGATTGGCTATTTTTGTCAAAGAAATTTAGTGTAAAGCAAAAACAGGAGGGGGCCTATTATAGAGCCTGGGGGGACGCCAGTCACATACTGTAAATATAGACTTTAAGTGGTAATTATTTATATATATATATATATATATATATATATATATATATATATATATATATATATATATATATATATATATATATATATATAAATTCTATAATGTGAGACATGCTGCATTCCATAGCATGCAGAGATTCGTTAAAATTATTAGTTATTGCAATAGCATAATTAGCGTTATAACAAAGGTGCGATACAAGTGTTATTTCCATACATTTTGTGCAATTTCTTTACGAGCTCTGCAAATGATCAAATTCCCTCCCCATACTTTTACAGACCTCCCCCCCCACAAAGAGCATAGTAACCCCCTGCATATAGCTACTTTATAACAATAGCTTCCACCCTCCCTGACTTCAAATGATTCCTCCATTTCCTTTGATTATGCGATCCCTCGGTGCGCGGCTGACCCTGTCGAGAGAGAGAGGTGTGTGTGGGTAACCACTTTCAGATGTGAAACCACTGACAAGGTCTCCGGGCTCTGGGGGGGGGGGGGGCGAGACAGGGGCGTCCTGCAGGGCTGAGCGAGCGTATAGCTGCTAGTGTACCGCCTTCAGCCAATTTGGGAGAATTCTCAGCTCCCTGTGGCAGCCACCCGGTGACCCCTCCAGACCCCTGCCCATCCCGGCACTCTGCGGGCTGCGGAAATCTGAGACGCGAGCCCCCCCATCGCCTCCCTCTCCCAGCACACGATCTTAAAGATCATTTGTGACTCCCCTTCACCCCTGCTTCCTCTACTTTCTGTTCCTCCCTCCAGGGAGGCACCCATACGTTTGCATTGCTGACGGGCTATTCAAAGCTCTGACTTTTTAGTCGAGTCTACGATGCTCGTCTGAATTTCCTATTTTTGGCTGGTGAACTAGAGTATCCTGTCATAAAAAGAGAAGTTGTTTTTCTTTCAATAAAAGTCGTTCCAGGCCAGTTTGAATTTAGCCTTAAGCTTAATTTATAGTCCACTGCGCTAGGCTAGGGTGATCTACAAGCTAACAACGTGTCGCGCTACAAGCTAATCCTTTAGTTCGAGAACATCTTACAAAATCCCTGACATAAACTGCAATTCACTTTTCTCAATATTCCACGTCTAATATTTTATTTTTTATACGCTACAAATACATACTGTACTGTTAAGTACCACACTGCAAAATCCTGTAAAATTGACCGGTAAGGGTCAGTCTTCACAATCTCAAGAGATAAATTAACGCTTCGAAGTCTATTGTAGAAATTCCGATACAGTTCCTCCATTTCAGGCTGGCATTAAAAAACACCCCAAAAAGCGAAGCATCCCTACTGCGTTCTCTGCGCTTCCCATTCATGTCCAAATGGACTCCTGAATCCCTTTAGAGTAAACTGAAGAAGACAGAGGCTGCTTCAGTGCTTCAGTGTCCCAGTCTGAGGTTAACAGTCATCATAGCTGCGACCTTTGAGTCACTGGTGGGCACGGCGCGGGTAAACAGATTAAGTTTATTGGATTAAAGCAGTGTTTGTCTATGTCTCCTCGAAAGCAAACCTTGGTTCTCAGCTTGGTGCCATTCCTTGTCTCTGACGGGTCTGGCGTGGCGCAGAGCGTTCCGTGACATTTTTAGATTTGAGCTAAAAAGCATTATTTTACACTTTGGCTATTCAAAAATAGCAGATATACAAGCTCGTAGCGTGGCACCGAGTGCCGCGCTACGAGCTTGTAGATCTGCTATTTTTGAGAAATCGAGAACATTTGTGCAAATCTTTGAATATATATATTTTTAAAGCAAACATTTGCGCCTCAAATCTTTGCTTTTGGGGGGTCCCTGGAACAAAACATTTTGAGATGGGGGTCTGTGGCCAAATACATACAGATTTTGGGGTCCTTGACATGAAAAGGTTTCAGAACCACTGACATAGCAACATAAAAAAGACATTTTGTAGAATCGGGAACCTCAGGCCTTAATGGGTTAATTAAAGGTGGTTTAGCGGTATTTTCATGAGGCTTCAGCAATAATGTACCCCATCACTTTCAAACCCATGTTCTGTTCCGGACCCGGCCCGTTCGTCCGCAGTGGGGGGGTTGATGCCTCTCAGGCTTTTGGAGGTACGTGGGCTGGTCGGTCGCAATGACCGAGTTTTATTTGCGTAGATCTTGCGTTATTGTTCTGTTTGTTTTGCTCTCCGTCCAAGAGCCACATGGAACGGAGCCATGTTCCCTTTTTTTACGATTCCAAGAGCTTTATTTATGTCTTGGTTTTGTCTGCAGGGCTGGAACAACAGGTCACGTCTAGAGATGCACCGGCGATACCTCGTTATAACTGCCAACAACACTCTAAAACCTTACTAAACTTTAGCCTGTTCTGATGCATTATTTATGGGCATTACTGTAACATAGCTCTCTATTAGAGAGAGCCAACACCCTATGAAAAGAGGGAGAAAAACAAGTTCTATTTTGAATCTTGACCTGTCATACAGTGTAGTGTGCGGCTATTAACCCATTAAGACCTGAAGCCGATTCTACACGTCTCCTGAATCCCAACAGTTTTCTGAAAAACGTATGTTTCTATATCAGTGGTGCTCAAACTCTTTCATGTCAAGGACCCCCAAAATTATATGTATTTGGCCGCGGACCCCCGTCTCAAAATATGTTGTTCCAGGGACCCCCCAGAAGCGAAGATTTGAGTTAAAAAAGGTTCGCTGTAAAAATATATATATTCAAATGTTCAAGATTTTTCAAAAATAGCAGATTGAGTGCCGCGCTACGAGCTTGTAGATCTGCTATTTTTGAATAGCCAAAGAAATCTAAAAACGACACACAGATGCGTCCCAGGTCTTAATGGGTTAAAATCTAACTGTAGCATAGACATCGTATGACACGATAACCTAAGTTGTCATGGCCCTACGGCATAATCAGCATCCACAGTCCTGACATCTCTCCCAGTACAGTAGAACCTCAGCACATCATATCTAGATATATTCTCCACAGGGAGGACCAGGAAGAAGGCTAGAGCACACAGGAAAAAAGACGGAAAACTACGCCAGACATTAACTGAAGTGTGAGCCTCAAAAATAAGAATTCTTGGGAGTTTTTCCAGATTAGTCAGGGAGAAAAAGAAATCACATTCCTCTATGTTAATCTTGGCAAATAACGGAAACACACATCTCATTATACATTACTTGCGTGGGTGGCAGGTTTTCGTTTTGACCTTAATTCGATTAGTCATGAAGTTATTATCCTTTCCGAAGCCCAGCAGGTACAGCCCATTATACTTTGAAAAGTGGATAGAGACACACACAGACAATATTTGTTTGACTAATCTTGTACACGTAGGGACTAATATGTATAGAGTAACCACAAATATCTATATTTACCAGGTTAATGCTTACTGTACTGTCCTCGTATTTAGGAATGGAGTGCATCTTTGAACGTCTCCTTTACAGCAGAACCTAGCCTGATTCTGAACATGTTGATATATTGATTCAACTTCATAATCTATAAGTAAGAAAATACGTATGTATGTGACTGTGAATATACTCCATTCCAAAACATTTAACAGTGATGTCTCTTACTTGCAAAACAGAGATTGAGGTACTCTAACTTATGTATATTTGATATTTTATAGTTTTGTTGACATTTACATTTTCTTATGCGTATCCTGAAACTGCAATTTGTGGGAGCTTGTTCGGAAAATAATGTCACCCACTGTTTTACACCTGTATACTTGTGATGTGACAATAAGCATGGAAGCTGAAGTTTGGTAGTTACTGGGGTTGTGGGCCAAGCTTACAGTATCATTCCTTCAACTGCTTCAGACTGTCAGCTATTGACGAAGGGACTTGGTTAACTCCCCGTTATTAAAACATTGGCTCACGCAACTTCATCACTCTCTAATTGCAATCATATCCCATATCAGGCTGAAAACAAGCCAGGCAGAGGCTTGTCACGCTGTGTGCAATGTGAGGCTGTATAATAGTAACTATGGCCCCCATATGCATCATTAATAGCATTCTGAAGGCCTCGCAGGGCAGAGCATAATGGCTTTAGCAGGTAGCCATTCCCAATTACGGCAAACACTCCGAGAGTGCTTGTGGCTGGGCCTGGAGCAACACTTAAGGAGACTTGCTCAATTTCTCAAAATAAAATGAACTTCATACAAACACCGTCAGGGCTGGATATTCAATCTTTTACGTGCAGTTCTAAGTTTAGCCACTGACCGTTGCCGTCTCATTGGTGTCAAGGAATGGTAAAAGGAGTTCCTTATACGTTATAAATGTAGCAGAGGTGATTCGGGGTAAGTAAAGGCTAAAATCTGTCGTAGTGCGGCGGTGTTGCTTGCCAAAAGAACACATCTAACAAGCTAACAGCGCATTGCACCATGACGCATTGTTAGCTTGTAGATCTGTTCTTTTTGGCAAATGACACCCTAGCATGATGGAGTATAGCAAATTAAGCTTAAGGCTAAATTCAAACTAGCCTGGAACGACCTTTATTGAAAGAAAAACAATTTCTCTTTTTATGACAGGATATCCACAACTAGTCTACGAGGCAGGCGTGTGAACTGACCAAACACGCACCGGTCCAATCACTACAAAAGGTGGCTATGGTTTAAAGAACAGAATGAGCTTTCTTTACACGTCAGCTGCAAAAACAGGGCTTGATTTTTTGGGGTTTTCCATATTCTTAGAAACGTTAAGATTTATATTTCTTTGTTTCTCGAGTTGTGGTTAGTCTAAAGTGTCAACCTGAGGGAAACATACTTTGTCACGAACATTGGCTCTTCTGTGAGTACGCGAGAAAGTGATCAGTCACTGGAAATAAGCGGGGGAATAAACAGACGCGGGGTAAAATCGGGAGTGTTCGTTTCATTCCGAGGGTTAAATTAAATTAACACACTGGATTTTACAAAAGCGGGGCACCCACATTCACACGCTAGTATGTTCACACCATCGACATAGTAAAATCCTCCAGTGTTCATTTATCAGAGTGCACAAATGTAACCAAACGGACTGTGTATTCTTTGTCCTTCAAGCTGCCATACTTTCCTCTCCGGGACCACAAGTGCAGTGGGCATACTGCTGCTGCAGTACAACCAATAAAAAGCCTACAGTTAAATCTTAAGGCCCATAATATGAGGGAGAGAAAATGAGCCTGGGGGAGATCTTCCAAGAAAGCTCTCCAGAAAGCCTCTCCGTTAAGCTGGACGAGGCAGAGAGGATGGCTTTTAAGGAGCCTCCTCTGCCGTTGCGTGCCATGAATCACACAGAGAGAGAGACGGAGATCGTTTCGATTCCGTGCTCCACACTTCCACAATTAACCCTTTAGGACCTGGAATCTGTGTCATTTTTAGATTTCTTTGGCTAGTCAAAAATAGCAGATCTACAAGCTCATATGAGCTTGTAGATCTGCTATTTTTTTTTAATTGTGAAAATGTGTGCAAATCTTTGAAAATATGTATTTTTAAAACGATTCTTTTTGCTCAAATCTTTGCTTCTGGGGGGGTCCCTGGAACAACATATTTTGAGATGGGGGTCCGCGGTCAAACATATAATTTTGGGGTCCTTGACATGAAAAAGTTTGAAAACCACTGATACTATAGCAACATACGTGTGTTTTCTTAGGATTTTTGTTAGGATTTTTGTTAGGATTTAGAAGACGTTTGTAGAATCCCCAAAGCAAAGATTTTAGTTAAAAATGTTTGCTTTGAAAATTGCTTTTAAAAATTCCATGATTTTTCAAAAAAATAGCAGATCTACAAGCTCGTAGCGCTGCCATTTTTGAATAGCCAAAGAAATCTAAAATGACACAGATGCGTTCCAGGTCTCAATTAGCCTGGTAAACCCTCCCTCCGGAAATCTAATTTCTATTTGATTCCTGGAGTGAGTCTGGCATGAACCGCCTCTCTGCAATATTGGCTGTATATGCCAAACGACCGCGCCTATCAGCGTCGTCGCACATCGTTCTGTGATTGACAGCGACAGTTGGCCAATCAGGTGGCGAGTTCGAGTGAGCCCAAAACACGAACGGCAGCCATCTTTTTCTGTGGTCAGTTTTCTCCGCTATTTTTTTACTTCAAAAAGCTCTCTAACTTCTATTTTGAGGCACGGAATTTACTTATAAGATATCGTTTGGATAGAATGTAGTTGTTTAACTTCATATATGTGGTCAATTAATCATGACAAAGCCTATTTAAAAAAAATACATTAGAGAACCGGTAGGGGCGGGCAGTGACACCATTGTACCCGAAAAAGGCAACCCATTTTGGGTATGGCTGTCTCAAAAGTCCCGTCGCGTCACATTAAGACTGGTGAACTGCTGATTGGCTGAAGGGGAAAAATTATCATTGGCTGAAGGGGTTGTCAGTCAACGGTATTACTCCCGCCCAACTCCAGCACAGCCAATATTGCAGACAGGCGGATCAGGCCAGACTCACTCCTGAAATGAAATGGAATTGAGATTTCCGGAGGGAGGGTTTACCAGGCTAGGTCTCAATGGGTTAACCTTCTGCCTAGAAATCCTCTCTGCTTGGCGTGTGCAGTGTGCATGTGAATGGTGTGAGGTGTGTGTGTGCGGTAAGTATAATGTGGTGTACTGTCTACTGTGTGAATGCGTGCGGAATGACTTCCCCCGGTCAGAGCGGGTAAGGAATAAGGATTATGAAGATGGAGATGAAGATGGTTTTGGCTCGGATCAGAGGGAGCATATTGAAGGAAGGACGAAATAAGCGATCCTTTCACTCAGCGCTCAGTCTGTCAAACATCACTTTTCGCTCGTCCCGCGTCTCCGCACCGATGTCACCGAGTCAAACACCCACACATTACATTCACTCATAAAAATCATATTGATTATCATCCTCCTAACCCACCCGCACCCAGTCCATTGTTCTCCGTCCTTGTTCGGAAAACCTCAAAACTGACAACCGCTCGTCGCATTTACTAGTACAGTAGCGCGTAAGTGATTTAAGTCAGGTTAGACAGTGAGGACGAGATAGACTGGTACATGCGTCTTTCACTTGTAGTCTATAATCATGGGTTCATACCATTGCACGAGGGAGACCGGGAGCGCATTATTTTCAAATAACCGCATGGCTGTGGTCTCACCACTGTTCTAAATCTTGAATGCATAACAAACGCTGTACATGTATTAATGGTTATCTAAGCTAACATTGGCTACGAGCTGTTACTTAGAAACTACATGGATTTCAGCTCAACCTTTCTTGGGGGAACACAAAATGTATGTTTTTGAAATTGAGGTGAAACGTTCATTGTCATTGACTCAAAGTTTGTTGTTTCTAGGTCGTTCCTACAGGTATGGCATCTCCTACATGCTGGATTAGTAGGGTAATGTTTATTCCAAGGTTGAAGATGATACTGCCAACATTTTTATTTAAAAGAGTGTATAGCCCCAAAATAGACAAGCTCACAACGCGTCGCGATTGGCCATTTTCAAATAGCTGATGCAGGGTTAAAGTGGTTAAACTGATTTTGATGCAATGCTACATTAACACATTTTGCCGGGGACCCCCTGGAACCCCCTCAAGGACCCATGGGGGTCCCCGGACCCCACTTTGAGAACCACTGGTGTATAAAGTAAGAAGACCTAAAGCTTACCGTGCATTATGAGTCGTTACCCAAAGTGGGGTGATTTCTCTGAAATCCTCAGAGAAATGCAAAACCAGTGCCTTTTTCGTTCTCTTTTTTTTTGTTGTTAACCATTTTTGTAAACGACCGAAACGTAATTACACACCATCTGACTATTTATAACACTTGGTAAAATTGAGCACTGATTGAATGTGTGCAACCACAGAGAACCCAGCCTATGGTGAGCTGTACTGCAAATAAATATCCACGATATTTCCCTCCATTCAGGGAAACCATACAGGTGATTTATACTTAGTTGCGCGCCAGTGACGCACGCAATTTTCGTGCACTCAACAAAGTATAAATCAGTCTATGGTCTTTTCAGTTCTACGAGCCAATGGGCCAAACGTATCGGGGTGGAGGTTGTGGCTATTGCTCATAAATGTCATGGGATGGAACTTCAAAGGACTGGCACATGACCGACAGGGTTCGAATAAAACAGCAGGCGTTTGTGTGCACGTGAGCACGTGTGAGTCTGCGTGTGAAGCGATCCCGACGGGACTTGGACTGCCGAATATTTTTCTCGCTAAACGCAATATTCTAAACTCACACAGAAAATATATGCTGAGCCACGCATGCCTCTTTTCAGTAATGCCCAGCTTCACGTTCATGCAGTCTCACATACACACACACACACACACACACACACACACACACACACACACACACACACACACACACACACACACACACACACACACACACACACACACACACACACACACACACACACACACACACACACACACACACACACACACCTTCGAGCCGATCTCCTACTGCTGGGAGACTGCAGCAGCTACACTGTAGTGATGTGTCGTTCATGATCGATTCGTTCAAAAGAACTCGTTCATTTGCCGTGAACGCGAACAAGCTCGTTCACTTTCTGAAACTGTTACGTTCACGCGCGTAAAAAAAAAAAACGCTCCCGCGATGGTGTTTTCACACATTATAAAACATACATTAACCACTTTAGCCCTTTTTTTTATTCCTAGGCTATTTGAAAATAGCAGATCTACAAGCTGACAACGCGTCGCATCGCGACGCGTTGTCAGCTTGTAGATCGGCTATTTTCAAATATGTTAGTACTTTTACTTTTGGTACTTTAAGTATATTATGATGCCAATACTTTTGTGCTTTTACTCGAGTACATTTTGAACACTAGAAAACAGCGCTACTGAACGAGAACGTGAACGAATCATTTGAACGAATCATTGTCGCGAACGTGAACGAAATCGTTCGTTCACTGAAATGAAACTTTTTTTCCCACAACTACTCCTACTACTACACTGGGGCTGGAGTTGGGAGGTCAAGTGCTTTTTTTTGCTCAAGGGCACTTTCCGAAAAAGCTGTGTTTTTGGTGGTGAGAGCATTTTTTTTACTTTATTCACCACCATTTCTTCTTACCTCATTGCCCAGCAGAGCGGAGACACAGGCTTCAGAGGCGTCGCAGATGGCCGTGAGGTCATGACCGCCCTCCAGGGCTAGCACCACCCGGCCGCCCGCCAGACCCATCAGCTGCCTCGTCAGGTATCCAAAGCCTGGGAAGCACAGGAAATGACAGCAGAGACACACGAGAAGGACAAGGAGAGAGAGGGGGGGTGGGGGGGGGGGGTTGCAGGAGAAGGGGAGAGATGGTGGGCGGTGAGTGAGTGACGCTCTGGCTCAAAAGTTTGGACATGGAACAAAGAAACCCGGAGCGGGAGAAGGGGTTTTGTTGGGGGGGGGGGGGGGGCTGGTGGATGAAACAAGGGGATATTGCATCATTTTTCTTTATGGAAAGAAAGAGACTGCCTGAGAGAGAGAGAGAGACAGACAGACAGACAGACAGACAGACAGACAGACAGACAGGATTGGGTTTTTCTGGGGACCTAAAAAAAAAGGCATAATACAAGCCAGGTTTAATTTTAATAAATGCAGCTTTGGGTTTTGGCTCAGTCGCTGCCTTTGATGTTTTTTCCTTCCAGGAAGGAGGGGTTAATATATGCATTCAGCCATACCGCTCTCTCTCTCCCCTTCCTTCACTCCACCCATGTTCCCTCGTCCTCCAATCCCCTTCTAAGCCACCCCTCACACTCCCCTCCCCGGCGCTCGGGACCCCTGGCTCTCGTCTGGAGATCTCCAGGACGGTTTTTAGGGAAAGCTCTTTTGCTGTCACGCCAAGGTCTCGCTCGCCATGCACGAGTCAAGGAGTACAAGAGGTATAAAACGTTGACAAGGTGTGTGTTTCTAGACTCTCATTCAGTGATGGTCCATTCTCTAACTTTCACCACTTGAACCCTATATATCGATTAAAACCTTTATTTATTCCTTGAAAAGAGCATTGAGGTTCACCCTCATTTGCAATGCTGTCGAGATTACATACACACAAAAAAAATATCAACAATTGAGGCACACACAAATATAAAACACAGAAACAACAATAAAACCATACAGCCGATCTACAAGCTCACAACGCGTCGCGCTGCGACGCGTTGTGAGCTTGTAGATCTGCTATTTTCAGAGCGCAACACCCGAGCGCAACCAAACATAAAATGACTTGTCTCTTAGTTCTACTGGATCTCTTCTCCACGGGTAAGGTTGGCACTTACATTTGGCTGTGAGGGTGTACCCTCCCAGGGGCGACGCGTGACCTTCCACTGCATCAAAACCCGATGAGACCAGCACTACATCTGGGGCGAACTCGTTGGCAATGGGCATCACCACCGTCCTATACAAGGGGAATAAAAACACATAAAAATTAATCTTTATGCTAGAAACTGTAATGAAGAGAACAACACATCTTTAACCCATTAAGGCCCGAGGCCGATTCTACAAAATGTCTTCTAAATCAGTTTTTTTTTTTTTAAACTATGTTTCTATATCAGTGGTTCTCAAACCTTTTCATGTCAAGGACCCCCTAAAATGATATATATTTGGCTGCGGACCCCCCCATCTCAAAATATGTTGTTCCAGGGACCCCCCCAGAAGCAAAGATTTGAGTTACAAATGTTCACAAAAAAATATATACATTCAAAGATTTGCACAAATTTTCAAGATAAAAAAAAAAATAGCAGATCTACAAGCTCGTAGCGCGGCACTCGGTGCCGCGCTATGAGCTTGTATATCTGTTATTTTTGAATAGCCAAAGAAATCTAAAATGACACAGATGTGTTCCAAGTCTTAATGGGTTAAATTGACACAACCAGGTAGATTTTCACAAACAATGCATGGCTTGAGCTTAAACTGACCCAGTGCTATAATAGCTATGTTTCTGCGGACCCATTTCTTACTGTGTGCATGCGTGTGCAGGGCAATGCACAGCCTATTTATTTGTGCCTTGTGGTGGCCGCGTGTGGCGGTTCCCATCGTGTGGTCACATTTTTAATTCCACCGCCAATATTCTCCTAGTTCCCCCGTTCCCATCAGAATGGCTGTCGGGACCAACGAGCACGTCCAAAACGTTTATGGGCCCCGAAACAACATCAAATGTATTTTCTTGGGGATTTGAACCTGCGACTCAACCCACTCCCAAAGCACTAGTCGAAACCACAGAGCCCGATAAGCCAACTTTTTTTTGGGGAGCGACACAATTTTCAAGATATTAACATTGCAATCGATCCCACGGGAATATAAACAAGCAGGGTTATTGGATTTTGCCAGCATATAGTTCCATATTTCCAACATAACCACTACTGCGGGCAATGGAAGTGAAAAACCCACAGTTTGACAGACAGGGGCAAATCAAGAGCCACAAGAAATGTGAGCATTGAGAGCGTGAGGATTTAACCCATTAAGACCTGGAACGCATCTGTGCCAATTTTTTGATTTGAGCTAAAAAGCATTATTTTACACTTTGGGCTATTCAAAAATAGCAGATATACAAGCTCATAGCGCGGCACCGAGTGCCGCGCTACGAGCTTGTAGATCTGCTATTTTTTTTAAATCGTGAAAATGTGTGCAAATCTTTGATATATATATATATTCTTTTAAAGCAAACATTAACTCAAATCTTCGCTTCTGGGGGTCCCTGGTACAAAGTATTTTCAGATGGGGGTCCGCGGCCAAATACATATCATTTTGGGGGTCCTTGACATGAAAAAGTTTGAAAACCACTGACATAGAAACATACGTTTTTCAGAAAACCGTTTAGGATTTAGAAGACATTTTGCAGAATCGGAACCTCAGGCCTCAATGGGTTAAAAGGATCCCAATGGAAGAAAGGCACAGGCCTTTAAAAAAATATATATATTTCAGGGCGTCTGGGTGGCGCAGGGGTAAAGTTCCTGCCCGCCCACCGTGGAGACCGCGGGGTTCAAATCCTCCACGGTGCAATCCGGCTTGGCAGGGGCGTTCCAACCGAAACTAGAATTGCCCGCGTTTGTGGGTGGGGGGGAAAGACGTTCCGGGGAAGGTTGATCTCTGATTGGTGCGCTAACGACTCCTACAGGTTGGCCAGGTGCGCCTGTAGTGTTTAGCAGGGGGGAGTTTCACCCCCTCCCGATGAAAATCCTTCAATGTCAGCTGAAAAGAAGCGGCTGTTGTGACTAGCCTGGAAACCAGACGAATCTGCCTCAGCAGATTTTGGTCTGGCACCGCTCAGCAGTTTTGATTTCGTCGACTAAAACTATGACGAAAAATGTTCGTCGATAAAAACTAAATAAAAACTAAGCTATCTTGACTAAAACTAAGACTAAATATATTGACAATTTTGTAAAAAATAAAAACTAGACTAAAATGTTAGAGAGAGACTAGCGGATTTTATGGTTGGTTGCGCTAGGGTGTGCATGCTGAAAATAGCCGATCTACAAGCTTGTAGATCGGCTATTTTCAGCATGCAACCGAGTGTAAAATCAGCCATTACGACGCCATCAAGACCCGCCAAAACACACTTTAGTCGACTAATTCAACTATAGATTTAGTCGACCATAATCTTATGATATTTTGTCGACTGAAACTAGACAAAAACGTAAACATTTCAGATGACTAAAATATGACTAAAACTAAATGGAATTTTATTCAAAAGACTACGACTAAAACTAAATCAAAATTTGCTGTCAAAATCAACACTACCGCTCAGTTGTGATTGGCTTTCACTCCCTCCGAAGTAGTGAGGGACCAGTATGCAAACATGGGGCGGGTTTTGTCACCAGAGGCATTTTTTTAATTCGCCCCTTGGAAATGCAGGTTCCATCACACAGAGATTCCAGACTAATATCTACGCAGTGATATTAGTCTGTCTGGCCATGCCAGGCTAGCTGTTGACATCATCAACATGTATCAGAGGAGAGACGTGGTTGTCTACACTCCAAACAAGTAGAGGTCAGCAGTGACAGGGTCTACATGGAGGAATTGGTAACTGAAAGATCTAAATTGGGAGAAAATGTAAAAAAGTAAATAAAAAAAAGAAGAAAGGTCATACAATCTTTTTGGCAGTGGAGAACCCATTAAGACCTGAAGCCGATTCTAAATGTCTCCTAAATCCCAACAGTTTTCGGAAAAACGTATGTTTCTATATCATCAGTGGTGCTCAAACTTTTTCATGTCAAGGACCCCCAAAATGATATGTATTTGTTCCAGGGACCCCCAGAAGCAAAGATTTGAGTTAAAAATGTTAGCTTTAAAAATATATATATTCAAATATTTGCACATATTTTCACTTTTTTTCAAAAATAGCAGATCTACAAGCTCATAGCGCGGCACTCTATGCGCTTGTATATCTGCTATTTTTGAATAGCCAAAGTGTAAAATAATGCTTTTTAGCTCAAATCTAAAAATGACACAGATGCGTTCCAGGTCTTAAAGGGTTAATGTTAACTGCTTGGTATAGGAGTGAGAAATGGAAACATTACAAGGTGCATCCCGTCTCCTTTGAAGGGAAAGACCAATTGAAGGTCAAAACAAACAACTATCCATCTATATTCATGTAGTGACATATTTGAACGTTATTCTCTTGATGGTTATCATATAGCGTGCAGGCCTGAACAGATGGAAAGCTACATGTTCCAAGTAATATTTTAATTAATTTCCAATGAAAGAATTTCCATCAATCTATTCCAATTCAATGAATCATTCTTTCTTTTTTTTCCTCTGTACCTCTACGCACCCCTTGATGGTTTTAAAAGTATTTTACTGCAGTAAAGAGTACGGAGTGCATGTGTGTCTATAGGGGCAGGCTTAAGTGTACACACTTCAGGGGAGGAGTATGCACAACTTCTGGCGATACAGTAGGCGATAAATATGGTTCAGAAGTGTATGGGAGGACAGCGTGTGTGTGTGTGTGCAGTGGTGTAAAAAGTACTCAAATGTTTTACTTAAGTAAAAGTATCAATACTGCAATGTAGCAGTACTCTGTTACAAGTAAAAGTCTGGAATTCTAAATTTACTTGAGCAAAAGTACGAAAGTATTGGTATCAAAATGTACTTAAAGTACCAAAAGTAAAAGTATTAAAATGTTTGAAAATAGCAGATCTACAAGCTCACAACGCGTCGCGATGCGACGCGTTGTGAGGTATAAAATAGGGCTAAAGTGGTTAATGTATGTTTTATAATGTAATCATTTATATCTCTTGATAGTTAGGAACTAGTAAAAGTAAAAGTACCGAAAATTGGAAATACTCCAGAAAAGTAAAAATTCCTCAAAAGTGTACTTAAGTACAGTACTTGAGTAAATGTACTTAGTTACTTTACACCACTGTGTGTGTGTGTGTGTGTGTGTGTGTGTGTGTGTGTGTGTGTGTGTGTGTGTGTGTGTGTGTGTGTGTGTGTGTGTGTGTGTGTGTGTGTGTGTGTGTGTGTGTGTCTCTCTGTTAGTCTCTGTTAACCCATTAAGACCGGGAACGCATCTGTGTCATTTTAAGATTTCTTTGGCTATCCGCGCTATGAGCTTGTAGATCTGCTATTTTTGAAAAATCCTGGCACAAAAATATGTTTGGAGACAGGGGGTCCGCAGTCAAAAATAATCATTTTGGGGGTCCTTGACATGAAAAACTATGAGCGCTGTGAGCTTTTAGAACTGCTATTTTTTGAAAAATCGTGAAAATGTGTGAAAATCTTTAAATATATATATTTTTAAAGCGAACATTTGTAAAAAAATATGTTGTACCAGGGAAACCCAGAAGCAAAGATTTGAGTTACAAATGTTCGCTTTAAAAAATATATATATTCAAAGATTTTTCAAAAATAGCAGATCTACAAGCTCGTAGCGCGGCACTCGGTATGAGCTTGTATATCTGCTATTTTTGAATAGCCCAAAGAAATCTAAAAATGACACACAGATGCGTTCCCGGTCTTAAAGGGTTAATTATGGAAGATAATTCTAACATTGAATGGAGCGTGGTAAAGGAGACATCTGACACATGTGGTAGGGAGTTTTTTTGTGTGCAATGAATGTGTCATTCTTTCAGAGGAATCTAATCACTGGTCTGTAACGATTCACTCTAAGTTGTGGTTGCCGTTTCCATTAATAGTAATGACCTAAGCTCGTATGGTGACTATCTTTGACTCACCTGATGCGTCACACTAGGACAGGCTTGTGTGGTATAGTGTGGGATTTGATTTTCCAAAGCAACTCAATTCAGAATTTTGTCAAGTGTTCAACCACTTGAACCCTACAGCATTGGTTCTCAAAGTGGGGTCCGGGGACCCCCGGGGGTCCTTGAGGGAGTTCCAGGGGGTCCCCAGCTAAATGATAGATAGTTAGGAACCAAATGGACCCTTATGGTAAATGGTGCATTTATATAGCGCTTTTATCGAAAGCGCTTTACATTGATTGTGCCATTCACCCATTCATACACACATTCATACACCGATAGCGGAGGAAACCATGCAAGGCACCAACCTGCTCATCGGGAGCAATTAGGGGTTCAGCGTCTTGCTCAAGGACACTTCGACACTAACTCTGGGGGGATCGAACTGGGAACCTTTCGGTTTCCAGTTCACTCTACCCGGCCACTCTACCCCTGAGCCACTGCCGCCCTAATTAACCATGATTTTACTATATAAATTGGGGTAGCAGAGATAGAAATGCCATTAAATGGGGGTCCGTAGCCTAATAATGCATGTCAAATTGGGGGCCCTTAAAATTAAAATGGTTGCTGCTAGAGCTGTAAAAAATCTTCTCTTATGGGGGTCCCAGGCATATCTTTTCAAATGGGGGTCCGCGGGCTAATAAATGTTAATTTGGGGGTCCTTGACATGAAAAAGTTTGAGAACCACTGGCCTACAGTATACTATACTTTGTTGCCCGGTGTCCCCGAGGGGTCTATACTAGGCCCCTACTTGTAGATTGGAATTGTTGACGAATGTTCGCCTCAGAATAGGGACGCTAGGCTTCAGAGTATGGTTTTATTTGTACAAATAGTCAATTATACCTCCTAACAGTAGTAGTATTAGCAGTAGTGGTACAGCAGTATGTTTTCTTCATTTTTAGAACACAAACAGAGGGAGCGCATTACAACCTGGAAGCAGCGCGATGTGGCATAGAGATCTGGGTTAGCATGATGGGCTGTCTGCACTGTATAATAATAGCAGGACTTCCCGGCTCGCAGAACCAGTGGCTCTCTCTCTCTCTCTCTGCGAGCAGCTGTGCTGGGGACCCCTACAACACACACGTTTTTTTTCTTCCCCCCGGTCCAGGCCATTTGGGCAACACAGGCAGTGTTTTGGTAGAGGTCCGTCCTGTGAGTGACGGAGTACCGCAGGGTTCCTGCCGTGGGTCCCCTGTACTTTGCTGACCTCACGAACACGGTGTTGGTTGTGCGCTGGCTGTGGGCGGGCAGCGTGCCCCCAAAGCTCCCCCCCAAAGACCGCAGTTTTTTTTCCATCCCTCGCTCACCGCCAAATTATAACCCTCGGCCGGGGCACACCACCACCATACCCCCCCTCCGCCCCCCCCCACGACACACACACACACACACACACACACACACACACACACACACACACACACACACACACACACATACGTACACACAGCTGTCTGAGGGAGAGGCTGGAGGCAGCTTTAGGAGGTTTGGGTAGCCCTAGACAGCTAGAATACACAGGGAGAGTGTGCGTCACTGTGTGTGTGTGTGTGTGTGTGTGTGTGTGTGTGTGTGTGTGTGTGTGTGTGTGTGTGTGTGTGTGTGTGTGTGTGTGTGTGTGTGTGTGTGTGTCAGCATGCCTCTGGCACCAGCTCAGAAGGAAACGTCATGCGTACGAGAAGGGTAAAGGGGGAGAGAGAGAGAGAGAGAGAGAGAGAGTGTGACGGAGACAGAAAAAAAGGACAGACAGAGGGTGCCGGTGCTGGAAGGAGAAAGAGAAGGTGACCTTGGCCCCCGAAAGCGTGAGGACAATGTATTAGCAATGGTCCAGTGGTGGAAAAAGTACTCAAATGTTTTACTTAAGGGAAAAGTATCACTACTGCAATGCAGAAGTACTCCGTTACAAGTAAAAAGTACGGAATTCAAAATGTACTTGAGTAAAAGTACAAAAGTATTGGTATCAAAATGTACTTAAAGTACCAAAAGTAAAAGTACTAAAATGTTTGAAAATAGCCTAGGTATAAAATAGGGCTAAAGTGGTAAATGTATGTTTTATAATGTAATAATTTATATCTGCAAAGTAACTAGTAACTTAAGTTTTCAAATAATTGTAGTGGAGTAAGAGTACAATATTTGCCTCCGAGATGTAGTGGAGTAGAAGCAAAAGTATGGACAATTGTAAATACTCCAGTAAAGTAAAAGTACCTCAAAATTGTATTTAAGTACAGTACTTGAGTAAATGTACTTAGTTACTTTTCACCACTGGCAATGGACGAATGACATTGAAAGCAATGTCAGGATCACGCTCGATGTAAAATCCCGTGTCACGGCTCGGGTCTTTGTTTTGTGGGTGTCCCGAATTTCTAGTCTGAGGGATCAATCAATAAAGCCTTCTGTATCTTTCTCTGAAATCACTGAATGGGAGTACTTATCCTAAGCAATGAGCCGAATAAGCTTTTTTGGAGAAGTGACAAAATGCACGTTGAGTTTTGCCAAAAAAAAGGATTACATCATCAGACGCTAGGCTGTTGCAACCAGCTTGAAGGAAGAGAGCAAACAAAAACTTCTGCTCAATTCAATAAGATGATATACATACAGTATGCATTTCCAAATGCCAGGCCATGCCATTTATGACAGACTACTGTTATCAGCATGAATGCATACATACACCCATCAGGAAACTAAACGATTAAATGAAAATTAAACGACAGGATAACATTTTTCAGCTGCAAATGTAAGATTTTAATCGTGTTTCACAGGTCTCTCTCTCTTTCTCTCTGTCTGCCTCCCTCCTTCTCCTCCCACACGCAGCCTTGGCCCATTAACGTTTGGACCATAAAAGACCCCACACCAAAGGAAGTGGGCCACAGGCGCTCATGTGGGCCGCCCGCCGCCGCACGCTGCAGAGGGGGAACCTTGAACACCAAGGTTATTACAACAGGCAGGGTGATCACATGGTGCCTGCACTCACCCCCTCCCCATCTCCCCATCTTAACCCATTAAGACCTGGAACGCATCTGTGTCATTTTTTTATTTGAGCCTAAAAAGCATTATTTAACATTTTGGCTATTTTTGAAAAATCGTGAAAATGTGTGCAAATATTTGAATATTGTTTAAAGCGAACATTTTTAACTCTATTCTTTGCTTCTGGGGGTCCCTGGAACAATATATTTTGAGATGGGGGTCCGCGGCCAAATACATATCATTTTGGGGGTCCTTGAGATGAAAAAGTTTGAGCACCACTGATATAGAAACATAGGTTTTTTCAGAAAACTGTTAGGATTTAGAAGACATTTGTAGAATCGGCTTCAGGTCTTAATGGGTTAAATAGAAGAAGAAAATTATAATACTCCTTGCTCAGCATTACATTTAAAAGGCAGACAGAGATAGAGTAACTGTCTCTTTGAAAACTGCTGGCGTCATCACCCCCCCCCCCCCCCTCTCTCCGAATAACGACCCGACATGTAGCGGAATAAAAAGCCACAGCGATCAATTAGAGAGCTGATGCGAGGGGAAACCAGGGGTTTTAAGAGGGTCTAATTGAGCGTGAATCAGGGGATGTGTACGTGGAGGCCCTTCGCTTATAATTACGGGGAGGGGAGAGTTTACGACCCGTTGCCGTAGCTACAGGACATCCTGCACTGTCCGGGGTCCCGGGGTCCGCCATCCAAACCTCTGGCCCTCTCTCTCTCTCTGTTCATTTAACTCTGAGCCGGAACAAATGTAAACCAAAAGGGACCCGTGAGGGTCCATTTGGTTTACATTTGTACGCGCTCAGAGTTACAAATGGATACATCAACTTCTAAATTAGGCTTTTACTGAGTACCATATCATGAGTGATCCCTCCACAAAGCGGTAAAACAGTGTTGTTTGGTAGTGTTTGGCCTACATAGCAACAGGTGCGCCTGCATCAAGTGAGTGTACGTTGAAGATCAAGCACTGGCTGTGAGCCTGTGTGTGAGTGTTTGTTTGTGTGTGTGTGTGTGTGTTTGTTAATGCGCGCATGTATTTGTACGTTTGGTAAGTAGTTGTGTGTAGTGTAGTGTGTGTGTGTGTGTGTGTGTGTGTGTGTGTGTGTGTGTGTGTGTGTGTGTGTGTGTGTGTGTGTGTGTGTGTGTGTGTGTGTGTGTGTGTGTGTGCGTGTCATTTTTATCAATTAGAACTTTGTGAACAAACGGAACAACATGATGCATAATGGCCATGATCTCATTTTAGTAAGTGGATTTTTTGCCATGATTTTATGTTCTGTTTACTATGTGTGTGTGAGTCTGTGCATATTTACAAGGGCAACAGGAATGTGATCATGAACAGGGAGAGGGGGGAAAAGCAACAGCCAGAAAACAGGAAGAAAGCAGGAAAACAGTAATCTCCCATAAAATATAAATAGAGAATTGAATATCTAGATTAAAAAGTGAGTCCCTCCCTCTCTCTCTCTTGTGTGTGTGTGTGTGTGTGTGTGTGTGTGTGTGTGTGTGTGTGTGTGTGTGTGTGTGTGTGTGTGTGTGTGTGTGTGTGTGTGTGTGTGTGTGTGTGTGTGTGTGTGTGTGTGCGCGCGTGCGTGTGGGGCAGACAGTGAGAAAGTGTGTGTCATGTACGTAATGCTTTGGGAAGGACCTGCTAAGCCTCGGAGAGTGCATACCTCTTTTCTCATCAGACAACCTGGGGCCAACACCAATCCTCCTCAACATGAAGGTAAGCTCTGAATCTCACACGCATGCACGCAACCGAGTCCATGCACACATGCATACACACACTCGAAAGTACACGCACGCACGCACACACACACACACACAAAGATCGTGTTTTCCAAGAACACAGATTTTTGGACACAGCTCTTTTCTAATGAGATTACCGCTTTCCTGGCTTTCTATGATCCTGAACGCATCGTTGGCACATACACTCGTATATGTACGTACATACCGCACAGATAGAGACGAGCATACATACCACACAGATAGAGGAGTATATGCACGCACATGCACACACCCACCCACTCACTCTCTCTCTTTCTCTCTCTCTCACACACACACACACACACACACACAGTGGTGGAAAAAGTACTCAAATTCTTTACTTAAGTAAATGGACCAATACTGCAATATAGAAATACTCGGTTACAAGTAAAAGTCCAGAATTCAAAATTTGCTTCAGTAAAAGTACAAAAGTATTGGCATCAAAATGTACTTAAAGTACCAAAAATAAAAGTACTAAAATATTTGAAAATAGCTGATCTACAAGCTCACAACGCGTCGCGATGCGACGCGTTGTGAGCTTGTAGATCGGCTATTTTCAAATAGCCTTGGTATAAAATAGGGCTAAAGTGGTTAATGTATGTTTCATAATATCATAATTTATATCTGAAAAGTAACTAGTAACTAAAGTTTTCAAATAATTGTAGTGGAGTAAAAGTACAATATTTGCCTCCGAGATGTAGTGGAGTAGAAGTAAAAGTATTGGAAATTGGAAATACTCAAGTAAAGCACAAATGCCTCAACATTTTACTTAAGTGCAGTACTTAAGTAAATGTACTTAGTTACTTTCCACCACTACACACACAGACACACAGCGTCATTCTCACTGCTAAGATGGCAACAGCCAGAAACAATCTCGGTGCTTGCGTCCAGTAAAGCCAGAAAGCCTGCATGAAAAACCCATTGAAAATGAGCTCCGCTGGCAGTGGGCCGCAAACAGACCCATCTCAGACCTTCCCACAGACACAGATTTATTTTTTAACTCTGTTCCCACTAATTACACCTCCTATCGTCTTGGCAGCGCTCTACAGCTTATGCCATTTCTCACAGATAAGTGGACGGGACACAGATATTTCATCCACCGGGATTTCTTTTTTATGTACATCCTTCTGCGAGCACACTCACGCACGCACACACACACACACACACACACACACACAGAGAGAGAGGTTGATGAAGCAGGTGTTGGCGTAGTCATGCTGATAAGAGTTAAGGAGAGCTCCTCTCCAAATGTTATCCGTCCCCCACAAGGTTCTCTAGTCACTTAAACCATTAAGACCTGAAGCCGATTCTACAAAATGCAATGTCTTCTAAATCCCAACAGTATTCTGAAAAAAACGTATGTTTCTATATCAGTGGTGCTCAAACATTTTCATATCAAGGACCCCTAAAATTATATATATTTGGCCACGGACCCCCATCTCAAAATGTGTTGTTCCAGGGACCCCCAGAAGCAAAGATTTGAGTTAAAAATATTCGCTTTAATTCTTTAAAAGAATATATACATTCAAAGATTTGCACACATTTTCACGATTTTTCAAAAATAGCAGATCTACAAGCTCGTAGCGCATAATAGCCAAAGTGTAAAATAATGCTTTTTTTTAGCTCAAATCAAAAAATTACACAGATGCGTTCCAGGTCTTAAAGGGGAAATCCACCCATTTTCAATATTTAACTATGTCATTAATATAGCATAAAGGAGTTGTGTGGAAATAAGAAAAAAATAAAAAAATAAATAACATTGCAAAAAAATTTAACATTGCAAAAAAATTAACATTGCAAATTACACTGTGATGACTCATCATGGTGTAATTTGCAATGTTAATTTTTTTGCAATGTTAAATTTTTTTGCAATGTTATTTTTTTTTTTAAATTTTTCTTATTTCCACACAACTCCTTTATGCTATATTAATGACATAGTTAAATATTGAAAATGGGTGGATTTCCCCTTTAATGGGTTAATGCTTTCATCTCCTTCCTTTGGTTTAGTGGCGACTAAATCGCGCTCAATATAGTGGGGGTGGGGGACTATGTGGGATGAAATCAAGTATGAGTGGTAGACCATAAGCTGAAGAATGTGACTGAATATTCAGAACTGTTAGATGTACATTAGTTTCTTTAGGTTTTTACGTCATGATATCCTTGTTGAAATGCCTTGTGACAACAAGCCAGTTTTCTCAAATAAATCTCAATATAGATGATTTGTCTTTTTTGGGGGCTTTTCACCTCTGTTTTGACGGGACAGTGGAGAGAGACCGGAAACGGGGGAAGAGAGTCGAGGAGTGACATGCAGCAAATCCGTTGCCAGGTTCGCAGTGGTGGAAAGTAGCTAAGTACATTTACTTAAGTACTGTGCTTAAGTAAAATGTTTGGGTATTTGTACTATATATATTCAATATTTCCAATTTCCAATACTTTTACTTCTACTCCACTACATCTTGGATCCAAATATCGTACTTTTACTCCACTACAATTATTTGACAACATTAGTTACTAGTTACTTTGTAGATTTTGTTACAAAACATACATTAACCACTTCAGCTCTGTATACATTTCTGCCATTTGAAAATAGCCAATCTACAAACTCACAATGCGTCGCGATGCGACGCATTGTGAGCTTGTAGATCTGCTATTTTCAAAAGATGTTTATACATTTGAAAACTTGATCTTCATAATGAGTACTTTTACTTTTGGTACTTTAAGTACATTTTGATGCCAACACTTTTGTACTTTTACTCAAGTACATTTTGAATTAGGGACTTTTACTTGTAACGGAGTATTTCTATATTGCAGTATTGCTACTTTTACTTAAGTAAAATATGCGAGTACTTTTTCCACCACTGCAGGTTCGGGAATCAAACCCCAGGATACGCTGTCAGGCATCAAAGCCTGACAGCGGTACATGACTTAACCACTAGGCCATCGGTGTCCCACATAAATCTCAATGAAATATCGCGAATATATATAATATCTTTGTAAGTGACACTGTAATTGGGAGCATAGAACAACACGTATTGTCATTTATATTCAGTTTCTTCACACATCCGTTAGGCCAGTGGTTCTCAAACTTTTTCATGTCAAGGACCCCCAAATTGACACTTATTAGCCCGCGGACCCCCATTTGAAAAGATATGCCATGGCCCCCCCCATAAGAGAAGATTTGTACGGCTCTAGCAGTGATTTTCAACAATTTTTTATTTCAAGGACCCCCAGTTTGACATGCATTAGGCTATACGGACCCCCATTTAATGGCAATACTATCTCTGGGACCCCAATTTATATTGTAAAATCTATGTTAATTTAATTCTGAGAGTGGGTTCCATTTGTACGCTCTCAGAATTACAGACCCATAAGGGTCCATTTGGTGCCTAACTATCTATCATTTGGCTGGGGACCCCCTGGAACTCCCCTCAAGGACCCCTGGGGGTCCCCGGACCCCACTTTGAGAACCACTGCGTTAAGGCACACATGCACAGTAAAATCCTCAGTCTTCATTTATCCATTTGTAACTCTTGAGCGTGTACAAACGTAACCAACGCTCAGAGTTAAATCAACACGAAGGGTTTTACCGTGCACATTCATGGGAGGGGGTCAGTGACACCGCCGAAACTCCCGACAGACATGTGCACGTTGGCCGCTGTGAGCGCCGGCCGCCGCACCTGTGATAGTGTGTGTGTGTGTGCTCACAGGAACAGGCTCTCTAATCATCAGGCCTGCCATCTATACCGCGCCGCTGTGTCCTCTCTGCTGGAGTTTACCAAACGCTAATTACCGTTACAGGCTAATTCCTAGATTTCCCCTGGTTTGGGACTGGGACTAATTAGTGAGAGCTCTGGAAGTTAGGTCTGACCACCGGCGGGGAGATTCATGCACACTGTCAACCTCATCCCAGCCCTCTGAAGAGAGAGGGGTGTGCCAAGGCCTGTTTGGAAGAAAATATAGACCCCGTGTGTTTGGAAGGTGTGCTGCTCGCCAAAAACCAGACAACAAGAGGTTAACTGTGGCAGAGCTCTAAAGGCTTTCCCCTGCATTCACAAAAAAAGTAGGAGCAGGGGAGAGAGAGAGAGTGAGAGAGTAAAACAGACACACACACACACACACACACACACACACACACACACACACACACACACACACACACACACACACACACACACACACACACACACACACACACACACACACACACACACACACACACACACACACACACACACACACACACACACACACACACACACACACACACACACACACACACACTTCAAAGCCCTGTCATCTGGCGCTGCGGAGAGCTGGTTTGAATTAAGTTTAATTCTCCTCCTCTCTCTTCTTTCCAAGTTCATGGCGAAAGAGGGAGTGAAAGGAAAGGGGGGAGGAGAGCGAGAGAGAGAGAGAGAGAGAGAGAGAGAGCGAGAGCGAGAGCGAGAGAGAGAGAGAGAGAGAGAGCGAGAGACTTGTGCTTCTGGTTTTCATTAGGGCCAATTTTCTTATCTTTTTTCTCCCTGCTTTCTTGAGGCTCAGGCTTGATCCCTTGCAAATGCAACGTGGCACAGGCCAGTGCAGGAATGGGAAGGTGCTGGCCGCAAGGCACGCATCCCCTCCCAAAGAGAGAGGGGGAGAGAGAGAGAGAGAGGGGGGGGGGGACCACAACAGACGGATAAACAGTGTGGTTGGAGGATGAGGAGAAAAAAAAAGGTTGTGTATCAGTGTATCGCCTGATTTATGCATGGCTGTGTGCTGTGTCGTGCAGCGACTAGCTTGTAGATCGGCTATTTTCCCGATGCACGAAACCAGGGCATACATATAAATCAGGCGTATGAGTGCACGTTGTGTGTGTGTGTGTGTATGTCTGGATGTGTGTACGCGCGTGTGCGTGTCGGTGTGTGCGTGATGTGGAGCACACGTGTGTGTGTTGCAGAATTATCCATGCATTCACGTGCGTGTGTGTGTGTGTGTGTGTGTGTGTGTGTGTGTGTGTGTGCAGTGGTGTAAAGTAACTTAGTACATTTACTCAAGTGCTGTACTTAAGTACAATTTTGAGGTACTTTCACTTTACTGGAGTATTTCCAATTGTCTGTACTTTTACTTCTACTCCACTACATCTCAGAGGCAAATATTGTACTTTTACTCCACTACAATTATTTGAAAACTTTAGTTACTAGTTACTTTGCAGATATAAATTATTACATTATAAAACATACATTAATCACTTTAGACCTATTTTATACCTAGGCTATTTGAAAAAAGCTGATCTACAAGCTCACAACGCGTCGCGATGCGACACATTGTGAGCTTGTAGATCTGCTATTTTCAAACATTTTAGTACTTTTGCTTTTAGTACTTTAAGTACATTTTACATTTTTACTTTTACTGTGTGTGCGTGTGTGTGTGTGTGTGTGTGTGTGTGTGTGTGTGTGTGTGTGTGTGTGTGTGTGTGTGTGTGTGTGTGTGTGTGTGTGTGTGTGTGTGTGTGTGTGTGTGTGTGTGCGCGTGCGCGTGCGCGCACATGTGTGTGTGTGTGTCTGTGTCTGCATGGCAGATCTATGAGCTGTGAGACAAGGCCAGGGTTGTCCCGTGGGGCCCATTACTCATCAGAACCTGGGGGGATGGATGACGCCACGGTCTGAGGTGACACTGAGGAACTCCTGGGCTCTTTTCATCTCCTTCGCTCCGTCCCCGTTTCCCTCGCTCCCATAATGCAGAGGTTGATAACATGACTTACGGTGTACATGTCTAAAACAACATGCAAGCCACATGTGTCATGTAAACTCAGACAGACGTGCACGCAGGTGCACTCGTATTATATGTAGGTGAGGATGCAAACATCTGTGTGTTCACCGGCATATATGTTTTTTTTTACCAATTAAAAAGCAAAGTGTTTCAAGAATTTTAGGGCTTAGATCAAGGAGCTCTGCGCTTCAGACAATATGTCTCGTGCCAACATGGATCACTTGGAGTCAACATTTTGTCAAGTGACTGAGGCAGAAGTAGTGACTAGTCAGCAGCAAAATGATTTTTCTAAGTTGTCATTTTGCAATCAAAAACCTGTTAACAGTAGATCCCTGCAGCAAAAGAAATCCTTAAATCTGCCCAATAGTAATCACCGTTATACTTTGACGAAAGATTAAGAGCAGTTTCTTCATTAATACATTTCTTTCTGAAGATTATGTTGACAATTAGTGCCCAGTTAAATTAACTGAATGAGATATTTGACAGTGGATGTTCTCTGGAGCCAATACCTGCTCGGGGACAGTGAAAATACTGTATATTGGGGATGGTTTTGGTTTATTGGAAGCTACTGCAGAAGCAAGGCTTCAATCATCATTATTGTAGCTTCAGTGTGGAGGGCTACAGTAAGTGAAAGGCAAGCTACAGTAGGTTATTAGCTACTACCACATTAAAGGCCCTCGCCTTTAAAGTGCAATCTCCTGCAGACGATACACACAAGGTCTTGGTACAATGCAGGAAGAGGTCTTCTAAGTTAAAAAAGCAGGCGGTATTTCAATTACAATAGGAGTTCTGGAAGCATTCGCAAAAGTCTGAGCTTTTAGAATGTTGTACTAAGGCAATACTATGAGATGACACGCTACAGTAAATGCATTTCCCAACTAGGAGTCACTGCCAGCATATGCCTCATAGATTTTATCTGCTCGTAATTTATCTAAACGCAGAATGATACCTACAGTACTTTAAAAAAAGAGAAAAGAAAACACAAACAACTTTACAGCCTCATTTGGATGGGTTTTTCACGATAACTCCTGCTTCAGAACGCTGGCCGCCTCTCAGCTTGGGAGGGTCAGTGATAGTCATAGTTTTCCCAACGTACTCGTTGAGCTGTCAGGATTTCCCCAATAAAACCATGTTGATTTACATTAACATTCAAGGTATTTAGCTCAAAGCTCTAATCCACAAAGGCTTATAATAATGAGTAGGCAGGCATGGGGGTCAGCGTCTTGCTTGAGGACAATTCCATAGGGCACGGGGGCTGTTGTGGGCAATTTAAAACCTGAGAACCTCTCTCTAACCAATACAGTAGGGTTGCCGTGATGCAACCATGATCAACCGTGCACTTTTTAAGCACAGTGTAAGACTGACAAATGAATAAGATGATGCTACACCATTTCATTTTCATGGCATGGCTGTGCATCTGTACTGTACGTACATCTGTCCCCTTAACCCATTGAGACCTGAAGCCGATTCTACATGTCTCCTAAATCTCAACAGTTTTCTGAAAAACGTATGTTTCTATATCAGTGGTGCTGAATCTTGTTCATGTCAAGGACCCCCAAAATGATATGTATTTGGCCGCGGACCCCGATAAAAATATTTTGTTCCAGGGACCCCCAGAAGCAAAGATATGAGTTAAAAATGTTATATATATATATATATATATATTCAAAGATTTGGACACATTTTCAAGATTTTTCAAAAATAGCAGATATACAAGCTCGTAGCGCGGCACTCGGTGCCGCGCTATGAGCTTGTATATCTGCTATTTTTGAATAGCCAAAGTGTAAAATAATGCTTTTTAGCTCAAATCTAAAAATGACACAGTTCCAGGTCTTAATGGGTTAACTAATACAGTGCCATTGACGTCACGTTTTTATAAGCCCAGAGTGCCAATGACGTCACGAAAAAAATAATAAAAAAAAGTAAAAAGTTAATAAAAAACATTTAAAAAAAAGAAAAGAAAAAAATCAGAACCCAAGATATGATGATTTGAAGATTTGCTGCTCCATTCACTTCTTGTTTAACTTCTTACTGAAAAAGGCTGTATCTCGGCTCCTAAGCACTTTTTTTTTACAATGTATTTTTGGCCTTGGCACAGGGGTGATAAAGCCAGAAATAAGTTTTGCACTGAATGAGTTAAAAGGTAGACCAATCACAGCACATGCTGCTATATGCATGATGTCATGAAACAGAACCTCCTCTGGCCATGAACGCCTTAACAGTGTCTTTTGAAGTAAAAAAAGTGAGTGTGAAAGTTCGGTCGTAGTTCAAAATCTACATTTGCAAACATCTTACGGTAGTTACACCAACATTGTTCTTGTGGAGAACTTTTGGTGTATTTACAAAAATCTCTATTTAGATTTGGCAAAATGAGGCATAGCGCTTTGCCTTGATGAAACAACAACTATTACCGCAACAACGCAGTAGTTATGATTCTTGTGTAAATAATCCCTTACAATTATGTACAGTATGTTTGTTTTTTTTCCAAACAATTTTGTAACCCATATTTTCACCCAGTGCCAATTGCCTATGTAATCCTGGGAGCTACTCTCCCACTGCCAGCCTAGGGAGAGAGCAGTGTATATAGAGTATATACCACCCTGTGTGTTGCACATAGCTTCAGCGTTGGCTCATAAATCCCACCCTAAGTGTGACATAGTTTATGTGACTTGTCAGAGGAAGAGGTGCACGTGGACATCAGAGAGGGCATCATGAGGATGACATGGGGGGCAGTGAGAGGATGAAGAGCAACGCAGCCGTCTGGGCTTCATTAACGGGCCAAGGTGTGCTTCCGGCCGGTTGGGGGAGGGGGAGGGGGGGGCTTTGCGTGCCGACGGCGGGCCAGTCGACATTGGCCTGTCGGGTCTGCAAACGGGGCCAGATGGACACACAGACACACGGGCTCATCTTCAAAGAAGGCTGGAACCAATCCAGACCTGCTCCATACCATATGGTGGGGTAGGGCATGACTGTATGAACAGCACTGCCATGTGTGTCTGAGTGTGAGTGTGAGTGTGAGTGTGTGTGTGTGAGTGTGAGTGTGAGTGTGAGTGTGAGTGTGAGTGTGTGTGTGTGTGTGTTACGTGTACATCTCTGGGGCGAGCGCATGCCTGTTTTAGCATGCTTGTATGCATATGTGTGTGTGTCTTGCACACGTGCGTGTCTGTCTGTCTGTCTGTTTGAGGTTATAAATAGCACCCAGACAGCGGACCTAATAGAATTCAGACACTGGGCATTAGATAGGGAACAGTCTGCCTACTAAACGGTCACAGCCAGGTCATGTTTTACTACACATCATATATTACGTACTCATTTCTTTTTTTCCCCACACAGAATGGCTCTGTGACAAAAAGGAAATACCCAGAATGCTACTATTCCTTTGGTTCTACCCACATCAAATGGGATTCACGGCACATCCTAAACTCTGAGCTATTGTTGACTCACTTAAAAGACCTACTGTGACATACAGTACAGTCAGACTGCATGTGGGTTATTATCGCAGTGCTCAGATAATTGTCCATATCCACAAGAAGGCCATTTAGCCCTTACACCAGATTCGTGGGGTCAACCCACAGAACTTCAGATCAAAAAAATGCCACAAGGCCTTCAGGCTTACCTGAAGGCCGCCAGGTACTCGACATCGCCCATGGGAGGGTCCAGTCCTCCGGTGAACGCCATGTTAACGTTGAACCCCATGCCTGCTCCATTGCCCACCTTGAGCGCGCGCGCACACACACACACACACACACACACACACACACACACACACACACACACACACACACACACACACACACACACACACACACACACACACACACACACACACACACACACACACACACACACACACACACACACACACACACACACACACACACACTTTGATCAGTGATGCATATACATAGAATAATGCCTAAATACTCCATCACTGAACTGATCTTCAAGGTAAATTTGATAAATTATAAATAAATGAATAAACTGTTGCAGAGGAGCTTGGTAGAAGTTAATGGAATTGTTGCCACCTATCTTGTGTCTAATCACAGTTCACAAATTACATGTTAACTGCCAGTTAAAAGGTTGGTTTTGAATGCAAATACTCCAATTCAAATTCTGAATATGTTTTTTTAACAGCTTAAAGGGCATTGACTTATCACTTTTTGTAACATCGACAGATCCCTCTCTCCTCACCTCGTCAGGGGCTCCACTGCCAGGGAAGAAGTTTCCGTCATCATAGCGATGGAGCGACAGGTAGAGGATGTTAGGATTACTGTAGAAGGCCTGCTGGGTGCCATTACCATGGTGAACATCCTAGCAACCAGTAAAGATGAGTTAGAAGTGAGCTACAGTAGTAGGAAAAAAAGTTTTGTTACAAACCACCGAAACCCTATATACTTCATTGACCAGAGTCCCCCAGAGCTCTGTACTTTTCCCCCCTCTACAGCAGATCTCTTCGCCCCAAAAAATAGCAGATCTAAAAGCTCACAAAACGCCGTGTTGAGATGTGTTGTGAGCTTGTAGATTTGCCATTCCCCCCCCCCCCCCCAATGTTCGCCTATTACGACATGCATCCAGAATAGGGATGCTAGGGTTTCATGTGGTTAATTAGAATTCAGCTCTTTTGGTTAAGACAAAATCCAAAAAGAGAACTGAGGCCTTACGTCTATACAGGGACACAATGGAATAATCACTGAAAAGCTGCCAGACAATTAGTCCATGTCGCCCTCAGCTGAGGGCTCCGATGTGACGTTGACAGGGACGGACAGGCGGACATCATGCAATAAAGAAATAAAATAAAAAAAAGAATTGCAGCTCTTCAGCAAAACAACAATACCTATTCATTTCTAACTGGCCCCGACAACAAGACAGCCATAAAAGTGACCTCAACCACTACATCCTAGGAATGTTTTAACCCATTAAGACCTCGAGGTTCCGATTCTACAAAATGTCTTCTAAATCCTAACTGTTTTCTGAAAAACGTATGTTTCTATATCGGTGGTGCTCAAACTTTTTCATGTCAAGGACCCCCAAAATGATATGTATTTGGCCGCGGACCCCCATCTCAAAATATGTTGTTCCAGGGACCCCCCAGAAGCAAAGATTTTAGTTAATGTTTGCTTTAAAATAATATATATATTCAAAGATTTGCACACATTTTCACGATTTCTCAAAAATAGCAGATCTACAAGCCCATAGCGCGGCACTCGGTGCCGCGCTATGAGCTTGTATATCTGCTATTTCTTGAATAGCCCAAAGTGTAAAATAATGCTTTTTTTTTAGCTCAAATCTAAAATATGACACAGATGCGTTCCAGGTCTTAAAGGGTTAATACAATGGCTCCCAAAAATGTCCCTTTTGGCTGGAGGGTTGGCGTCATGACATGTCCCTGCACTGTGGCACGACAGTAAGCCACAGCAGTCACCCCCACCTCCCCCCCCCCCACCATGACAGACAAGAGAGGAAATGAAAAAGTCTCTTCAAAGAGAGCTCTGGGGATGGCCATAGCCAGCCACCGTAGGGCACCAACGGGCGAGGTTTCGTCACGCTCATTTGCCCCGAAATGGGTTTTTTCGTCTCTTGGAACGATTTGTTTTGGAGTTCCTTTTAAAGGAAGGGAGACGGGGACAGCGTCTGACCCAAATAGCTGATGTTTCAAGGCCACTTGTCTTGTTGACGAATGTCTGGTCGTGGCTGTTGTTGCTACAGGGCCTGACAACGCCGTCATTGTTTCGGTAACCGTAAATGCGGACTCGGTGGTCAACCCGGAGCATACTCCAGGATTTTGGAGAGCCGTTTATGTCGCAGGTCCTCCTCAAAAACCCACCCACCGTATTCCCACTCTCTCTCTGAAAACTCATCATAAAACAAATATGCAACTGGGGGGGAAAAAAGACATGAAGTGATAATGCTATAATGCCTATTATTAGTACATGTACAACACAAAACACAGCCCACATGAGAACCACACGACACCCCAGCGACATTTCTTTCCCCCACCATTGTGATTTGACTTATTAGTGTGGTTGACCTTAGGGCAACCACAGTATAGCAAATCGCGCATATTATTCTTTATTATGTACCCGCAAAACTCTCTTCCCAGTTTTGCTGCTGACATGTACATGAGAAATCGCGTATTTTGATTGTTTTATAGTTTAATTTATATATTTTATCATTTCATTTTAAAATGTGATTTCCCATTTAAGTATTTTTTTTTATTGTCTCAGAAACCATGAGTTACAGTTACTACACTCAAATCCTCCAATTAGCTTTTTTATTTGTTTTATTTCGGAAGGCATTTTCGTGTTAAATTGTTGTTTAACCACATTTGTTTTTTTTAAACCCTGCTTCCAACCTTCTATGATTGATTATGTGTTTTTTACCAAGTAGCACTCTGGGATTCCCTGTGAATGAAAAGTGCAATACATAAAAATGTATTATTATTATTAGCCTCATGGTGGCGCTGTAATGCTGCGTTCACACGGGCAGGTACAAAGATACAAAAATACACAGCATTATTTGTCGCTCTGTCGCTTTGTATCCGTGTGGCTCAACACGGTCGTTGACGTCATCGAGCGCTGCGTCGTCGGAGCTACAGTTGTAGTTTTGTATCTTTGTATCCGGAAGTTGAACCCAGCTCAACTTGAATTTGTGTAGCTTTGTATCGTTTGTAGCAGCTACAAACGTCAGATGTTGCTGTGTATCTTCATGTCGCTGCATGGCTTCCATTGAAAATGAATGGCACACTGTCTTTGTATCTGCCCGTGTGAACGCACTCGCAGCATAACAGCCACTTTACCTTTTGGCCTTTAACCCATTAAGACCTGGAACGCATCAGTGTCACTTTAGATTTCTTTGGCTATTCAAAAATAGCAGATATACAAACTCATAGCGCGGCACCGAGTGCCGCGCTATGAGCTTGTAGATCTGCTATTTTTGAAAAATCTTTACTTTTCTTATTTTTATTTTTATTTTTTTCAAAAAAATTAAGAATCGCCTCAGGTCTTAAAGGAGAGTTCCGGTCATTTTAGGTTGTATGTTTGATGTTTCGCTAATCACTCACCAACATACAAAGGAACGACATGACGCTGGTTGCTTGTTTCTCTCACAGACGCCAGGTTCTGTGAGAGAAACAAGCAACCAGCGTCATGTCTTTCTGCATTAGCGGTAGCTCATGAGGGACATGCAGCGCATGTTTGAGTATCATGAGACTCCACGATGAGTACTAGGAGAAGAAAAAACAGACTTTGCATTTGTTAAAATAGACGATTTTCACTCTTACACACTCTCCCATTATGCCGCTGCAAGGGGTCTGCAGTATGGACAACAGGGGCAGATCTGGAAATATTCAACGTTCCTTTGTATGTTGGTGAGTGATTAGCGACACATCAAACATACAACCTAAAATGACCGGAACTCTCCTTTAATGGGTTAAGTCTTGAACTATACTGTGTGTAGGTCATAGAAACAAAATGTCCCAACAACCCAAGTAGATTTTCCACCATTCTGAATGTTTTTTGGAATTCCTCCAACAGGTTTTGTGCAAAAACCCCTCACAAAATGTGGTATCTCTGCAGTCACTTCCACTTCTGACCACAGGCACTACTGTACTGTATGTTGTAGAAACACTGTTTTCCCTGCGGATTCCGTGTGTCATGGCGGTTTGCAACGCATGACTTGCGTCTGTGCAAACCACACTTTTATTTCTATTCCTGTAGCTGCTGTGTCACATACTGGCACACTGCTGAAAAAACTACACCATTAGTTTCCATTAGTTTCATTAATACTGGAACTGGGGTTCGTAATCACATTCCAACAGGAATAAGCAGGGATGCTCTGTATTGAATGTGCGCACACCTTACAGGATTACACCGTGTGTACAATAGGGCTGATGAATTAATATTCGAATATCGAATATTCCTCGAATATGGGGAAAATATGTATATTCGAATATGAAAATTAATATTCAAATATTAAAAAATATAATAAAATAAAAAACTGTTTATTTGACAGGGACAATACAAAAAACAATGTCTCAAGTTATAAAAACAAACAAAAGATGTTTTATTGGATCCGAGCACTCGATACATTGTTTTTTGTATTGTTTCTGTCAAAAAAAAATATATATATTTATTTTTATAATAATAATAATATTCGAATATATTCGAATATCTGCCAATTTTTAAGACCAATATTCGAATATCATTTCTGAGGAAAGTTGACAGCCCTAGTGCACAACGGCTAATTTATCGTGGAATTAAAAAGGCATTTGAAGCGAGTGAGCAAGGCTTGCTGTGTTTTGTAATGAACTCACCCAGTCGACAATGAGGACCTTGCCGACGCTGAGCCTCTGCTGTAGGAGCTTGGCAGCGATGGCCACCGAGTTGAAGTAACAGAAACCCCTGGAGATAGAAAGGATGCCAGGCAAGTCGGGATATATAGAGGGTTGAGAGAGAAAGAGGGGAAGTGAGAGAAACGTCATTCCTAGTGTGCTTCAGTAAACTTTTCTCCCCTCCAACTGCCATTAATGTATTCTTGGGTCAATAGGCTTATTAAACGATGGATTACTTACATAGGCGTGCTCTCCTCCGCGTGGTGTCCAGGGGGCCGTACCACGGCGAAACCATTCTGTCCATGGAAACGACAATCATTTAGACTTCGGGGTTAAGTAAATACAGCACAACATAAAACGTGCGCACACGTACACACGACCCATGTCGACCCTGACAACGTCCTCAAATCCCCTTACGGCTCACACCTAATTGATTTCCCAATGAAAGGATTATAGGGCAGATTAAGGTAAGATAGCAACTTACATTCATACGTGTACTGTACTGTAACTGCACCGAAACTGTACTGTATCCCTATTTTGCGCATGTCATTTATATATCTTTAACTATATCTATACAGTGTACATTTTGTCAAAATCTAAATAAACAAAGACGCACTTTAAAAGAAAGTATGGCAAAAAATAGCCGATCTATTAACTCATTCAGTGCCAAAAATATTTCTGGCTATATCACCCCTGTGCCAAGGCCAAAAATACATTGTAAAAAAAAAGTGCTTTGGAGCCGAGATACAGCCTTTTTCAGTAAAAAGTTAAACAAGAAGTGAATGGAGCAGCAAATCTTCAAATCATCATATCTTGGGTTCTGAACCTTTTCTTTCAAAAAAAAAAAAAAAAAAAAAAAAAAGATTATTTTTTGAGTTTTTTTTTTTTTTTTTTTTTTTTTTTTTCATGACGTCTCAGACGTCATTGGCACTCTGGGCTTATGAAAAACGTGACGTCTGCGACGTCATTGGCACTCAATGAGTTAAGCTCAAAACGTGCTGTCGTGAGCATACATTTTTATATATATTTTTTTCCCAAGAATGTCCTCACTTCTAAGCTCCAGAATGCAGATTAATAGACGCACACACACACACACACACACACACACACAGAGGCTGCTGCGAAGGGTCAGTTGGGGGCTGCTGTGTTAATGTGGGGACCTGTGGGACTGCCGCCCACTGCTTCCAGGGGTCTCGGTGCTGTGCGGGGACGTTAGATAGATGTAAGGGTCGATGCAGAGCGAGGCAGGCCCTGGATAATGATGTTGAGGCAGCTGCTGTGGATTAGCAGCTGGCCAGGGGATCGTTCTAGAAACAACCACCCCAGCTGGCCAGAGGACACCCTGTCATAGAAGCCTGCCTGTGTGTGTGTGTCGAGGTGTAATCGGGGAGGGAGGGAGGGAGAGAGAGAGAGAGAGAGAGAGAGAGAGAGAGGTAGAGGGAGTGAGAGAGAGAGAGAGAGAGAGAGAGAGAGAGAGAGAGAGAGAGAGAGAGAGAGAGAGAGAGAGAGAGAGAGAGAGAGAGAGAGAGAGAGAGAGAGAGGGGAATGACGAGAACGAGTGAGAGTGTGACGCTCAATAAGAGAGGGTTTTGAAGATTTATCTAATTATTTGGGGCTATGGAGGATCCCTGGAGGGCAGGGCAGTGAGAGAGGGAAAATGTGTGTGTGTGTGTGTGTGTGTGCGTATAAATGTGTTAAGATCAGGTTAAGCTGAGAGTAAGTAACTTCCTGTGAACTTCAACCCTAAATGAAGGAAGCAGGTATTTTTCATGAATTAAAATTGTCGGTTTCATCTCGTTTCATCTCAAAAACGAATAAAAAACACAGTTTGGTAGATATATATACCCTAACTTACATATTTTGTGGTAATTCAATCACACACAAACGTACAGGAAGTAATGAAAGCTATAGCATTCCTTTGCCAAAGCGCCATGTGGGTATTAGCATGGCAGTTGCTATACGATTTCCGCGGAGGAATGTCATTACGCGGCGGCGTGGCGAAGCGGCTAGGCTAACGCTTGGGCACGCCTGCTGCGCTGCAGGTGGCTGTGGTGTGTGGCTAATAAAGGAGGCCTGTTAGCAGTGATTGTTGCACTAGCGTGTGTGCCCAACGCACCCAGCCGCCCCGCTGGGTTCAAACACTGCAGCGGGCGCTGCCAGGCGCAGCCACAGACACAGGAAGGCTGGCTGGCTGGCTGGCTGGCTGGCTGGCTGGCGGGCGAGACAGCGGTAGGGTGGTGGGGGGGGGGCGTCTGTCTGAGAGGTGCTAATAAGAGCCGTGGGGAAGGAAGCACATTCCTGCCTCTCTCCGAGAGCTGGGAGCTCAAGAGCGGTTTAGGTATGACAAGATTCTCGCAAATCTCTCTCTCTCTTGGATAGTTGTAAAGGTATTTTTGGTAGATGAGCACACGGTAGATGAGCCGCGCAGCCACGCACACGCACACGCACACACGCGCGCGCGCACACACACACACACACACACACACACACACCGTCTCAAGTATATGGGATACAATAACATCTAATCAAGTCTACCATCGCATCTACAAATGTCTTCTACATCCTAAATGGTTTCTGAAAAAAACGTATGTTGCTATAATATCAGTGGTGCTCAAACGTTTTCATGTCAAGGACCACCCAAAATTATATGTATTTGACCGCCGTCCCCCCCATCTCAAAATAATTTGTTCCAGGGACCCCCCCCCCACCACCCCAGAAGCAAAGATTTGAGTTACAAGTGTTCGCTTAAAAAAAGAATATATATATATATTCAAAGATTTGCACTTTTTTTTTCTCCAGAAAATAGCAGATCTACAAGCTCATAGCGCGGCACTCGGTGCCGCGCTATGAGCTTGTATATCTGCTATTTTTGAATAGCCAAAGTATAAAATAATGGTTACAGCTCAAATCTAAAATAACACAGATGCCGTTCCCGGATTGAGCAGGGTTATAACCACAACACGATGTGATGTGTCGTGTGAGTTTGTAGACGTATAGATCTGCTATTTGTGCCATTTTAAGAACATTGTTGATGGTAGAAGTATAACTTTGACCAACCTTGAGCTCTCCAGACGCTACCTTGAAGACCAACTCCACCACCGAGCCCACAGCCAGGCGAGCAGCGCTGGACGAATGGACCTCGTTCCAAATGGTGTCGCTGTCCACCTGCCGGTGCAAATATATAAGGACACATACACAGACAGAGCCACACTTAAAATACAGACTGACAAACATTGGCAAAAAACATCAACACGTGCATTGCTGGAACATGGTATTGTTTGACAAGGATATGTTTCTACATAAGGAGCCATTTGTCTGTCATTTGTGATGCCTCCCAGGCAATCTCTTAGGCGCGCGCACACACACACACACACACACACACACACACACACACACACACACACACACACACACACACACACACACACACACACACACACACACACACACACACACACACACACACACACACACACACACACACACACACACACACACACACACACACACCCCTACTCAGGTCAACTTGAATAAAGTACCAGAATGTCGACAGAGACAAGCACAATCACACACAACACACCGTGCTTTTTGCACTGGAACATCAGAGTGCAAACATGGATGCTTATAACAGGTTAATTCTTATGCTTTCAAGAGTTAACCACTTATGAGCTACAGTATAATTTTTTTTACACCTGATCTACAAGCTCACAACGTGTTAAGATCCGATGTGTTGTGAGCTTGTAGATTGGCTTTTAAAAAAAAAGATACTTTTGAAAATCTTCGTCTATAATGACATGCCCAAAATGGGGATGCCAGGTTTAACCCATCAGGACCTGGAACGCATCTGTGTCACTTTAGATTTCTTTGGCTATTCAAAAATAGCAGATATACAAGCTCATAGCGCGGCACCGAGTGCCGCGCTATGAGCTTGTAGATCTGCTATTTTTGAAAAATCTTGAAAAAAAATCATAGATTTTTTTCAAGATTTTTTCTAAATCCTAACAGTTTTTTGAAAAAAATGTAAAACATTTTTGAGAAAAAAAAATCTAAAACATTTTTTGAGAAAAAAAATCTAAAAATTTTTTTGAGAAAAAAATAGATTTTTAAAAAATCTTGAAAAAAAAATTAGAAAACATTTTAAAGAATCGCCTCAGGTCTTAATGGGTTAAAGGGCTGACATTTGAGGATTTTGCTGTGTGGGCACCCAAGTACATTTCGTTTTTTGGAGTTTTCAGTGTGTCACAGTGCACCTTTCAAAGTGTGTCTGGTGTAAGGTCCCTTGGACAGAGGCCCATATATATGCCTGCAGCATGCTAGGAGTTCAGAGAAGGTGCAAGTTTGTGGGTGGCTGGGATACGAATCAGAGAGCTCTGGAGGCATGCATACTGTATACTGTACGTCTACAAGCTACACGTGCAATGGCCTGGGTCAAGTAGTATTTCCAAATCATTCCTAGTGTTGTTTTAACCCATTAAGGCCTGAGTCCGATTCTTAAAATGTTTTCTAAATCCTAACAGTTTTTTGAAAAAAAAAAAAAATCAAGATTTTTCAAAAATTTAGCAGATCTACAAGCTCATAGCGCGGCACTCGGTGTGAGCTTGTATATCTGCTATTTTTGAATAGTCAAAAAATGACACAGACGCGTTCCCGGTCTTAATGGGTTAACCTACCCGGGAAACCAAATCGATATAAGAAAGAAAATATATTGTTGGACATAAACATGAAGAGACTCGAGTCACAGGGAACGATGTGTGTGTGTGTGTGTGTGTGTGTGTGTGCATGTGCGTGTGTGTGTGTGTGTGTGTGTGTGTTCTGAGACAGAGGCCAGCGATTCAGCAGTCAGGCTTGATTAATGCTGAAGCACGTCTGGCCCTGAGCCCCAATCACCACGGTATACACATGCACAGACGCACGCACGCACACACGCACGCACACACACACTGAATTCTATGCAAAGATATAGATTATTTACCCTGTGTGAGTGATTGTAATGACAGCCATGCACAGGGCAGTGTAAACCCTTCAAACGGTCATGGCAAGACAATATTTGCAAATGGAAGACGTGATGGACAGGAAAAGATAGGGCACAGAGGAAGGCAGAGTGTGTGTGTGCGTGTGCACACACGCACACACACACACACACACACACGCACACACACACACACACACACACACACACACTCTGTGGAACCCACTGCTGCTGGGGCCCACACAAGGGGTTTCTATAGCATAAAGCCCAGACATCCCTACATTGAATATATATATGAACACCGGCCAGCCAGTCACTCACTCAGCCAATTAATACACTGGCCAGTTAGCTAGCTAGCTAGCCTGCCATTAACCAGTAAGCCATCCAAGGCATGCCAGCATCCATTATAAAATGTAAGTCTATTTCAAAAAATATATATAAAACATGAATATAAATGAGTGTATGAGTTGTACTAATGTATCCGACTAGCAGTGTGCACAAGAAATGTGGAGCTGATTGGTCCAATGGTTTGCGAGATTAGCTCCGGACAAACAGACAGACCAGACCCTCTTATAGACAGCTATCATCTATGACTGATCTATGACGTATCCATGACGTATCCATGACGTATCCATGACGTATCCATGACGTACACTATGACAAAGAAATTGGGCATGTTTTCAGCCAAATCCAAACTTTTTTTGTTTGGGTCCAGCGGTTTGCAGGATTAGCTCTGGATGAACGAACAGACGCTCACGCACGCTCGCGCACGCACGCTCGCGCACGCACGCTCGCGCACGCACGCTCGCGCACGCACGCTCACTCACGCACACATGCACGCACGCATATAGATGGCTGGACTCCTGCAGAGCCACACATGAGATGAAAAGTGAAGGGCATGAGGGAGTGATGAGTGCATGTTCTATGTGTTTGTGTTTAATGTACTGTGTGTGTGTGTGTGTGTGTGTGTGTGTGTGTGTGTGTGTGTGTGTGTGTGTGTGTGTGTGTGTGTGTATGTGTGTGTGCGTGTGTGTGTGTGTGAGTGCGTGTGTGCGTGCGTGCGTGTCAGGGGCAGAAAAGATCAGGAACGTGTTGGTATGAAGGAACGATGGTTTTCCTCTGGCTGACAGCCTAATTTCTGCTCCCTCGCTCGCTCCTTCCCTCTGTGTGTGTGTGTGTGTGTGTGTGTGTGTGTGTGTGTGTGTGTGTGTGTGTGTGTGTGTGTGTGTGTGTGTGTGAGAGTGTACGACAGGAAGACAACAATTTTGTTCTATTTGCCATTAAAAAGAACAGGGCTGAGGGCCCTTCTGGTTCCCACCACAACTTCACCAACATCCTCTGAGAGAGAGAGAGAGAGAGAGAGAGAGAGAGAGAGAGAGAGAGAGAGAGAGAGAGAGAGAGAGAGAGAGAGAGAGAGAGAGAGATTGAGAGGGAATCGAAAAGCAGAGAGACAGAGGGGGACAGAGAGAAACAAGGGAGGAGAGAGAGATGGATGAAGCAGAGAAGAGAAAGAAACAGCAAGAAAGAAAAGACTAAATATAATAGAGGATGAGTGGGAATGAGGGGAATGATGAAGGTATGATGAGGACAGTATAGAGGGGGGGGTGAAGGGGAGGGATATAAAGGCAGAATATGGTGGGCGGGTGCTGGACTGACCCTCACTACATATGGATGGCACACACACACACACACACACACACAGTGCCCATTTCAATCATCATTGGCATGAATATACAGAGAAACAAACATCCCAAAACACACTGCTATGTACACAAACACGTCCCATTATACACACACACAGATGCGCGCACACGCACACACACACACACACACACACACACACACACACACACACACACACACACACACACACACACACACACACAAAAGCTTGTTTAGTGAAAACATCTGGATATAATTACCAACTCGACTGAAAGCAGAGCAACAGTTTTTGTTGCCTCTGAGCTTCAGGGGTGGTGTGTGTGTGCGTGCGTGTGTGCGCGTGCGCGTGTGTGTCTATGTGTGCGTGTGTGTTTGTGGTACAGGGAGAACAAATGGCACTATTATTTAAGCAGGAGAGAGAGAGAGAGGGAGGAAGTGGAAGAGGATATAACAGAGGAACAGCTAGCCCGCTCCTAGTTGATGTTGAGACAGTTTCATTACCACAGTAAAACCCAGAGTGTTCATTTCACTGAAAGCATAAAAATGGACCCATAAGGTGCCGTGCCAATCAGATGACAGCTTGCCATGTAGTCCTCTGAGTACTTTTCTATTCAATATAAAATCAGCCTCTCTGAACCTAGAGGTCACACGCACACACACACACAGTAAAATCCTCACGATTAATGTATCCATTTGTAACTCAAGAGTGTACAAATGCATAGTATACTGTATGTACCGTATTTTCCGCACTATAAGGCGCACCGTCAGTGCGCCTTATAGTGCGGATGCGCCTTATAATCCGATGCGCCTTATATATGTATCAATATTGGTTCCCTTGGTTTCCACACTATAAGCCGCACCGTCAGTGCGCCTTATAGTGCGGGTGCGCCTTATAATGCGGTGCGCCCTATATATGAAAATAATACATTTATTGAAGGTGCGCCTTATACTCAGATGCGCCTTATAGTGCGGAAAATACGGTACCTGTAGTTAATACACTCTCAGAGTTAAATGAACACTGAAGAACGTTACTGCGTAAAGACCAAAGTCATGGTAGTCATGATACAAGGTGTTACCACTCTTTACAAATGCTAAGCACTTAAACCCCAGGATTCATATTCTGAGGGAAAACTTTTGCAGAAAATCGTGTGAGCTTGCCGATCGGCTATTTTCAGGGAAGATACCTAATACCTAGGGTGAAAACAGAAAATACACTAGCATAGAGCCCTGAGAGACTCCACTCAACCATATGGGGTTTAAGTGGTTAATAACTTTGTCGCTATCGGGCAGAAAACTTGCATGTCAATGTTTCGACTTTTTAGGCAAATGCATGCCCTACTTCGTCATACCACAGTGGCACACAAAAGTAGCAAAAACAGCCGGTGTACGAGCTCACAAGGCGTCTATACTCTACTCTATATCCTCTCTATAACTACAATGGATCCTTTGGAACACAGGTTCTTTTGTTAGTTCACTGAAAAGTAACAGCTTTTGGACATACTGCACAAGCTTTCCACCCGACAGCGATGAATTGAAAGATACAAATATGCCACTGTTGTATCTGTCAGAGAGAGAGAGAGAGAGAGAGAGAGAGAGATGGACTTACCCCCACTCCTCCACATGGCAGCCTCACAAACATTGGGCTCACTGAACCTGAGAGAAAGAAAGAGAGAGAGAGAGAGATGTGGGAGCGAGGGAGAGAAAAAGAGAAAGAGAGAGGGAGGGAGGTCAGAGGTGACGAGGTAACCTTGTGGACTCACACGGCACGGCGGGCCCTACGACCTTTAAACTTGAGTATTTGACCTCGTGACCTTCCACAATCAAACGTGCCCCCGTACTAAGTATAGGATGAAATCAAGGCTCTCTCTAAAGCCCAGAGAGACATTTTGTTTTCAGAAGAGAATGAGCTTCATTCTCCTGAGGGGCACCGCAAGACTACACCGCAAGATCCTGGGTTGATTTTTTGGGTGTTAAATTAACAGTCAGGATTCTGCTGTGTCTAAAAGTCACGACTGGGACCACGTTGCTTATCCCATTCAATCCCCGGGAACGCATCTACAAATGTCTTCTGAATCCTGACAGGTTTCAGAGGCCACGTATGTTGCTACTGAATATCAGTGGTTCTCAAATGTTTTCACGTCAAGGACCCCATAAAATGATATGTATTTGGCTGCGGACACCCATCTCAAAATATGTAGTTCCAGGGACCCCCAGAAGCAAAGATTTGAGTTACAAATGTTAACTTTAAAAAATATATATTCAAAGTTTTGCGACGAAGCGGGAGTGCGCCTAGCCTGGTAAACCCTCCCTCCGGAAATCTCATTTCTATTTGATTCTCCTGGAATCAA
Source organism: Gymnoscopelus braueri (assembly GCF_963280865.1). Lineage (NCBI taxonomy): Eukaryota > Metazoa > Chordata > Actinopteri > Myctophiformes > Myctophidae > Gymnoscopelus > Gymnoscopelus braueri. Next base: position 13,972,528 of record NC_137618.1, on the reverse strand, counting down.
ATAGAAATGAGATTTCCGGAGGGAGGGTTTACCAGGCTAGAGTGCGCCCGCTTGTCACTCCACGTGTCAGATTGCCTGCTCTCCCTCTCATTGAAAATGAATTACAAGGCACGTCAATCACTCCCGGTGTGAAAAGCCCTTTATACATTGGATACAAGAATTTTTTTCTTAGCCAGCAAATCCTGAATTGCATGATATTAAGTCAGGCATTAGAGGCCATGTGTTATGCACGATATCCATTTGGGTTATCGGGTCGGCCCTGCGCCGCCATCTGTACTGTAGTTCATCGCTGCAATCACCTCTCTCAGTTGGGAGAGAGGCAACGGACATAAAACTCATGGATTGTAGCAGTGGCGTACTCACTGTAGAGGCAGGACAGGCGGTCGCCTGCCCAACTAAGATCTCGCCTCCCCTAGAAAACCTAACTAACCACAAAAGGCTTTGAACTGAGCAGATTGGACTTTCAGTTCCAGAGATAATGGCCATAACATCTTGAAAACTGCCACTTTCGGCAGTTTTCGATAGCCGATTTTCGATTGAGTTGAAATTACTTTTTTTGGGGGGTAATAGAGGTGAGGAGGGGGGGGGGGGGGGGGGCAAAAAAATATCTCGCCTGCCCTAAATTTAATTCCTGGGGATGCCGCTGGATTGTAGCTTCATTTAGTCCCTTTTCCATTGCAGTTCTACTATGTTTTTATGCATCTCTCTCCCCCCACAGTGCAGGTGGGTCCACCTTATTGCGTGGCCTTAAGACTGGAAGCGTCTGGTAGAAACACTGGACTGGAAGTTATGTCTCTACTGGGATGGAATCTAAGCGGGCCAATGGGGGCACGTCTATTAATGAACACACACACACACACACGTGCACAATGGCAGCCCCATGCTACACCTGCACTGGAGCCACCAAACGGCAATGGTTGGTAGGTGACGGAGGGAGCAGCTTGTTGGACACTGTGGGGTTCACAGCGTCTCAGACAGTCCTTGGCTGATCGTAACACCTCCACCGCTTTATTAGACTGGACTCTTTATTATGACAAGCATTAACACAGATCCCTTAAACAGATGCCACGCACACAGGCCGTGCACAGGTTAAGCTAGAACAAAGTAAAATCCTCAGTATCCATTTATCCATTCGTAACTCAGGACGTGTACAAATGTAACCAAATGGACCCGTCCATTTAGTTAAACCACGTAAACCCTTAGTTGTCAGGGGTCTCCCAGGGCTCTATACTAGGTCTGCTCCTTTTTGCCTTGAATGCCAAACACTGTGGGCTTGTAGATCTGCTATTTTGAGCATGTAGATCACAACGCGTATTCTGTTTGCCCCAGAACAGGGTTGAAGTGGTTAAATTAACACTCAGGGTTCGACAGACTGAGGGAGTTCAATGTCGTGGATCACGGACCAGAGGGATATTTACGCTAGCCTGGCTAGTATAAACACTTATATGTTTACTGTACGCTCAAATGGACACATAGCCATAGAATGCTGAGTGTTGAATATTTATGCGCCGAGTCATAGGCATAGTTCACTGTCATGGTTTTGTTTATTGCAATGCAAGGTCTGTTCTCCTTGAACGTTGTTCATGGACGTCCTCAATATCCCCTGTGTTTCAAAGTGTTTAAAAAAAATAATACTGTATTTACAGAACAGAGGATGAATTTACAGAACAGAGGATGATGGACAGGCTGTGCGCTTAAGCTGTGGGCGGCAGTAGCTCAGGAGGTATAGAGCGGCCCTCTTGGAATATAGCATAGGTTCCCAGTTTGATATCCCAGGCTTCTCCTGGCTGCATGTTGAAGTGTCCTTGAGTAAAGACACTTGACCCCTAACTTCTCCCTCTTGGCATGGTTTCCTCCGCTGTCATGCAGCTGTGTGTGAATGTGAATTACATTGTAAAGCACTGTGGAGAAAGTCGCTATATATAAATGCAGTCCATTTGCTTACATGCCTTTTGATATTTTCAGAATAGAAAAAAAGGGAGAGAGAGAGATATCCAGGTAATATTAAAGGTAATGAGACCTGTTTGGCTAATCGTTGTTGCGTAATTAGCCGTTAGCACGGCAAGCTGCCGGATTGGCTGAACGAGCAAACTATCTGTACGTGGTGAGTCAACCCTTCTTTAAAAAGGAAGTGTGTGTGTGCGCGCGCGGTGTGTGTGTGAGATTGTGTGTGCGCTCATAAAGAAATTGAGGGGCTGATGTCATGGAAATTAGTTTTGTGTTTATATGGACGTGTGTGTGTGTGTGTGTGTGCATGTGCGTGTGTTTCTTACAGTCCAGTTTCTGTCGTAGTGGGTTTGTTCCATAGAGCAGCACATGAGCTTCAGAGTGGACTGTCTGTAACTCCTCCAGAGTGGCCTTCCTACCACGGATACACTGTGGACACACAAAGATACAAGATTTGTGCTGTTAAAATGGTTAAACTGATTTTGATGTTATATCAACTAATTTAGCTGGTCCTCAAGGACCCCTGCATGCCTTTCCCATCACAAATGCTGCAGGAAAACCTGCACAGAGAGCAATTAGAGATGGTGTTAGAGACAGGAATGGGTAAACACCTGCTATACGCTCTGTGTGTACAACTGCAGTCCCGGGTTTCCCCTGAAGGTGGCCTATACCAGTTTCCATTTCCGATGGCGTCGCTTGATTAGCTTGATTGGATGCAGCATTGGATAGATATGAAGTTGTCATAATGTGCTTCCAGTTTTAAATCTGCTGCTGCGGCCAAGCAAGCGAAGCTATGGGATTACAGTGATGCACAGAGCCTATTAGGAGGACATAATTAAAGGGAAGTCCAAAGGCGCGCGTGTGTGCGTTTTGTGTACACGTGTTTACCATCCACAAGCGTACGTTCTGGTGTCTGATAGCATGTACATGAAGACATGCCTGAGAGAAAGAGAGAGAGGGAGGGAGGGAGGGGGAGGGAGACAGAAAGACAAACCCAGAGAGAGATACCAACACCCCAGAGGGAGAGAGAGAGAGAGAGAGAGAGATCCCAGAGGCAGAGGCAGAGACAACAGCATGATAGAAAGAGATAGAGTTAAAGAGAGCAAGAGAGAGAGAGAGAGACAATGAGTGTGTGAGAAGAGAAGAGAAACAGTTCCCAGCCCCCAGAGGAGGTGAGTGATCTTCAGACTCTGCTGGGTCTGATGTTGATTGTTTGGTCCATTCATAAAACACTGCAGCTACGCAACCACCAGGCCTACAGGCAGATCAAGCGTGCACGCCACGCACGCAAACAAATAACACACGCGCAGGCAGGCAGGCATACACGCATGCATGCACACGCTGCACACACACACACACAATGTGTGATGCGAGCGAGCTCACGCCTCAGTTGAAACCATTAAACTGCACTTGAAAGGACAAAATGCCTTTGGTGTGTACGATCGCTTGCATGGGACGGCCGCACGTCAACAGCATACGTCGGCACACATGTGCAAAGGCGAGATAAGAGATCAAATGTTAAGTCTGGTGGAAGTTACGCCAGTGTCTTAATCTATCAGACAGTGCCATCTCATGCAGAGCTATGCTGTGAATTGCGCGACGAGAGCAAAACAAGTCAAAACAAACTTTGTGTGTTTTACACTTGCAGGGTCCATTTCTACGCTGGTAGGAGTTTGCTGTATTCTACGATGTGTCGCACGTCGAGGCACAGATGCAGCCATGTACCATACATTGAACAAAATGTCTAAAGTCCTCTACTAATAGTACATTTCATAATTGCACACACAAACTGATCCTGGATGACTTTCAAGCTGTCACTTCAAATGGTCTGTTTTTTGTATTTATTTTTTATTTTTATCAATGAGGAGAGCTCACTGCCCGCTGAAACTGACCATGCACTGCCCCCTCCTGGTCAAGACCAGCAACTGCACTTTTGCTCTGAAATTGACTGCATCCATAATAATACATTAACACAATTGGCCTTTCATACTATTCACCTCGTGTTTTCCGTTACAGTACATGTCATTTTTCAACAACCATTAGTCCTCCCACAGTGCAAAGAAACCACAAATGTACATCTGCACACAAAGACAGGAAATTGTTTCATAATCATAATGCTGCTGCCACGGCCAGTGTTGCCAGATTCTGTGAGAGAAACAAGCAACCAGGTCTAGGAAAACCAGCCCAAAAGAAGCAACTATGGGCCACATGTGCACTTTAACATATACATCAGCTATTTGAAAATAGCAGATCTACAAGCTCACAACGCGTCGCGAGTGTGAGCTTGTAGATCGGCTATTTTCAAATAAAATCTTGCGGGGAAATTATAATAAGCAGATCTGGCAACCTTGGCCACGGCACAAGACATTGTGTCCTGATGTATTATAAAGGTTTGAAGATGATTGGACAATGATGTTTGTCTATCTATCCACGCATCCATCAAGCAGTAGACGGCTGTATGTGTGTGTGTGTGTGTTCTTACCTCACAGTGTGCCCTGAGGCCCGTCTCCTGCAGTCTGGACCAGATGCTTTGGATGCGTCCGGCGTGCTCTGGGTGGCTGGTGGTGTTACCGCACATGCACTGGTGTTTCTGCATCAGAGAGTCGTACACCAGGCCTATAGGGGGATACGCACAAATACCTGGATTCATACACGCACGTACGTACACACACACACAAAAGATGCATGCATGCGTGCCAGTGTCGTCGACTAAAACTATGACGAAAAATGTTCGTCGACTACCTTTTTTTCACTGACGAAAACTAAATAAAAACAAAATAAAAACTAAGCTACTATGACTAAAACTAAGACTAAATATAGTGACAATTTCGTCAACAAATAAAAACTAGACTAAAATGTTAGTGAGGGACTAGTGGAGAAGAGATCCAGTAGAACTAAAATACAAGTAATTTCATGATTGGCTGTGCTCGGGTGTTCGGGGCGCTCTGAAAATAGCAGATCTACAAGCTCACAACGCGTCGCGCTGCAACACGTTGTGAGCTTGTAGATCAGCTATTTTCAGCATGCAACCCTGCGACGCGTTGTGAGCTTGTAGATCGGCTATTTTCAGCATGCAACCAAGTGTAAAATCAGCCATTACGACGCCATCAAGGCACCGCCACAATACATTTTAGTCGACTAAATCAACAGATAATTTAGTCGACTAAAACTAGACAAAAACTAGAACATTTCGGATGACTAAAATATAGCCTGCTGCAACCCTCCTGATTTCGTGTATAAAGGGGCGTGTGTATAGAGCCGGCGAGAGACGGCGCCTGATCCCATTGGTTCACCGATCTGTCCGTCAACCCCCGCCCCGTTAACACAACATTACGAGCGACGCCCACTGCACTCTGGTTGGTTGGGAAATGAAACACTTCCTCATACCCAGTACAGGCTATAGTTGGGCCAGGCTTTTATTTTTTAGCAAAACTAAGCAATAAAAGCCTGGAGATCGAGGCTAACTAAAATATGACTAAAACTAAATGGAATTTTATTCAAAAGACTACGACTAAAACTAAATACAAATTTGCTGTCAAAATCAACACTGGTACACACACACACACAAAAGATGCATGCATGCGTGCGTGCACAGAGACACATGCACAGATACTCGGTACGCACACAGCCACTAATTGTGCTGTGTGGCTTCCTGGAGGCAACAATGGAGTATTTCTGGGAGAAAATGCCTCTCGCAGGTTTGTGTGAATGAATGTGCTGGCTGCACTCTTTCATGAATGTACTCTGAGTAAACAAAGCTACAGTGACGCGCTGCCTTGGCACGAAGGCAGGACTTGGATGCAGTCAGTGTGCTGCCCTTACGGACGTACCGTTCCGCAGAACCGCTATAACTCAGCCAGTCGTTGCGTTACACAGTCAAGTCCTTTTTGCGATCTAACTCCCAAGCGTGTATGAATGTAACCAAATGGACTCGTAAGGGTCCACTTTGGTTACGTCATTCTGTACATGTTTGGTAGTTATACAAATGAATAAAGCAACAATGAGGATTTTACTGTGTACCACATCGACACCAGCTGCAGTGGCCTTTGCGGTTAGAGTGTCGTCCGCGTATGAGGTTAGGTCAGGGTTCGATTCCCCGGCTGGGTCATACCAAAGACTATAGAAATGGGACTCCGCATCAAGGGTTGGATTGGGGGTATAAAGTCCCTGCGACGTACCCATGGCCGGGTGGGGGATGTACTTGCACATCAAGCCGCCTCACGCTACAGAAACAGGAGATAGGCTCCTGCCCTATGGGCCACATGGCTTACTTAACCCATTAAGACCTGAAGCCGATTCAACAAATGTCTTCTAAATCCCAACAGTTTTTTGAAAAACCGATGTTTCTATATCAGTGGTTTTCAACCTTTTTGTATTTGGCCGCGGACCCCCCATCTCAAAATATGTTGTTCCAGGGACCCCCCCAGAAGCAAAGATTTGAGTTACAAATGTTCGCTTTAACCCATTGAGACCTGAAGCCGATTCTACATGTCTCCTAAACAGTATTCTGAAAAACTTATGTTTCTATATCAGTGGTGCTCAATCTTTTTCATGTCAAGGACCCCCTAAATTATATGTATTTGGCCACGGACCACCATCAAAATATGTTGTTCCAGGGACCCCCAGAGGCAACGATTTGAGTTAAAAATGTTCGCTTTAAAAATATATATATATTCAAAGATTTGCACACATTTTCACGATTTTTAAAAAATAGCAGATCTACAAGCTCATAGCACGGCACTCGGTGCCGCGCTATGAGCTTGTATATCTGCTATTTTTGAATAGCCCAAAGTGTAAATTAATGCTGTTTAGCTCAAATCTAAAAATGACACAGTTCCAGGTCTTAATGGGTTAAAAGAATATAAATATATTAATTTGCACACATTTTCTCGATTTTTCAAAAAAATAGCAGATCTACAAGCTCGTAGCGCGGCACTCGGTGCCGCGCTATGAGCTTGTAGATCTGCTATTTTTGAATAGCCAAAGTGTAAAATAATGCTTTTTTTTTAGCTCAAATCTAAAAATGAGACAGATGCGTCCCAGGTCTTAATGAGGTTACGTTGACACAGATCTAGACACAACATCACGGCATCAAAAACATGCGACTATCCTTGAGCTATCCTTGAAAAGTGTGATTCCAGGAGACCTGTAGTGAAGCGAGGCTTGGTGGGCGGGTCCTGCTGGACCACCATGGGGAAAGAAGAGGACGCCGGAGACGATTGGGCCCTGGAGAGGGGGCGGTGCGCGGCGAAGTTGATCGACAGGCCCGCGGCCTCCATAGACGCCTGGTAGTTCCTCAGCTGATGGATCCGTTGTTGCTCCAATAGCAACGCCTGCTGCACGCACACGCACACACGCACACACACACACACACACACACACACACATGCAAGATCACATTAAACGTCGTATCAATAATTGAGCTGCAGTTCTTTCCCTTGCCAGAAGATGGTGCTGTGTACTTGCAAACTAACTGTCTTCTGCCATACTGTACAAAACAGGAGATATGAATATGCAGTTATATACAGTATTGTATTCTACAGTGAAATAGCAAGATAGAACATGTCAATGCTGATAATGTAACAGACAAAGAACTGATATGTAACACAATTAAACAAAATGTATTCAACAAGTCAAAAAACTTTCGAGGGCGCCACAGTCAGTGTTGCCAGATTCTGTGAGAGAAACAAGCAACCAGGTCTAGGAAAACAAGCCCAAAAGAAGCGACTAAAGGGCCACACGAGCACTTTAACATATACATCAGCTATTTGAAAATAGCAGATCTACAAGCTCACAAGATCGGCTATTTTCAAATAAAATCTTGCGGGCAAATTATAATAAGCAGATCTGGCAACACTGGCCCCAGTCTATGACCGAGTAAGAGCCCAAATCAGCCCATACCACATAAACAAGGCCCTTCTCGCAGCCGACTCCGGTTCAAGTCCGACCCAAGGTCTCTCTCTCTCCCGCACTTTCCTATCTCTCTGTTCAAAGTCATAAAATGCCCAAAATAAATCTAACAACAACAACAACATCAGTGCCTTTATGATGGCAAATGTTTTATGTTCCCGCATGGAGTTGAACTACAGACCCTGCTGCTGAGGGCTCAAATGACAATATCTCACAATTCTAATCAGTCCCTTCAGGACAGCCGGCAATAAACGTCTGGGCGCTATAACGAGCGAAAGACAAAAGATAGATTAGATGTCGTCGCAAAATACGGCGAGCATAACCTTGAGCTCGTGCAGAGCATTTCCCACCAAGCCTTCACTGCCTTCTAGTTCTACAGGCCGGACGTGACTCACGACAAGAGATAACACAAACCCCTCCTTTTATTCACACTGATTCACAGTGAAACAGCTAGACAGTTTTTGAAACACACATCACTTTTTAACAATTCTTCCAAACGCAACTATGCACAAGTTTTGTAACTGAGCACATACTTGAGGGGAAATGTCACCGAAATGACAGAAAGAGTACAGCGACACACTAAAATCTAACTCTGAGGGGGAGTAATTACACTGAGACGCGTTGCTACAGGCGGCGCAGACGCTTGAAAAGCGCTGCATCTTGCGAAACAGAATGTTGCGTTGTAAAGAGCGGACCAGATTCAAACAATGAATAATGGGGTAAAAAAATTATTCAAGCAGTCATTAGGTTTTTGAGTCTAATATCAAAATCTGCATCTAGCAATTTGCCCAGGTCCTCCGTTCCTGCCGCATCTATACCGACATCAAAACAGAAACAAACTCCAAGCCTTCTGCTGAAAAGTTGAGAATATTCAAACTTTTGTGCGCATCTAAAGATCCGCGAGGGAAAAACACACACCAGAGTTGTGTGACTGATTTCTTCCTGCCGTTCCATCCTAATGGATGTGTCTGCCAAGGGTCTGCTAGCACCATGGCTACAGGGAGAGGCCTACCTGATTGGATTTGGATGAGCGGTCAGTCGCACATATTGGCTTGCAGGGAGAGGACATGGTGTTCTGGCTCTGTGCGTGTGTGTCTCTTGTGTTTGTGTGTGTGTGTGTGTGTGTGTGTGTGTGTGTGTGTGTGTGTGTGTGTGTGTGTGTGTGTGTGTGTGTGTGTGTGTGTGTGTGTGTGTGTGGGGGGTGGCATGCTTGTGTGTTTGTGTGGGAAAGAATGAAAGAAAGGGGAGGGGTGGCAGAAAGACAAAAATGTTGACAGAGAGAGATAATTTCTGTTTTGCGTGTGTATCTTCTGTACTCATGGTATGTGTAATTTAGAGAGATGTGTGTGTGTGTGTGTGTGTGTGTGTGTGTGTGTGTGTGCGTGTGTGTGCGTGCGTGCGTGTGCGTGTGTGAGTGTGTGTGTGTGTGGGGCTCGTAGCTTGTTAGCATATGACTCTCATCTCTGACACCGTTGTGGAGGCGGCTATAGCCTGCCTTTAGCCATTCAGAGAAAAACTGAAACCCACCACACACTGAAGTAGTGGTATGGATGAAGGACAGCAGGAGGAGTGCAGAAGTGGGTGAGACGGAGAGACATAGAGAGACAGACAGACAGAGAGAGAGAGAGAGAGAGAGCCTATCTGTGGCGTGGGTGTCTTCTCTCGTGACTCAATAGCTAAAACAAGTGCGTGGAGCAGCCAGCCGGGCCACTCGGGCAGACGGACAGACAGACAGAATGTAGTGTGGAGTGTCGTGTCGCAGGCAGTCACTGACTCCATCTGTCACTGCCAGTATAGACCGCTTCACTCTCTCTCTCTCTCTTTCTATTCTCAACCTCGCTCTCCCTCATCATCTCTCTTCTTCCCCTCCGCTTGTTTTCTCCCTCCTCTCTTGCCTTACCTGCCCCCCCCCCCCCCCCCCATCCTAAGCAGCGTCTTATCAGCGTCTTATCCATTACACACCCCCACACCTCACGGGACTCCCTCTTTACCAGGTGTTTCGCCCAGGTGGGCGTGGTTTTGAGGTTATAGGCAGTGGTTCCCAAGCAGTGGGTTGGGACCCATTTGTAGGTCGCTGACCCATTTCTAGGGGTCGCAACCTTCAAGTAAATATCCCTTTTTTTTTTTACTTCTTATTTAAAAATCTTTTTTTGTTTTTGTTTTCTCACAATTATTCATTAAAAAAAAATCTAAATTCCATTAACACATCGACCGCCAGAGGTTAATCTCATAATGTACTCACCAGTGCCAAGGTGTTTTTGTTGTTTTTTTGTTTTTTTCATGTCGCCATAGATCTTGTTAAAATCCTTAAGATTGAGCCGTAAACGGTCTGTTTACATCCGCGACATCTCAACGTATCTCCCAGTGAAAATCACGTGTCAAACGGGGCATCCATGTTGTAGTTAGAGCGGATTACGTTAAACAGTGAAATGCGAGGAGAAAAAACTACAGGAAGAGAATTGAGTTTCAGTTTCGTCTGTAGAATGGGAGCGGACGTGATCGTCAAAACCGGATCCCAAATAATTCCGTTTCCGGTCATCAAACCGGAAACGGAAGTGGATCAAAAAAAATCCGAAAGTGAACCCGGACATTCTTAGCGCGAAAAGACCGTGGACCGTAGGGCTACGGTCTCGGCGCTTAACAGTTGGATTTAACGGACCGTAGGACTACGTTCTTGGCGGTTAATGTGTTAAAAAACAAAAAAAAAAAAAACTTTAGAAGTAGTGAAAATAGCAGAGCGACAAGCTCACAACGTGTTGCGATGCAACGCTTTGTGAGCTTGTAGATCTGCCATTTTCACTCGATTGGGTCCCGGGGGAAGACATCAAATTTCTCTTTTGGGTCACGACCAAAAAAAGTTTGGGAACCAGTGGGTTAGGGGATATTTCCTGTGAGGTTATGGGTTAGACCTTGACCTTCCTCCCCCCTACCTGTCTGAAGACGTGTTCCTGTTGCTGGTCCCTCTGCTCCCTGTCCTCCTGCTCCTGGGGGTCGGGGGGCTCCTGCTTGATGACCAGCCCGCGCAGGGACAACGCTTCTTGGACGGACGCGGTGGAGGAGGAGGAGGACGACGACGAGAGGAGCCCCTGGTGGTGCTCTCGGAGCTCCTCCTCCGTCTCCTCGGGGTGGCTCTGGTGCTGCCTGCCCGGACCCCCCCCGGGACCCCCGGAGCCCCCCCCTGCAGGCGGAGCCTGGTCGCTGGGCTTGGACATCATCTGGGATGGGGGGAGGCGAGAGAGAGAGAGAGAGAGAGAGAGAGAGAGGTAAGAATCATGGATAATACAAAGCATCTGCATGCTGGTTTTGGATACTATTGTATAGAACAGGGGTCTTTCAATGTTTTTCAGCCCAAGGACCCCCCCTAGCTGAAAGACAGATGAAGCAGGGACCCCCACACTACCTACATACCGTATACAATCGTATTTTCACCAAACCAAACTTTACCGAAAATAGCCGATCTACAAGCTCATACAACGCCTCGCGCTGTGAGCTCACAATCGCGAGGCGTTGTGAGCTTGTAGATCGGCTATTTTTGGCATAAGTTCTCTTCAGAATAGGGATACTAGGGTTCAAGTGGTTAATGTAGAAAAAAAATATTCGGCAGCCCCCCTGTAGTAACTCTGAGCATCCCCTAGGGGTCCCGGACCCCCTATTGAAGACCCCTGGTTTGGAAGATGAAATGAATAACACACTATACACTAGGCCCGTCCCCGACTAAGGATTTGTTTAGTCGACTCTAATTGGCGACTAATTGCCAATAGTCGACTGGCAGTCGACTAATAAAAAAATAAAAATAAATAAAAAAAAATTTTGGGGCCAAAATACATTTTATTTCAAAGGGCCAAGTCTACACAGTTTGTTTTGTCTCCAGCAGAGTTTCTAGTGTCTCTATCTCTCTCTGGAAGAGGTTGCACATGAACTCTGCAGCCGCACTGAGGCGCTCCAACACAAACAATACCAATACAAAGACAAGGAATAAGAAGAATGTAGTGGAAGTTACGTGTGGTTGCAGGCGTAGACTTGGCCAAAAACAATTTAAATTTTTTTTTGGCGCTTAAAAAAAAAGAAAAAAAAAAAAAAAAGATTCTACTAGAGTCGACTAAGAGACACTTAGTCGACTCGGACCCCCCGCGACTAACCAGTCGACTAGTCGACTTAGTCGAGGTCAGGCCTACTATACACAGCCATCATTGTTTTTGTCACAAAGCAGATTTTCGGGCATACCTGCCTTTAGTCTCGCAGTAGACAGATGATCAGATAGATATGTAACATCTGGGGTACAACTATTGAAACATGGTTAAGGACCCAAAGGACGCCAAATCTTTATGTGATTTTTTACATTAACCACTTCAACCTGGCATCCCTATTCCGAGGAGAACCAAAAATGGCCGATCTACAAGCACACAACGCCTCGCGCCGCGAGGCGTTGCGCGCTTGTAGATCGGCCATTTTCGGGCAAAGAGGTTTGGTGTAGTAGAGGGAAAAAAAGAGCAGACCAAGTACCGAGTGAAAAGGTCCAAGTTTACTTAGTATTGACAGTTTAATTGGTTACAAAACTTTTATATTCAACCTCAAACTGGCTGATTGTGGTTACATTTTTAATACAATAGCAATGTGTGGAAGTCAACAGATGCTGTACTACTGTATAAGGTTTTGCTAGGAATCGTATTTTTTGGTCAAACATTGACTTAAAACAGATGGGGGAAATCGAGCTATTCTGGGCGACTTCCACGCACCCAGAGTCGCTCTTCCGTGAATTTCCACGGCTCTGTGCTTTCCGAGTGGGACATGGAGACAAGGCAACAGCAAAGGACAGAAAAGGAGAAAAGAGAGAGAGAAGGAAGGAAAGAGGGAGAGAAAAAAGAAGAGCAAAGTATTTGAGGAGGAGGAGGAGGAGGAGGGGGGGTTAATGCTGGGGATCTTGTTATGGCAGCTGGGGCTGTCTCTGTCGCTACGGCAATGACAAGAGCAAAACACACACACACACACACATGCACCAGTGTGCGCACATGCACACACTCCCCCCCCCCCCAGCCCTCAACCTTACTGTCTAAGGTCATCAGTGGGGTGGACGACTATTTGCAGATGGAACACACACACGCACGTGCGCACGCACTCACACACACACGCATGCTTGCACATGTATAGAAAGAAACACGCACGCACGCACGCGCACACACACACACACACACACAGGCACACACACGCAGGGGTCTGGCTGGCACGTCGCCCAGGGAACGGTGCATTGACGTCAGAGAGCAGGCTCTTGCCTCATCCCTGTTCCTCTTCTCCAAACAAGCTCCTCTTTAACACTCATAACACCCCCCCCCACACACCCCCCCCACACACACACACACACACACACACACACACCCCTGTTTGTTTAGACTACTTTTGGGTACGGATGTCAGGACACCCCCCTTTCGGGGGCTACCCTTTCTGAATGGGTTAGAGAGAAGCTGTGACCACTGTTGGTGTTCAGAGGGTGCCCACTTTACCAATATGTCTTGATATTTTTGATTTAAGCATTATTTTAAAAGTATGATTTTTTACCCTGAGATTGGGGACAATCATATTTAACCCACTTTTCGGGACTTGGGCGGGGCTTATTTCACACAACAGGAAGTCACCTTTGGGGCTTTGGTCTATACACACAGCCTACTTTAAGCCACCTTTGGGGTTCTGGGGACATATCCTGGCTGCTCTATACTGCACTTTTCAGTGATATCATCTGTTATGCTATGTCACTAAAATGTGGAATGCCCTACCAAAGGCTCTAAAGGAGAATAAATCCGTACTCTCCTTCAAAACCGCCCTAAAAGAGCACCTACAGGAGGTTGCAAATTGAAACTGGCCCCTGTAAAAAAAAACATAGCCTCCCACCCCCGACCTGTTTCACTGTAAATAGTCCTCTTCAATTTTTTTATTTTATTTTTGTAAATAACTATTACATGCTGTTCCACATAGTGTTGCTGTTTATCTGATCAATGTTTCTATGAATTGAGTACAAAGGACCACAATTGAAACAAGCTTGGCTTTTTGTGTAGATCCTTTTAGCAGACCTTGTATTCTAAACTGTTTAAGCTTTTTGTTTGCAAACTGCTAATAAAGTATTCAATCAATCAATCAATCAATCAATGCCTTCTCTGTATTGTCACTTTCCATGTCACAAGCATGTCACTGTTCAAAAAGAACTAGGGCCTGTTTCACAAAGGGTAGATTAGGATTTAACAGATATCCTGGCTTAAACAAGCCAGGCTCAGCCATGACTCGGTTTCACGAAGGAAATCCCGCTTTAGTTATCATGGAAACTTAGCTGTGAAGTTAGCTTGCTCCGGACCAGGATAACGGCCAAGCTTTATTAATCCGTGTCCTGTTGTTCAAGTTTTGTGAAACAGCTTTGGGGTATTAGGCTATACACAAACTACTGTAAGCCACCTTTGAGGTATTAGGCTATACACAAACTACTGTAAGCCACCTTTGGGGTATTAGGCTATACACAAACTACTGTAAGCCACCTTTGGGGTATTAGGCTAGTATACACAAACTATTGTAAGCCACCTTTGGGGTATTAGGCTATACACAAACTACTGTAAGCCACCTTGGGGTATTAGGCTAGTATACACAAACTACTGTAAGCCACCTTTGGGGTATTAGGCTATACACAAACTACTGTAAGCCACCTTTGGGGTATTAGGCTAGTATACACAAACTACTGTAAGCCACCTTTGGGGTATTAGGCTAGTATACACAAACTAGTGTAAGCCACCTTTGGGGTATTAGACTATACACAAACTACTGTAAGCCACCTTTGGGGTATTAGGCTATACACAAACTACTGTAAGCCACCTTTGGGGTATTAGGCTAGTATACACAAACTACTGTAAGCCACCTTTGGGGTATTAGGCTAGTATACACAAACTACTGTAAGCCACCTTTGGGGTATTAGGTTATACACAAACTACTGTAAGCCACCTTTGGGGTATTAGGCTAGTATACACAAACTACTGTAAGCCACCTTTGGGGTATTAGGCTATACACAAACTACTGTAAGCCACCTTTGGGGTATTAGGCTAGTATACACAAACTACTGTAAGCCACCTTTGGGGTATTAGGTTATACACAAACTACTGTAAGCCACCTTTGGGGTATTAGGCTAGTATACACAAACTACTGTAAGCCACCTTTGGGGTATTAGGCTATACACAAACTACTGTAAGCCACCTTTGGGGTATTAGGCTAGTATACACAAACTACTGTAAGCCACCTTTGGGGTATTAGGCTAGTATACACAAACTACTGTAAGCCACCTTTGGGGTATTAGGTTATACACAAACTACTGTAAGCCACCTTTGGGGTATTAGGCTAGTATACACAAACTACTGTAAGCCACCTTTGGGGTATTAGGCTATACACAAACTACTGTAAGCCACCTTTGGGGTATTAGGCTAGTATACACAAGCTACTGTAAGCCACCTTTGGGGTATTAGGCTATACACAAACTACTGTAAGCCACCTTTGGGGTATTAGACTATACACAAACTACTGTAAGCCACCTTTGGGGTATTAGGCTATACACAAACTACTGTAAGCCACCTTTGGGGTATTAGGCTAGTATACACAAACTACTGTAAGCCACCTTTGGGGTAATAGGCTAGTATACACAAACTACTGTAAGCCACCTTTGGGGTATTAGGTTATACACAAACTACTGTAAGCCACCTTTGGGGTATTAGGCTATACACAAACTACTGTAAGCCACCTTTGGGGTATTAGGCTAGTATACACAAACTACTGTAAGCCACCTTTGGGGTATTAGGCTATACACAAACTACTGTAAGCCACCTTTGGGGTATTAGGCTAGTATACACAAACTACTGTAAGCCACCTTTGGGGTATTAGGTTATACACAAACTACTGTAAGCCACCTTTGGGGTATTAGGCTAGTATACACAAACTACTGTAAGCCACCTTTGGGGTATTAGGCTATACACAAACTACTGTAAGCCACCTTTGGGGTATTAGGCTAGTATACACAAACTACTGTAAGCCACCTTTGGGGTATTAGGCTAGTATACACAAACTACTGTAAGCCACCTTTGGGGTATTAGGCTATACACAAACTACTGTAAGCCACCTTTGGGGTATTAGGCTAGTATACACAAACTACTGTAAGCCACCTTTGGGGTATTAGGTTATACACAAACTACTGTAAGCCACCTTTGGGGTATTAGGCTAGTATACACAAACTACTGTAAGCCACCTTTGGGGTATTAGGCTATACACAAACTACTGTAAGCCACCTTTGGGGTATTAGGCTAGTATACACAAACTACTGTAAGCCACCTTTGGGGTATTAGGCTAGTATACACAAACTACTGTAAGCCACCTTTGGGGTATTAGGTTATACACAAACTACTGTAAGCCACCTTTGGGGTATTAGGCTATACACAAACTACTGTAAGCCACCTTTGGGGTATTAGGCTAGTATACACAAACTACTGTAAGCCACCTTTGGGGTATTAGGCTATACACAAACTACTGTAAGCCACCTTTGGGGTATTAGGCTAGTATACACAAACTACTGTAAGCCACCTTTGGGGTATTAGGTTATACACAAACTACTGTAAGCCACCTTTGGGGTATTAGGCTAGTATACACAAACTACTGTAAGCCACCTTTGGGGTATTAGGCTATACACAAACTACTGTAAGCCACCTTTGGGGTATTAGGCTAGTATACACAAACTACTGTAAGCCACCTTTGGGGTATTAGGCTAGTATACACAAACTACTGTAAGCCACCTTTGGGGTATTAGGCTATACACAAACTACTGTAAGCCACCTTTGGGGTATTAGGCTAGTATACACAAACTACTGTAAGCCACCTTTGGGGTATTAGGTTATACACAAACTACTGTAAGCCACCTTTGGGGTATTAGGCTAGTATACACAAACTACTGTAAGCCACCTTTGGGGTATTAGGCTATACACAAACTACTGTAAGCCACCTTTGGGGTATTAGGCTAGTATACACAAACTACTGTAAGCCACCTTTGGGGTATTAGGCTAGTATACACAAACTACTGTAAGCCACCTTTGGGGTATGAGGCTATACACAAACTACTGTAAGCCACCTTTGGGGTATTAGGCTAGTATACACAAACTACTGTAAGACACCTTTGCGGTATTAGGCTAGTATACACAAACTACTGTAAGCCACCTTTGGGGTATTAGGCTACACACAAACTACTGTAAGCCACCTTTGGGGTATTAGGCTATACACAAACTACTGTAAGCCACCTTTGGGGTATTAGGCTAGTATACACAAACTGCTGTAAGCCACCTTTGGGGTATTAGGTTATACACAAACTACTGTAAGCCACCTTTGGGGTATTAGGTTATACACAAACTGATAGATTGTGGGGTCTACTTTTCTCAAATCACAAACACAGGAAGTACATTTTGGGGTCAATGCATTTTATTAATTGTAGGATATATTTGTTTTAACTGAACGCAGATGTACAAGCTCTTGTGAAGACATGCAGAACATTAAACCAACAGCTACGTATTAGCCACTCTGGATAGTGGACAAAAAGGTAATTTCTGGGCCTTGATAATGGTGCAAACTGGACTATACAGTATAAAGGGATATGTTCAGATTAACCACATGAACTCCAGCGTTTCTATTCTGGACATATCAAAATAAGCGAGCAGTCGACACAAATAGGCAAACTACAAGACCAGTATAACATGCACCCCCACAACAGCACATTTTCCTCCAGCCCCATTAACTCACTCACTGCCAATGACGTGTTGACATTTGTTTGGGAAAAACACATGCACCATTCTTTACAGTTTGGCTGCACAACTGTTACAACTGGTACATCTTCGTGTTACTGTCTAACTGAGCTTATTGTTGTTTGGATATCATGGAAGACCAATTTCTCGAAAGTCTGAGGTCTCATTATTCCTTGATGTGCTTGATACACACATCCATCCCCAATTGAAAATATAGTGTCAGGTTTTAATTTTGCCTGCAGTCTCCTGCCTGCAGGATATCTGCAAACAATTTCACACAGTGATCTGGGAATTACTGTGGATCAATATGAAGTCCAGAAGATATTTGCACATACATGTACAAGGCCTCAGGTCCAGACGTGATATGTGGCCGGCTGCTGCATTCATGCAGTCAGGAACTTGCAGAGGCTTGGTGTCCCATCTACCAAAAGTCACTGCACTCACTTACGGTTCCGTCCATCTGGAAAGATTCTACTATAATCCCTGTTCCCAAAAAGGCCTGCTGCAAGGAAAATAATGACTACCGCCCAGTCGCTTTGACTTCAGTAATTATGAAGTGTTTTGAGAAAATCATTGTCAGTCTATTGAAGGCAGCGGTTGGTTGTTCATTGGATACTTTTCAGTTTGCTTACAGGAGTAACAGGTGTATAGAGGATACAGTTTTGGCCTTGGATTAATTTCTTTTGAAACACTTGGAAAATAACAAAGCTTATGCACGCCTTCTTCTTGTAGATTTTAGCTCAGCATTTAATACAATACAGTCACATCTCTTAATTAAGAGGTTGAGGGACCATAATGTCCATCCCCTTATCATCAGGTGGTATTATTCCTTTTTAACTGAACGTACTCAAAGGGTCAGTGTGAATGGTACTTTGTCAGAGCCCAGAACCTTAAGTACTGGAGCACCTCAGGGCTGCGTTAGCTCACCGGTCCTTTTTACTTTGTACACAAATGAGTGTAGAAGTGGGAACCCGAATAATTACATCATAAAATTCTCGGATGATACTGCCATCTTATCCCTACTGGATAAGGATAGAGATTTAGCTGACTATTTTTTAGAGGTACAGAGGTTTGTAAAATGGTGTGATGACAACCACCTTGTTCTTGACGTTAGGAAGACACAGGAGATGGTGTTCGACCCCATGAGCATTGGTGACCACAGGCCCGTGGTCATTCATGACTCGACCATCTCACAGGTTTCTTCATATAAATACTTGGGCATTTTTAACTCACTAACCTGGAATACACGTGGACAGTCTCTGTAGTAAACTACAATGTTTTACATGGAAAGTTTGAACTTCTGCCTTCTGGTAGAGGGTACAGTGAACCAAAGTGGAAGTATATTGGGTTTAAAAAATCGTTTGTACCAGCATCAACTCAAATGTTGAACGAGGCTCTGAAACAGCACTGACTGAGAGATTTGATTGATCACTATTTGTGCACTTGTGTAATGTTGTGTCCCCCCTCTGGATGTATTTCTACTATGTCTTTTGTCATTGATGTCTTGTGTGTGGCTGCAGCAGGGGTGAAAGCCCAAGACAAATTTCCCTTGTGGACAATAAAGTTTACCTTGACCTTGCCCCCCCCCCTTCCTACCAGACTACAGAACCCCTTTGAAAAAGCAAGGACTGTCCCTTTTTCTTCCATTCTGGTTGATTTGAGGGCATGTCAGCAGATGACAAGCCAACAGGTGCCTCTAATTAGCCTCTGATTGGCCCTGGTATCACTTGAATGGTTCACAGGGTGCAGAAGGCAGTGTGAAACACTATACGTTGAAAACTAACATGGGCAACCCTCCTGCCATCCCCAAATTACCAAAATATTATTTACATGTAAAATTGCATTTACTGTTCATGGCACCATTAGGTGTAAAGACCACAAGATCAACATTCCCACCCCAATTGTATAGTTCCAAACCATGTGACTTCAATTCCATGCTTAGGTTCTGTGTTGCTAAGTTGCTTAGAGCGTGTGATTGTATTACGGAGATTAGTGGGGTAAGGGCAAAAATATATGCCTCCTCTCAGCATCCAACACTGCTGCTTTTCACTCTGAGTCTGAACAAACATTTTCCACTTCTGTGTCTCTCCTTCTAATCAGTGATTGACACCAGCTGCTGACTGGTGTAAAAATGTAGACCTGTCCACTTAAAGCCCAATCGGGGACATTTTAGTGGGGGAGGGGTGGAAGCGTAGTTGTATTCACCTAGCCTGTGGTGGACATAAATCATCCACCATGAAAATGTGTCCTGGGCTTTATTGTAAAGGCAAAAGCAAATTAACAGGTAGAACACATGAGTCCTGCAACAGATTTTAAAACACAAGTACGGTGTGTAGTCAAAGAGGGCAGGGAGCTCTACTACTATTAGCTGATAAGATGAGAGGGTGTATTATCCCACGTGTGTGACCACCACTGATGAGCTGGTATAGAGACATCTTATTTGCTGGATTCTACTCAAACCGACTGTTCATGGCACCATTAGGTGTTAAGACCACAAGATCAACATTCTCACCCCAACTGTATAGTCCCAAACCATGTGCCTTGTCAAGTGGTCCCCAATCAACTGGTGTGTATTCTGAAAAATGTCCCCAAAAGTTGCCTAAACAAACGCTTGTATTCCAGGGAGAGGGGCAAAAAAAGTAGACCTGTCCACTTAAGACCGATTGGGGACACTTTAGTGGGGGGAAGGAAAACAAATCTGGATTTCTTTGCTTTCACTCAATTTAGAAATGTGATTTTGGACTCG
The DNA here is from genome assembly GCF_963280865.1 of Gymnoscopelus braueri. Taxonomy (NCBI): domain Eukaryota; kingdom Metazoa; phylum Chordata; class Actinopteri; order Myctophiformes; family Myctophidae; genus Gymnoscopelus; species Gymnoscopelus braueri. Next base: position 13,952,125 of record NC_137618.1, on the reverse strand, counting down.
AAGTCTGTGTTGATGTCCATAAATGAATCTCTTGCCATAATTAAATTACGCAAACTTTTCTCATTTGCATAATTTGCATACAATATGTACTAATTGGGCCAAAACCAGGAAATATTATATAATATATTTTTGCTTGTAGTGAATTCAGGAAGATGATCATTAATCATTCATCTAGATCCATGTCTAATGTCCATTTAAAAGTGTCAGAATATGAATTATTTCAAAAATAAACTCATAATGCCGACCCTGAATGTTGCGTAATACGTAAACAATGTTTTTATGAGCACCTGCCAACATTCTCAATGGCAAATCCTGGACAAATACACTTCGTGCATATCGGATACTTCTTTCCAATACGTCGTCCTCCAAGATTTTCTGAAAGATGGACCATAGACTGATGGTGCTATATCAGAATATCTGGACATGGCACGTGAGCACCCTACTGGTAGACTCTGGGTGGACTGCCTGGTTTGTCCTACCTTTATTGCACTGCGTTTACTTTGTGCAGAGAGAGGGGGATACTTCCTCCTACAGCAACACTGCCTCAAGCAGATGGTCCTGTACTTCTTTGCTGCTGGGCACCATAAGTATGCATGGTACATCACCTGGTACCTCAAGATGGTGCAAAATCTTCCACATGAGGCCAAGCAGGATCTTTTAGCTGGGGCTCATGTCTGCCGCCACTCTGACGGTGGAACTGCTGTACCTGCTGACCAGTTTGGTGAGCAGACTTACATTAAACAAGGGAAAGGACAAGGTGGTTTGAAAGGCCTCTCAACCAATGAACAACAAGTTGCAGTGTGGATCAATTCCTTATTTGTTCCCATCTTTCCCAGATAGTGGAAGAAATGTACACAAGTCAGGAAACGACAGATAATCCAGAGGAGGAATATGCACATGTGGAAGGAAAGGAGAATCAGAGTTGTGGGAAACATGAGGAGAAAGGTGAGAGACACAGAGAGCTGGATCAATGGGATTGTGTTAAAATCATGGAGGAGTTCCAGAAACACTCTCATCCCTTGAAAGATAATCAGAAAGTCCTGTACAACATTGTGAATGGACAGGTGGCTCAAAACTCTGTGAATGCGTAGAATGCTCTTCAGATTGGTGAACAGCAGAGCCATGACTTTGTAGCGTCTCTTCCAGAAGGCTTCCATAACACTATTGAGAAGAGAGTACCATGGAGGTGATGAAGAAAGCCGTCACTGGCAAGGCAGTTTATGACATGGAGGTCCTTTGCTCGACTCTTAGTCGTAGGCATAGCAGTGTGGCATAGATTTGAAAGATGTCTTTGATCATGAGCTCAGCCCTGTTCCACCATCACAAAGCCTACACTGCAGTTGGAACTGATGAGATATTTGTCATCTTTGACCATTAAAGTGATGAGCTGTGATGAAGAGCGCATCAAACAAGATGCAGCTATCATGCCTTCTTTGCACATATGACCTCACTGCTGATAAGATCCTGTTGTGAATAACATGGACTGCATCGTAAACCATGAGGAGGCTGACATCACCCTCATTAGCTACGTGCTGCAAGCTGCTGGAGCAGGGGCACATACCATACAAATCTTAAGTGATGACACAGATGTATTTGTCCTGTTAGTGTGCTGGGTTTGGAAGGCCAATGTTCATTCTGCAGTGCAATGGGATGGCACCATCCTGAACATAAATGCCACTGTCAGGGCATTGGGCGAGAAATGCCAGGGTCTCCTGGGGATGCATGCCCTGTCAGGATGTGCTGTATCCTACGCCTGTGGAAAGGGCAAGGTATCTGCCCTGAGAGTACTCCTGGGAAGTGGCATGCCTGGTCTGAATACAGTGCATGGGGAACCTAATGCCACTCACAGTGATCTAAAAGATACAGGTACAGAGTTACACTGTTTGGGATGAAGAAGGCCAAGAGTATGAATACTGTTCACTACCAGGACTATAGACAGAGGGGGAAAAAACACCAGAGCCTCCAACTGATGCTGCACATAATGCATGCTCATCTCCAGGTTATATTGTGTGTGAGGTTCTAAATTAACTTCTGAGATAAGTGTGAGGTTCTAAATTTACTTAATGAATGTATTGCTGTTTCTAGTATTTGGTGATTTATTATTAGCTAATATCATACATTATGTTAATGGTTGGAATGTCACAATCTACATGTTTTTACCTTTCAAATGAGCATGAGTTGTGAAGAAGAACAGACACTACCATTAGCAGAAAAAAGACAACAGTTCTGAGGCAGTTGATTCACCCTCTTGTCCTGCTACATATCACCCTTTAATTTGCACTTAAGTGAAGATGTTTTATTTTTTGTTAATAAAAAAGTTAAATGGTGCTATTGAAAATTATGCTGTTAATGTTATTTTTTTTACTGATCAATGTTGAGAATTGTTTTTACAGTGTGGACTTGTTTAGTGCTTTGGAGACATACTGTGCTGTCAAAAGCCTAAATAAGAAAGACACTTTTATTTTGAAAGCAAGACTGAGAGAGACAGTCTTGCTTTCAAAATGCTCATTTGAACATTTTCATGGTGGATGATTGATGTCCACCACAGGCTGGGTGAATACAACTACGCTTCCACCCCTCCCCCACTAAAATGTCCCCGATTGGGCTTTAAGTGGACAGGTCTACATTTTTACACCAGTCAGCAGCTGGTGTCAATCACTGATTAGAAGGAGAGACACTGAAGTGGAAAATGTTTGTTCAGAGTGAAAAGCACCAGTGTTGGATGCTGAGAGGATTCTTGAAGATGGATGGATGGATGGATGGATGGATGGATGGATGGATGGATGGAATCAAAGATTGAAGCTGGGAAGACTGGACCTTATCAAGCCATCGAGGGGAATGCCACTGGTGCGATAAGTGTTTCTTTTAGTGTGTATTATGTCTTTGCTTAATTCTACTGCTGTTGCTTATGTATGATGCTAATGCTGGAACACTATCACTGCTATAATTTATGATATTTGATTGAAAACGCATATAGGCTTAATACAGTTAATGCTCTTGATGAATGTTTATTTTGTTAATATGACCAGATTATGTGAAAGTACTGTGATAGTACATTGATTCATAACTTAATTTTGAGTGATTGAATTTGATTGTTTGTACATTCCCTCTGTTGGCTAAGCCATGTTTCAAGTTTGGGCAGAAGATTCATATACAATCCCAGAAAAGTTGACACATACTGTATGTGACTACATGGAACTTGTATTTGGGGGAGAGATCGCCCTCTTGTCATCAATGAGTAGGCCTCATGTTACCCAAAGTTGTATTTTAACCACAATCCACATCCATGTCAAACTGTCCCTATTTTAGGCTAATGAACAGTAGTTTAAGTAATGAGTCTAGCTGATAATGTTATTTATACAAAGGAAGAACAAGCATCCAAAGAGCAACATACTATTAGCTCAGCAATTGTATTTTAAAAAATGTCCCCAAAAGTTGCCTAACAAACGCAGCTGCATGTGTGCACATTTTTTCATTTTTGTTGTTGTAAGAGGCTTAAAGGGATATTTCACTTTAAAAAAAAAAAAACTTTTGGTCATTTTAGCGTCTACTCAGGCTTTTGTGAGCCCCCCAGACTGTTTTTAAGTTGCTTGATTCAGTATTTAGATATTTGATGTTCATTTTATCAGCCACGCCCCCTTCCTATACAAACCCATTATAACTTCAAACTCCATTTTTAACATGTTAGATTCATCAAAAACACCCGTCCTTGGTTCTGGTGACTCACCCTGCCCTCCTAATACGCGAGGGGGCCGTGTTTTTTCGATTACTTTTTTCATTTATTTAATTTAATTTTTTTATTGTATTAATTTTTTTTCATTTTCCAAAAAAAATATAAAAAATAAATGAAAAAAGGTATCGAAAAAACACGGCCCCCTCACGTTTTAGGAGGGCAGGGTGAGTCACCAGAACCAAGGACGGGTGTTTTTTGATGAATCTAACATGTTAAAAATGTAGTTTGAAGTTATAATGGGTTTGTATAGGAAGGGGGCGTGGCTGATAAAATGAATATCAAATATCTAAATACTGAATCAAGCAACTTAAAAACTGTCTGGGGGGCTCACAAAAGCCTGAGTAGATGATAAAATGACCCAAAGTTTTTTTGAAAGTGAAATATCCCTTTAAGGGCCATTCCCACTGAGCACTATAACTATAAAGATAACTATAACTCTATTGTTCACCATTGTATTTTTTTTTTATAGTTGGTGTGAACACTGCCATCCACTTGACTTAAAAAACAAATTTTAAAACTATACTTTTTATAGTTATAGTTATAGTGCTCAGTGGGAATGGCCCTTTAGAGTGGAGGAGAGAGTATCCCAATAATAAATGTGCTTAGTTCACAGGATTAGAAGTAAGGTAGCACCCAAGTATTTCTGTGATTACTTTAAAGGAGGAGTTCACCCAAAAAAGGACTTATTTTCCATCAATTGCACACCCCATGAAGCCTTGAATTCATGGATTTATTTTGGTTTTTGTGGCATTCCTAAGACAATAATTTGATGACCGGGTGTGTATCCGGTAGGAGACACAAATAATCTACTTTGTGTCTCCTACCGGATACATTAGCCAGTAGGAGAAGGGAATCAAATGATTAGCTTAGGAATGCCACAAAAACAAAAATAAATCCATGGATTCAAGGCTTCATGGGGTGTGCAATTGATAGAAAATAAGTAATTTTTTGGGTGAACTACTCCTTTAACAAGGTTAGTGATACTCACAGGCATTTCACCTACTGATTTTAAGCCCTACACATTTGACAACAATCTGGGAAAAACATCTTTCATATACTCGGCAGCAGTTCAGTGGAAAGATTTATCTTACAGCCTCAAATTGACCAGTTCCTTTCACAAATTATTGTGAAATTTGCATTAAAGAGATGGCTGGCCATTAACATGAATTAATTTTAAATGAAGCACTTCAATGTATTTTTTAAAAGCGAAAAAATATTAGTTTTATTTTTGATTTTGTGTTTTCTGTTACCGTCTTAGTTTTGTATTTGTTAGGTTTTCTGCTAGCTAATTTCTGCCTGGCAACCGGGACACAGGAAGTCAACAGAAATACATTTTATGATTGCAACTTTTCACACTTTCACTAGGGGGCAATGTAGAGCACACACTCCTGAGGTGGTTTGGGGGCGGGGTTATACACAAAACATACACAAAAACCTTAAAAATAAGGACCTTTGGGGACAATTGTAATTTTAAGTGCTAAGGCCCTTTTGGAGCATGGGGAATATGATAACAATTAAATATAAGGATTTCCCTTTGGGGACGGTAAATTTCGTCCCCGATTGTCAAGTGGTCCCCAATCAACTGGTGTGTATTCTGAAAAATGTCCCCAAAAGTTGCCTAAACAAACACACACACACACACACACACACACACACACACACACACACACACACACACACACACACACACACACACACACACACACACACACACACACACACACACACACACACACACACACACACACACACACACACACACACACACACACACACACACACAATCCCCCATCCAGCAGAAAACCTCAGTGTTAATTTAATTCTTTGGAGTGTAGAAATGTACCCACAATTACACCTCACAATTTAAATTAAACACTGAGGATTTTTTACTGCGGTACTGTGCTCTCTCTTTCTTTCTCTCTCTCTCTCTCTTTCTCTCCTTTATACAGAGGAAATAGTGGCTGGGATCTGGAGCGTGAGAGAGATGCAGACGCTAAACAAACCTGTTGAAACTGTTCGGAGGACGGCGAGAGGGTCTAAGAGTTGTACTGCCTTTTAAAGTCATACTGTGTAACTTATTCAATGAGAAACAAAAAAAGGTATTTTTGGTACAATTTTCCATTGGCTTGTTCTTCACAATAATCATTTCACATAAATGAGTGTCTGCCCCCTACACTCTACACTAAAATGACTCAGGAAGTGCTTTAAAACCGGAATATGTTGTTGTGGAATAATTTTGAAACATTTTAACAACACAAATCTTGTATTGGCGGTCCCTCTGCCACAACATATTTTCAGATGGGGGGGTCCGTGGCTATTAATTTGGGGGGTCCTTGACGTGAACACGTGTGAGAGCCACTGCACTAAGGCTACCGTAGAGGCTTGTACAGCTACAGTGTGTCTCTTTTGGCCTGCCTGTTTAACACTGTCTGTATCTATTTTTCCATACGTGTCTGTATTGTATGTCTCACACGCCCTCCAGGACCACAGTACAACTGCTCTCCCTGCATCAAAATCCTCAATGTTAATTTGAACACTTTAGGTTTAGGGTGTAAAAACTTGGCTACTTGTTAACCACTTATTGAGCCTGTTCTGGGGGAGAAGGTTCGCCAAAAATAACTGACCTATAAACTAAAAAAAACGCGTCGTGCCTCGTTTTGAGCTTGTAGATCGGTTGTAAGAGATTTGGTGTAGATGGAAAAAGAAAGTGAAAAAAGTTTCACTAAGACTAGAGGGTTTAAGTGGTTAAACTAACTCCGAAGATTTGGCTGTGCTGGTAAGTAATCCGAGGCAGCGGCAGCCTCAGATTGTTAGATGTTTTTAAGTTGGAGTTCGGAGTCGTACTCTGTCGCCAACTATTCTGCTCGCTCTGAGGCCAAATTCCATGCTGCTGGGGAGGGGAGGGGAGGCCCCCCTGTCTCATTATTTACTCCACTCAAAAATGTGAGCTAAGAAAGGAAGAATGAAGCTGTATGCAACACACAGCAGGTCAAATGAGGGGAAGCATAAAAACATAAGCACAGCAACTCTGATAACGCAAAGCAATCTGGAGAGTTCATTTAGCCCGTTGAGACCTGGAACGCATCTGTGTCATTTTTTTGATTTGAGCTAAAAAAGCATTATTTTACACTTTTGGCTATTCAAAAATAGCAGATCTACAAGCTCATAGCGCGGCACCGAGTGCCGCGCTATGAGCTTGTAGATCTGCTATTTTTGAGAAATCGTGAAAATGTGTGCAAGTCTTTGAATATATATATTTTTTAAAGCGGACATTTGTAACTCAAATATTTGCTTCTGGGAGGGTCCCTGGAACAACATATTTTGAGATGGGGGTCCGCGGCCAAATACATAACATTTTTGGGGTCCTTGACATTAAAAAGTTTGAAAACCACTGACATAGCAACATATGTTTTTTTCAAAAAACTATTAGGATTTAGAAGACATTTTGTAGAATCGGAATCTCAGGCCTTAATGGGTTAACTAAGAAAGAGCATAACTGTAAACAATGGACTCATAATGGCCTGTTTTTATACTTTTAGAATTAAATAAATATTCCGGATTTTACTGATGCATTTAAAAAAACAAAACAAGTTCACGCATGTCTCGATCTATCACGCCCGAAGCCTGATTTACACTTTGTTGCACGCCATGTAGTACACAGAAAATAGCCGCTCCACAAGCTCATGAATAAATTAAGCATAATATACTTGATTGTTCTTTGTGATTTATGTTATTTTTCTTGGCAGTCACTCTTATGACACAGCATCACAACATTGCAATGAAGTTAATCATAATCCCTTATGAATGTGCTAACACACACTGTAACGCAATATATATGCAGGGGTGGAAAAAGTACTCGCATGTTTTACTTAAGTAAAAGTATCAATACTGCAATGTAGAAGTACTCTGTTACAAGTAAAAGTCCAGAATTCAAAATTTACATGAGTAAAAGTACAAAAGTATTGGTATCAAAATGTACTTAAAGTACCAAAAGTAAAAGTACTAAAATGTTTGAACATAGCAGATCTACAAGCTCACAATGCGACGCGTTGTGAGCTTGTAGATCGGCTATTTTCAAATAGCCTAGGTATAAAATAGGGCTGAAGTGGTTAATGTATATGTTTTATAATGTAATCATTTATATCTGCAAAGTAGCTAGTAATTCAAGTTTTCAAATAATTGTAGTGGAGAAAAAGTACAATATTTGCCTCTGAGATGTAGTGGAGTAGAAGTAAAAGTATAGACAATTGGAAATACTCCAGTAAAGTAAAAGTACCTCAAAATTGTACTTAAGTACAGTACTTGAGTAAATGTACTTAGTTACTTTACACCACTGTATGCTATTTTACAAACCAGACTTTATGAAAACCACCATGTCATCCCAATTAGCGTTATGAAGTGGCATATGCTATGCATTCATCTGAAGGCTTATGATTCTGACGACCGCTCAGACTGGTGAGACTGATTTCATAAAAGACAAACTGTAAATCACAAATTTAAACAGCTATACAAAATATTTCATATTTCATTAGGCAAAAAAATATATATTCGTACAACCTACTTAGCAATAAATCTAAATAATGTGCAGCTGACTCTGCTGTGACATTTCAATTAATGTGTTAATTAAGCAGTGAATTAATTAACTTTTAAAAAGTGATATGTTAGTGGGCTCACAAACTAAATTTAACCGTCAACACTGGTAATCATAAAAACTATGATGACTAGGAACAGGTTTTACAACAACAGTAGTATTGACTGAGGAAGTTCATGAGGAAGTACAGGTACTATTTATATACTTTAGGAGTAGGATAGTAGAACACAGGTAGGAAATAGTTTTTTGGTGACTGGTATTTCCTCATAACAACACTAAGTTAATTTAACTAAATAATTAACTAAATAAGGTCCCCATAAGGGGCCATTTGGTTCCATTTAGACACTCAGAGTTAGGTTTTTATTTGGATTTTATTGAGAATATGCACAATAATCCACTAACTCTCGGTTAGTATTGTTTGACTAAAGCTGTGCAGCATAAGTAAAGAATTATTGGGGCTTTTTTGAGTGCGGGGCTGACATTATCACTCATTTGCAGACATGTTCAGAGGATTACAGCCGATTACACAGCCAAACTAATCTCATAGGGAATCACACCACCCTGCCATTCTACTGCCACCGTCATTTAGCATTCACTAAGCTTTGTTTTTAATCCCAAAGTAAACTTTTTTTCACGGCGTGGCTCTGCAGGAGTCTAGCCGTCTATAAGAGGGGGGGTCGGTCTGTGTGTCTGTGTGTCCAGAGCTGATCTAACCGCAAACCGCTGGACCTTCGTTATTACTATTCCTTGTTGTCGGGCAGAAACCTTGTCTCCATGTTTCAATTGTTCAACAATGTTTTTTGTTAACAAATTCATCATACAAGAGAGTTGATCAAAAGTAGTGAAAATAGCGGAAGTACCTACCAACACGTTGTGAGTTTGTAGATCAGCTATTTAACTATTTTAATAACATGAAACAGTTTCAGTTTTGGACATACTGTACAGTACAAGGTTTCCACCGACAGGACAGTAATTTGACGGGAAACGGGTAGAGAGATGTGAAGTGACACGCAGCAAAGGCTGTCGGGATCGGGACTCAAACCGGCGACGTGCTGTCAGGCTACATTGAGCCTAGGTGCCCGAACCGCTACGCCAGCGGTCCGGGCCATGATGATGGTTATTATTAAAAGGTAGGGTAAGTGATATTTTCTTTGTTATAATAAGTATTAAATAGCTCTGTTTTACGATTGTCCTCATTGATATATAGAGTGTTTGGTCAGCTGATAAATGGGTACTCCCTCCTGATTGGCTGACAAATTGCAACCTGAACATCTATTTTCTGTTCATTAAAGAGGTGGAGAGACCCCTGTTACTGAACATACACTCTATAGCAATGAGCACGATCAGAATATGGTGCTTTAACCTTTAAACAAAAAACGTTTTAACGTTTTAACCCAAATCACTTACCCTACCTTTAACAAATGTTTCAGAGCTTGCAGATCGGCAATTTTATTGGCACATGACACCGTTGTGCAATGAAGAATAAATCATGCATAAGAGTGTGAGCTGAAAGTGTGAAAATACATATCAAAAAGAGCATTCACACTGAATCCGAATGCTCATAATGCCATCAGCACCTCTGTCATGCATTAGTCAGTCAGTCAGTGAGTGAGTGGGTTAACTAAGCGAGTCTTCAAATGGATGGTTCCATTTATACTCTCTGAGTTAACCCTTTAAGACTTGGAACGCATCTGTGTCACTTTAGATTTCTTTGGCTATTCAAAAATAGCAGATCTACAAGCTCATAGCGCGGCACCGAGTGCCGCGCTATGAGCTTGTAGATCTGCTATTTTTGAAAAATCATGAAAAAATATATATATTTTCTTTTTCAAAAATCTGTTAGGATTTAGAAAACATTTTAAGAATCGGACTCAGGCCTTAATGGGTTAAATGAACACTCGCGATTTTACTGTGTAGAGAGCGACATCACAAAACAACATACAGCAGGATAATAAAGCTCAAATCCTTTGAGAATTTCTACACACACACACACACACAGATTATAATGTTTCCTGTGCGGCCATATAAGGAGGCCGCTTCCTCCAGAGCGCGGTTGCCACGGCGACAGGTGGAAGCAGACACAGAAACATCACATGGCTGAGACTCGCTAGAACACTTGCTAAACACACACACACACACACACACACACACACACACACACACACACGGCTGCAATGCAATGGCTGTGCTATTTTTGAAATTATTATTCTCACACATGCTGACGCACATATACTGTACACACACACACTGCACTATTTACCTCCAGTGGTGGAAAAAGTACTCAAATTCTTTACTTAAGTAAAAGTACCGATACTGCAATATAAAAATACTCTGTTACAAGTAAAAATCCAAAATAAAAAAATTGCTTGAGTAAAAGTACAAAAGTATTGGCATCAAAATGTACTTAAAGTACCAAAAGTAAAAGTACTAAATATTTGAAAATAGCCGATCTACAAGCTCACAACGCGTCGCGATGCGACGCGTTGTGAGCTTGTAGATCTGCTATTTTCAAATAGCCTATGTATAAAATAGGGCTAAAGTGGTTAATGTATGTTTCATTATATCATAGTTTATATCTGAAAAGTAACTAGTAACTAAAGTTTTCAAATAATTGTAGTGGAGTAAAAGTAAAATATTTGCCTCTGAGATGTAGTGGAGTAGAAGTAAAAGTATTGGAAATTGGAAATACTCAAGTAAAGTACAAATACCTCAAAATTGTACTTAAGTACAGTACTTGAGTAAATGTACTTAGTTACTTTCCACCACTATTTACCTCACACGCACACGCACACACATACACACACACACACACTTCTCCATCCTTGTACCTTGTTGATGATGTGCTGCTGCTGCTGCTGCTGTTGGAACTGTTGCTTGTGTTTCTCCAGGAACTGCTGGTGCTGCTGCTGGACGACCAGTTGCTGCAGGGCCTGGGCCTGGCCACACTGCTGCTGGGGCAGGGGGGCCGACTGGGTCCTCCCCAGGGGACGATGGCCCCGGGCCAGCTTGGAGACGGAGGGCGACGGCAGAGGAAGGAGGCCGCCCAGGCCCGCTGGCAGAGGGGACGGAGAGAGAGAGTGTGTTAGAGAGAGAGAGAGAGAGAGAAACAGACAGAGAGAGAGAGACAGTCAGAGAGACAGACAGAGAGAGAGAGAGAAAACGGTCATTATCAACCAGTTAAGACCTACGAATGTTTTCTAAATCCTAACAGTTTTCTGAAAAACGTTAAGTTGCTATATCAGGGTTGCTCAAACTTTTTCATGTCAAGGACCCTAAAAATTATATGTATTTGGCCGCGGACCCCCATCTCAAAATATGTTGTTCCAGGGACCCCCAGAAGCAAAGATTTTAGCTAAAAATGTTGTTTCAAAAAATATATGTATTCAAAGATTTGCCAAATTTTCAAGATTTTTCTAAAAATAGCAGATCTACAAGCTCATAGCGCGGCACTAGTGCCGCGCTACGAGCTTGCATATCTGCTATTTTTGAATAACCAAAGAAATACAAAAATGACACAGACGCGTTCCCGGTCTTAATGGGTTAACTGATAATGGGTTTGGATCTAATCAAATGACTCAAAACAACACAGAGACAAAGTTATGACAGCTGAAAAGCCAGCACACAAAACGGTCTTGGGAACGTTCACGCCTGACCCAGAGCACAGTACAATGTAAAAAAAAAGTGTTCATTTAACTCGAGAGTGTAATGGATACATTTGGGGGGGGGGGCGGCTGTAGCCGAATGGGCAGAAAGTCTGGGAATCGTTAAGGTCACCGGCTCAACCTTTGCCTCACCCTGTGTCGAAGTGTCCCTGGAGCAAGTTACTTAGTAAACCCTAACCGCTCCCCACCCGTGTGCTCATCTGAGCCGTCTTCATTTTCATTTGTACTTCACATGACTATATAGTAGCATCATGTCTTTGCTTTGTCTAAAACAATGTTTTGTTTTAGTCTTTTCTGCTATATTTCTGTCTTTTCTGCGCTATTTTCTTTATCATAATGTTTTTATATCTTTTTTTGTTATTAAATAATTCAAATTGCATGTCATGTAAAACCGTGAGGTTCTCGCAAAAGCCCCCCCCCTAGGGTTTCTTACCTCACCGGCACAACAACTAACTGTCAACTTTCCCATGGAAAGAACTAACATTATCATGCATATGCATATATAAACTGTTGTGCAAATTAAATAAATCAAATCAAATCTGAGCACCCCTAACCCTCACAGCTGGGTATGACTGCAAAAAAAGCAAGTTGCCCTCCCTCAGGGGGCCAGAAAATACTCCCTTTTCCTTTCCAAACACTGAGGATTTTTACTGCGTGTGATCAACACAGGACTCAAACGTCACGAGCAGTGGTGGAAAGTAACTAAGTACATTTACTTAAGTACCGTACTTAAGTACAATTTTGAGGTGTTGAGGTATTTGTACTTTACTTGAGTATTTCCAATTTCCAATACTTTTACTTCTACTCCACTACATCTCAGAAGCAAATGTTGTACTTTTACTCCACTACAATTATTTGAAAACTTTAGTTACTAGTTACTTTTGATATATAAATTAAGATATTATGAAACATGCATTTACCACTTCAGCCCTATTTTATACATAGGCCATTTGAAAATAGCCGATCTACAAGCTCACAACGCGTCACATCGCGACGCGTTGTGAGCTTGTAGATCTGCTATTTTCAAACATTTTATACTTTTACTTTTGGTTCTTTAAGTACATTTTGATGCCAATACTTTTGTACTTTTGCTCAAGTAAATTTTGAATTCTGGACAGAGTATTTTTATATTGCAGTATTGGTACTTTTACTTAAAGGAGGAGTTCACCCAAAAAAAATCATATTTTCTATCAATTACACACCCTGTGAAGCCTTGATTTCATGGATTTATTTTAGTTTTTGTGGCATTCCTAAGCCAATAATTTGATGACCGTGTGTATTTCCGGTAGGAGACACAAATAATCTACTTTGTGTCTCCTACCGGATACATTAGCCGGTAGGAGACGGGAATCAAATTATTAGCTTAGGAATGCGACAAAAACAAAAAATAATCCATGGATTCAAGGCTTCATAGGGTGTGCAATTGATAGAAAATAAGTAATTTTTTGGGTGAACTCCTCCTTTAAGTAAAGCATTTGAGTACTTTTCCCACCACTGGTCACGAGGACGTGCAGAAGAGAGGGGAACAAAAACAACATCAACAACAACAACAACAACAAAAACACACGACGGCCGAAGGGGTTTCAAAGCGAGCCCTTGTTCTGCGAGCGTCACCACTCACTCACCCAACGGATTGTGGGCCTGCTCCAGCAGCACCATGTGCTGGAGGAGGGGGCTGTGACCCGCCTGCGTGCCCCCTCCTCCTCCTCCTCCTCCTCCCCCTCCCCCCACACCCCCCTCCCCCCGCTCCAGGGCCGCCGAGGCCGCCGCCGCCAAGTACGAGGGCAGGTGGGCGGCGGCGGCGGACAGGAAGGGAGGGGCCAGAGGAATAATACCCTGCTGCTGTAACCCCGGCAGAGGCAGACGGCTCTCTCCGCCGTCCTGGTGGTGTCCTGGTACCACCTGGGGGGGGGGGCGGGGGGGGGAGAGAGAAAGAGAGAGAGAGGGGGTGGAGGGGTGGGAGGAAAGAGAGGAAACAAGAGTTAACCCATAGAGACCTGAAGCCGATTCTACAAAATGTCTTCTAAATCCCAACAGTGTTCTGAAAAAAAACGTATGTTTCTATATCAGTGGTGCTCAAACGTTTTCATGTCAAGGACCCCCAAAATTATATGTGTTTGACCGCCGACCTCTATCTCAAAATATTTTGTTCCAGGGACCCCCCAGAAGCAAATAATAGAGTTAAAAATGTTGGCTTTAAATATATATACATATTCAAAGATTTGCACACATTTTCTCGATTTTTCAAAAATAGCAGATCTACAAGCTCGTAGCGCGGCACTCGGTGCCGCGCTACGAGCTTGTAGATCTGCTATTTTTGAATAGCCAAAGTGTAAAATCATGCTTTTTTAGGTCAAATCTTAAAATGACACAGATGCTTCTACAGGTCTTAAAGGGGTTAAAACACAAGAGAAATTGAATGATTCAATTTCACAAAAATGTTAGGCGATTCCTTTTCTGAGAAATGTTTGTGTTTTTGTGTTTGTTTTTTACACCACTGTTCAGTATCATGTGCACAATAATGTCCAATGTTCCTTTTTTTTTGGTTTTGGTTTCATATTGGGGTTTGGAAGTTCCTTGCGGACAAAACTAAATGGGCTTATAGATGGATTATTTAGACGGCGTCTTTTTTTTCGAGTGTGAACTCACAGCGCTGGCAGTGAGGCCCGTGGCCGGCAGCCCCAGGGTGATGTTGGGCAGGGAGGGCGAGGTGTAGAGAGACAGATGGCACATTGAACCCTCCCTCAAAGCCAACCTCTGGAGCAAGGAGGCCTGGAGAAAGCGAGAGCAACACACACACACACACAGATTTGTAAGATATGGGGTTACACGTCTCTCTCTAACACACTGGTTCTCAACATGGGGTCCCCCCCAGGGGCCCTTGAAGGGGGGGGGGTTCCAGGGGGTCCCCAGCTAACGGATTGGTATAGCAGTTAGGAACCAAGTGGACCCTTACAGGTCTAATGGAACCAAAATGGACACACTCACAATTATAGTAATACAAGTACAGTAATACGCACGCACGCGCGCGCGCGCGCGCACGCACGCACGCACGCACGCACGCACGCACACACACACACACACACACACACACACACACACACACACACACACACACACACACACACACACACACACACACACACACACACACACACACACACACACACACACACACACACACACACACACACACACACACACACACACACACACACAGACAGTTTGGCAGATTACCTCTCCTGGACTGCTGGAGATGGCGATCCCGTTTTCATTGGGGATGTTACTGGAGCTGTTGTTGGGTGAACTGGGACCAGAGCCGGGTGCGCTGTTACACGCCATTTCTATCAGACACAATAAAGCACAGAAATGGGCGTCATTAAAACAATGCTGGCCCGGGGCCAATCTAATTTCCCAGAATAAACATCAAGAGATAATCCCCCTCCTTATGCAACTAATATAATCAGATGCATTTGTATAGTATCTTATCAAATTGGAGTTACAAAGTGGATTACAGGCAATGAAAAAAGGATGAATAAAAAGCCGGCAAGATAAACAGTAAAAACAGCACAAAGGGTCACACGAGGGTAACGTAAAGTCCCCTCAATGTTTTCTTACCGTTTCTTGCCAGATGTAAAAAAAAAGCGCAGCAGAAGACTAAATGTCGTTTCCCTGTCTATCATTTATCCCGAGGTACGAGACGATAACAGGAAGTGTGGGGAAGAACAGAGATGGCGACAGACACTCACCCGCCATGTCCAGGGAGCGCTTCTTGGCCGTGGTGATGCCGGGTCCATCTTTCCTGCGGAGCAGAGGACTGCTGCGGCGCTCCGTGACCTTCTGTTTTAGGCGGGACCGCAGTTTCAGGTTGGGCTCCGAGGCTGCGAATCACAGGGAGACAGGAAGTCAAGACGACAGGGGAGAGGAGGGGGTCCCTCTTTTGTTTATGACAAAATATGGGAAGAGTCGCATGCATAGACAGGCACGCGCAAGACAAAACGTGCATCATCTCATACCGTGTACAGCACTAATGGACAGTATGTTGTATTTTTAAGTTGACAGTTGAAAAGCGCGTTATCCCAGGAGCCGTCATATACCGTAAATTCAAAATGTCAAATCCTATTTTTAAAACTGCAGCTCTCACAATCTGCAATATACTGGAGGGCTGCAGGGCGACACAAAAGGGAGCTTGTTTTGTGGGCATGAAGTCGGGCTAACGAGCTCTTCCCTATAGGCCGCTCTGTGCATTTTGGCAGACCGATTTGGGACCTGAGGTTAGCCACCGCCACGTGACAGTGGGAAACACCGCAATGGCAGGAGAAGCAGCAGCCAGTTGGCAGCATGTTGTTGAGCCCATGCTTAATGATGCTGGCTCTATACTGAGATAATGAACACTTGATTGTGTTTGTTTACATGCCTATGAACTATACGCTCTGGGACTTTGCCTTTCTGAATTTGCCTCTGTGGGAGAGACGTGGTGTTTTGCTGTGAGAATCTGGTCTGTGATGTCCCTGCCAGATGAATCCAGACACAGGGAGCTTTATTTGCTACACTGCTGGCTCTCACAGCAGCTTTATCTACTTCAGTTAGACTCTGGGCTGCTGACCAAAGGTTGACCCATGACCCATCTACGACCCTTGTGTCATCTGGGCCCGCAACCATGTTCGTTGGCCTCGCAGGATGCCCACGGCATTTTGGAACTGGACCCAAGCAGGTGCGACTGGTTCAGAAAACCCTTGCATAAGACTTACTTAAACATAAATGGAGCTCCTTTTATCTCTCTTCACCACTTCCTGTAGCGTCGAATACTAATCAAGGAAGGATGAGAACCTAGTCTTAATGCACTTGAAAAATGTGAAGGCACTCACTCTGCCTTCTGGTCGTCTACGATGGGATGACCTTTTGTGAGAGTGTGAGATCTATAATGTATGAGCACTTTTTGAAAATGCACTTTCAATTTTAAGGATCAACTGTGAAGAGCATTTGTCCAAAAGTCTTTGTTAAGAGGATAGAGATGCGGTCAGGGGAAAGGACAGGCATTAGCCTAACTGGAAGGCTGCAAGACTGTGTGAGCCTGTGAGGTAACACTCAATGTATTGGAGTGGAGTTTAGTTGAGTTCAGACCTGAATGATGGCATTTGTCAGTGAAGGCATTATTGATTTGTAGTTTATGTGCTGTAGCTATTAGAAGTAACCTAGCTTGTGCCATGATTTGCGAGGTGTTCATCATCTGGATGTGCTATCAAAAACCTGCAAAGGATGGCACTAACAATATGTAATGAAAAAAAGGATAAGCGTGAACAATTCAACCTGTGATACTGAAAACTCACATTTGACTGTCAAAATGGATATTCTCTTAAAATGACTGACAAAAATTATCTTATCACAATGTTTATACTGTCAAAATGGGTCCGACATGTGGCTTAATGATGCAGATGTCGGGCTTGCCACGTGGAGATGAGACGACTCCAGTATCTACCCTGTCTCTCCCCCCGGGTTCCTGTCTCTCTACACTCACCTATTGAAATAAAGCATAAAATGACAACAAAAAAAAGAGAAAATTGTGGAGATGGGTTTGTCTGGCTAATTGTGGCTATACAGGTGTTAGCACTAGCAGACCGCTCTAAATCGTGGCTGCCACCCAAACACTGCATTAAAACCATTGCGTCTCGTCTGCCATGTATCAATAAACATAAATAGGCACTCAAATAAAAACACAAGTGATTCCAGAGGCTGGGAGGCTGAAGCTAAACCTTCACTTCATTTAGGCGCAACACCCGAACGAAACCAAACATTTGTCTTTTAGTTCTAAATTGTCAATATATTTAGTCTTAGTTTTAGTCATCGTAGCTTAAGTTTTCATTTCGTTTTATTTTGTTTTCGTCAGTGACAAAAAGGTAGTCGAAGAACATTTTTCGTCATAGTTTTAGTCGACGAAATCAACACTGATATGAACCAGCCTTGGAAGCTCTGGCAGGTGGCCAGGAGAGGGGAGAGGGGGGAGGGGCTCAGAGAGGGTGGAGGTGGTGCTGTGCCAGGGATCTGTTAGCAACCTCCGTCCCTTTGATGGAGCCAGAGGGGAAGGAGTGGATGAGGGCTGGTTGGGACGTGGATGTTTGCTGCACTGTAAGCGAGTGTGCACGTGTGTGTGTGTGTATGTGTGTGCCTGCGTTAGTGCGTGTGTGTCTTGCGGTGTGTCCGAGGGCACTGGTATCCATGGGGGTGTTCACCTTGGGACACAGTGACTTTTAGAGGTGTTACTGCCGGTCACGCAAACACACACACACACACACACACACACACACACACACACACACACACACACACACACACACACACACACACACACACACACACACACACACACACACACACACACACACACACACACACACACACACACACACACACACACACACACACACACACACACAGCAGAGCCCCCAGGCTGGTTTTCTGCTGACACTGCAGGCGTTTGGCATGGCCCACCCTCCCCTCTCTCATCTCGGTCCCTCTCTCTCTTTCTCCATCCAATTCCCACTTAATCTCTCGCCCTTAGTGTTGGTTCCTCTGTCCTTCACGCTTTTTCGTCTCCTTTCGTCCATTCCTCGCATGAAATGCATGGAATCTCTGCATGCGTGCGTGTCCGTGTGTCCCCTCCCTGCATATCTCGCCAACCGTCCGTCGCTCGGCGTCAAAACTCGCCGCGTGTGTCGCCGAGGACCAGAGGGAGTGCTCAGATGCTCGAGGTCGGATCAGCGGATCTCAAAAGTATCTATAAATCCCCATATATGGATCCCTGATGTCATCAGTATCTCCGCAAATCAATCAATCAAATATCTGTCCATCTATCTATCCATCCATCTACAGTATGTATCGTTGCTGTCCGGCAGAAACCAGCTAACTCCATTTTTACCCTTTTTTCCATAAATCAGGGCCATTGAACACCCTTTAGGTCTGTGTGTTGGTAAAACAATATTGAACCAATGAAAAGCATTAAAAAGCGCTTCTGACAAAACCAGCTAACTCCATTGGATCCTCAAACGTTCTGCTAAACCAGCTAACTCCACCGGAGTTAGCTGGTTTAGCTGACTCCAGACTCCACCCCCTTTTGACCTCCAACCTCATTGTGAGCTTGGAGGGTCCATTCAGCTGTTCTTATCAATGATGAACAAAACCTCCCAACTCCACTTTTTTTTCATTTCCTGAAAAATGAACATTTTGGAGTTAGCTGGTTTCTGCCGGACAGCAGAGATATACTGTATATACACACACAAGCCAATAAAATGATAGATTTTACTGTACTGTATGCAGTTGGTGAAAATGACATTATGATTGTTGTGCGCTGGCTCTTTGGTAAATATATCTGCGTGTGCGTCATAGTGCTTCTCTACAGTCACATATGTAATTTCATACGTATGTGATGTGATCACACAAATGATTTCCTATACTTTAAATTGTATCTATTACACAAGGGGGCATCCAAGACGGGCAAGTACAGTAATGCTAATTATGCCCCGGCTCTCTCGTATCCATGTCCGCGGCAACCCGCTAGCACATCAAATAGCATGACAACCCGCATGGCAGTGTCCGACCAGTCCCCATCTGACCCTGGTCGGCAGCATATTGAATATCTGATTAAAGGCCTATAAAAGTGGTACTTAATATTTCAAGGCGAGTGGAGAGGGAAACGGGTTCTCTGATACAAAACATATTGATCAGCCACTCAATCGCTTTGATGGATGGGGGCCTTGGGCGGTCAGAACACTGCAGTGGGAAGCCGTGCGTATACCACCAAAGAGAGAGAGAGAGAAACAGAGGGATTTATGGGAATCAATAGGGCAGTTTGCCGAAACTCATCAATGCAGCCTTGGCTTCCCAGAAATGTCCACGCTGGTAGATTAGTCTTTTATATCAATTTAAAAGGAAAGAAAATAACAAGAAGCATAAGAGGGAAGAAGTGTGTATACAGTATGTATGAGCACTTAAAATGACACGGGGGGGGAAATGCTTTTTTCATAGGTTAGGAACCAGCAACTAAGTCATAAATGAAAATAGCAGGAAACAACAGCATACATGCTCAAGAGATTAAAATGGTTAAGAGGGATATTCCTCCACACTACAGTAGAAGTTGAATATTTGTAGGTAAGGGCACTGCATCACTATAACAGCTATGGGCTACCTTATTTATTTACCTCATTATTTTCACCGGGACGGGGAGATGATGTTTTTGCCCCTGTTTGTGTGTGTTTGTCTGTCTGTCTGTCTGTGTGCAGCTAATTTCGGAAACCACTTGACCAATCCCCGTCAACCTTTTCATGCACACTGCCAGTAAGCCAAGGAAGACACTCCACCACAATCTTTTCAAATTGGCCTCATGTTGGCGCTATACAAGCCTGCTTTATGTTTTGGCCTATAATTCTAGACTGATCGTATACAGTCAAAGGGTATTTTACCCCCAGTGTTGTTTTAGTTAACGATGACAACATGATTTCGTTAACGCCCCTTTTTTTCAAGACGAAGACGAGACGGCGACGAGCTAAACATAGCTCTTTGATGACTAAAATATAACGAGACGCATGTGTGATTTTCGTTGACAAAACGGGACGGGACAAAATTGTTATTGGGTGGTCTATCGGACGTTCAAAATGCATGACAAGCTAAAAATATTGTAGCGATATCAGTGTGTTTATATGGGGGATCAGTGGCCAATCATAGGGAGAGTTCTAGACGCATAACCTCCGGCTCTGTGATTGGTTGGGATGCCGACTTGCGTGCTGTGCTGTTGTTGTTGCCTTACGATTACTGGGCTTGTTATCAAGTTTCTGTATCCCAGTAGTCATGTGATAAACATGTATCATTAAGATGTTTCATATTCCATTCAGACTGGCTATAATTGCCATCTAAAATGTATCATGAATGCGTCGTCCCATTGACCCCAAATTTGAATCACACATTGAGGGGCCTCCAAACGATGCAGAGCCAAAAAGCCATTTCACTAAGGGGCGCCACGGGTGCAAAAGGTTGCACCCAGAAATGCTATTTCCTTGGGTCCTAATGGCTGCAACCTACGACGTACAGTGTCTAGGCAACTCAGCCTGGCGGAGATGTGCACTCTGCGGAGTGCCCTTGTTTTCTTTTCTTTTTTTTTGTCTGCTTAAGTGCCAATTAAATGCAACACTAAAACATTTAGTCTGGCTTCAGCATTATTTCATCTCTACTGTCCAAACATCTGCATTCATAAAAGGGGAGGATGAGTCGTCCTCAAACTTGAAACAGCCTTGCTCACAAATCTCTCTGCAGTCGAGTTATGTTCCACAGAGAGCACTTCGATTAAAAGCCATCAGTTAATTATCTTTGTGAAGTTTACGAGTTGCGAGACAGTCGCCTTCAACTTCAAAACTCAACCTTTAAGTCTAGCCATTAAGAGATATGAGGTGGACATGAGGGAGCGTGGGAGACCAATGAGCCGTCTGACATTTTCCCTCCGACAGTTAAAATTGATGAAACCTTCTCGTGGAGGTGACACGAGGCTGTTAAATCACCTTGGTGACTGTGGGGGGGGGGGGGGGGATTTAACTGATGCTCATATCCACAGAAACGTATTTGGAATGGGAGAAATATTAGAATTAGACCATACCTGTGTCAATAAAGCACTGAGCCACAAGCGCAAACAGGACATGGGGAGGAGCGTTTGGTGACCAGGAAACAAAGTTTATTTCATGTCATTTAGTCTAGGGTAGTTTAGCCTCGATCTCCAGGCTTTTATTGTTTAGTGTTGCTAAAAAATAAAAGCCTGGCCCAGCGCGTCGGTGTACTCGGTATGAGGAAGTGTTTCACTTCCCAACCAACCAGAGTGCAGTGGGCGTCGCTCGTAATGTTGTGTTAACGGGGAGGGGGTTGACGGACAGATCGGTGAACCAATGGGATCAGCCGCAATCTCTCGCCGGCTCTTTACATCCGCCCCTCTATACACGAAATCAGGAGCGTTGGGGCAGGTAGTTAAATGTAGTTTTAACCGTTTAGTGTTACGAATGTGTGAGTTGAACGTACCAAGGATAGCTAAAAAACATAATAAAAATACAGTCCACTCTGGTCCGTGTTGTGAGCTTGAAGATCGGCTATTCCTGGCACACGACACACCAGTGCACAACAAAGAATAAATCAAAGCTAAAACTGAAGCAGAGGAGGGAGTGAGTGTGTGGGTGGGCAGCGTTCACATGGGAGAGCTATTCCACTGACAGCATGGGTGAGCTGGTACAAGAGAAAACATCCCTAATTGAAGTGGGGGGTTTATTAGGAGGCTAAGAAGACCTACAGTAGGAGATAGGCCCCCCACCTGTAAACTATAATGCAGGTTCAATCCCTGTCTGTGCAATTTTTTCAAGGATCCATGTTGGACCTCCTCATTTACAATGACCATTCAAAATACCGATGTGAGGTGTGAGGCGGCTTTTAAACTTCCGCTTATGAAAAATGAAATGAACTCATTTCTGTCTTTACATAAATGAGTCAGTGGAGGGAGGCCTTCATGATAACTGTTAACTAAGTTGGAGACGGAAATAACGGCTTCCCATTCTGGCCAACCTTAACCGCAACAAATTGGGATGTACGCATGCACGGCGCGCGCGCGCGTGCGTGTGCGTGTGCGTGTGTGCGTGTGTGTGTGTGTGTGTGTGTGTGTGTGAGTGAGAGCATGAAAGAGTGGGTGTATGTGTCATTCAGTTCTAACCAACTTCCTGCCAGGCCAGTCAAAGTGCCCCTCTGTCTACTGAGAGCCATTATCACAAAGGCTCTCAGATTTGGACAAGGAAACACTGTTGAAATATCACTCGGCCCTACTGGAATGAAGAAGAAGAAATCCCCCCCCCCCGCATGTTTTCAGTATACATACGTCAAGTCCAAAAAATGGGTCATCGTCACCAGCAAAAAAGCGTCATGCATGACGGCAACGGTCACCACAGCAACTCAGTGCCGTCGTGGTAGCCACTGTCATTCACTTCCTCCTGAACTTGAATGTTTTTATCCCTTCTGTCTCAGATGCAATCTGATCTGATCTACTTTCACTGGGTCTGAGTTCACGTGGCGCCTCGGCATCCAAACCGTGTGTGTGTGTGCGTGCGCGCGTACGCACGCATGTATTTGCATATGCGTGTATGCTTGCATACCTGTGGGTCTAGTATTTTCAAGCATCTTATCTCCTCATACGCAAACAAATTTAAGCATGATAATTCCTAATCTTAAATTCCTGCAGTGAAAAATATTTTTTTTTTGGGTGCGCTGGTGTCATGGGCCAAAAATAGCATGGTGCACGACACCGAAACATAGCAGAGTATACATCTTGCAATGTGTGTGTACTGTCGTGTGTGTGTGTGTGTGTGTGTGTGTGTGTGTGTGTGTGTGTGTGTGTGTGTGTGTGTGTGTGTTGCCATGTATGTGTGTGTACTGGCTGCCATGCGTTTGTGTCAGTGTTGATTTCGTCGCCTAAAACTATGACGAAAAATGTTGGTCGACTACCTTTTTTCACTGATGAAAACTAAATAAAAACTAAGCTATGATGACTAAAACTGAGACTAAATGTATTGACAATTTAGTCGTCAAATAAAAACTAGACTAAAATGTCAGGGAGGGACTCGTGGAGAAGAGATCCAGTAGAACTAAAAGACAAGTCATTTTATGTTTGGTTGCGTTCGGTTATTGCGCTCTGAAAATAGCAGATCTGAAAGCTGCCGTGTGTGTGTGTGTGTGTGTGTGTGTGTGTGTGTGTGTGTGTGTGTGTGTGTGTGTGTGTACTGCATAACCCTGTGCGTGTGTACTGCATCACGTCTCGTCTCCACACAGCTGTGTGTGTGTTGCGCAATATTCCCTCGACTGTATACTGAAGGAAAATGCATACATTTTACGGATGAATCGAAATGATCATTTTTAATTAATGCAAAGTGCAATTGAGTACCTGAAAAGCGCTCTATAAATAAAACATTATTAATGCAGTCAAGCGTGAATTGAATGAAACAGTGTCTTCTGCTTGTTTCCTGTTACACAAAGCCATGCAGTCTCTCAAATTCCGTACGGGAAAAAAAAAGGGAGTTTCGCACACATCGAAGGCCACGGAGGTTCCCATGGAAATGAACGGAATAAACGGACTTACGGACAGAACACACAGCTGTGTGGAAAGCAGTGGTGTAAAGTAACTAAGTACATTTACTCAAGTGCTGGACTTAAGTACGATTTTGAGGTCTTTTTTACTTTACTGGAGTATTTCCAATTTTCAGAGCTTTTCCTTCTACTCCACTACAATACAAAGAGGCAAATATTGTGCTTTTACTCCACTACAATTATTTGCAAACTTTAGTTACTAGTTACTATGTAGATTTTGATTATTATTACAAAACATACATTAACCACTTCAGCCCTATATATATTTCGGCCATTTGAAAATAGCCGATCTACAAGCTCACAATGCGTCGCGACGCATTGTGAGCTTGTAGATCTGCTATTTTCAAAAGGTTTTTATACATTTGAAAACTTGTGAAATGGGACATTCTGCATAATGAGTACTTTTATGTTCTCATTATAGTATAGTTTGTATATTTTGATACCAATATATTTTGATACCAATACTTTTCTACTTTTACACAATTACATTTTGAATATATGCAAGTAATTTTCCCACCACTGGTGGAAAGGAGGGTCGTCCTGTGTGTGTGTATACTACATCATCCTTTTGCACCATGTCATATGCTGTGGCCTTTGAAACCCCCGCGTGTCTTTTATACTGCGAAACACCGCAACTCGTTCCGGATGCCTCCTCTCCGCACCAGCGCCGACGAGACAAGTTCCCGATTGATTTAGATTTTCGCTGTCCCCCCCCCCCGAAGGTTGGGGTTTTTTTTGGGCCGGGCTCCAATGTTGCGGTGCCATGTGAGCCGGCGTACATGTGCCAGGATAAACGTGGCAGGCAGCGGGCCTGCAGAGTACACTGAGGTTGGTCTCCAGCTGGGGAGAAAACGGGCGGTAAAGTGCCAAGAGAGCCGCTGACGCTAAGTGAATAATTACAGCCTAGCTGTACTTCACACAGACGGACAGACAGACAGAGGAGGGATGTAGAAAATGCCTACGCTTATTTACACAATGGTTTGCTTTAGCAGAGAGACTGGCAATGTGGGTACACGTCTCCTGAAGGGTGACACTGTTTTTCGGAGCGAGGGGGTGCGTCTTAATGCCTGAATAAGGCATAAGCGTGTGTGTGTGTTTGTGTGTTTATGTCAACGTTTTCATCTAGGCTGAAAGCTGTGACCATTCTAATCCATGGTGCAACCTAAATCTTAAGTGTCAATTAATTCTTTGAGCGCTGGTGAGAACAAATACTTTTCTTGGCGCTGGTAATCAAACACCTTCTGTTTTTTTTAACACTCTTTTCCTAGTGTGTGATAATATTTGTCTTGGAATCCAAAGCTTTATTTTCAGTGTATTATGTAAGATGTTCTGACAAACATTCTGACCAAAACAATTTTATCCAATACATCGCAAAACAAGTTCAGAAACGGGTTTGGTGGGTGAGCTGAGGTGGGAGAGATCATGGGTAAACGGCCAACTGTGACCTAGTGAACTTCCGTACCCGTCTTGCGGAGGGGGAAGTCGTCTTTGGAGTCGTACATGCCGAGGATGGCGTGGTTGTAGGCAGACATGCCCGTTTGCGGAGGGGAACTCTGGTCCAGAGAGCTGTGCTGAGTTTTCCTAGAGAGAGAAACACAGACCAAATAGTGTCATTGTGTAGCTTAACCACTTCTACCGTACTACATTGACCGGGGTCCCCCCCAGGGTTTATAATTGGTCCCTTCATTTCCCCCCCTCTAAACCAAATCGCTTTGCTCAGCAAAGAGATTTGGAATAGAGGGAATAAAGAAGGATAGCCGATCTACAAGCTCACAAGCTGCAACACCTTGTGAGCTTGTAGATCGGCTATTTTAGCCAAATGTTCGCGTATTACTGTATGACATGGCCAGAATATGGATGTTAAGGTTCATGTGGTTAATGGCACAGGGTTATGAGGTTTAAGGGTTCAGTTTGTACAGCATGACAGTAAAACTGACACAGACAGTGGCTCCATTCCTAATGCAATAGAACCATGAATGATAGCAAGTAATCACAGTTGTAGGGTTGCAAGAGTTAATCGGACTAATCGATTTAATTGAATATTTAACAAAAAGCAAATGTAATAAAATTATTGATTTTGGGGGTACATTTAGACATTTTGTAGAGCTACAATCTCATGCATCATGATTCACTATTTTTGCGTAACACCACTGTACGTGTGTATTCGCCACGATTCATGAAAACATTTATTAGGATTATTTGATTAATTGTAAAAAGTAATTAATTGAATGATCATAATACTAATTGATAGTTGCAGCTCTACAGAGTTGTGTAAAGTGCCTTAACACTTCATCAAATATTCCAATTTATTTATTTACAAATACATTTATATTGAACTTGAATTAAACCCGACAGCCTACAATCAAACTGCACTTTCATTCAAAGACTGAACTAGTTTATTGTCACTTAGATGTAGAAGTACATTCATTGTGAAAATCTTAGGTTGGGGTGCTCCATAAAACAGACATGAATAAACATAAAAAATAGACCTAAAACCAATCATTTTCATTTATAAATGTCACAGCATTAATCCAAACATTGGGAATGGATCAACAGAAAAGACGGTGACATTGAAGGTGTTACTGGCAAAACACACACACAGGCATGCACACACACACACACACACACACACACACACACACACACACACACACACACACACACACACACACACACACACACACACACACACACACACACACACACACACACACACAGTTAAAGAGTGAGCCTCTATCTCCCTGCACAGTACATAAAAGAGAAGCCGCGGAGCACGAGTACAAGGTTTAAAACAGAGACACAGTTAGAGGTGGGGGACAGAGAGACATACAGAGAGAGAAAGAGAGGAGCAAAAGACTCCTCGCTCTCCTTCCCCTCTTATCACCTCTGTGCAGCAAAGAGACTGAGGACAGGATACCTGCAGGCAGCAGAGAGAGAGGGAGAGAGAGAGAGAGAGAGAGAGAGTCACGGAGAAAACGACAGACTGTCACACAGAGACACAGATAGAGGGAGAAAGAGGGGAGGGGAGGATGAAAGAAGAGCAAGATAGGAGAGATGAAAAAGAAGGACGAGGAGAATTGAAGAATTGAGCAGGAAATCGAACATCAAGCCGAGGGGAACAGCTAACCCTGGGGCTGGCAAGGAAAGAAAACAAACAGGAGAAAAGAAAACAATGAGGGAAGAGAGGTGATGACAATATGAGAGAGAGAGAGAGAGAGAGAGAGAGAGAGAGAGAGAGAGAGAGAGAGAGAGAGAGAAGGGGGGTAGACAGAAAGACTGCATCCCTTTCCCATTTATCCTTCAGTCTCCGTGCTGTCTTACCGTCTCTTCACTGCCAAGACAAAGTTTGCCTTCCTGAAACCTCTTCAAATATTTAAAGAGTGCGAGAGGTGGCATTGTTCTTTTTAACTTTGTTCACTTGAATGAAACGTGTGCGCGCGTGCGTTCGTTTGAAGCGCGTGCGTTCGTTTGAAGCGCGTGCGATCGTTTGAAGCGCGTGCGTTCGTTTGAAGCGCGTGCGATCGTTTGAAGCGCGTGCGATCGTTTGAAGCGTGTGCGCGCAGATGTCAGTCAGCAGCAGCTACAAAGAGAAATGCACAGAGGAGCCTTGTTCCATGGAGATTCCCTCTTAAGTCTAACTGAAAGCCAACAGGTGAAGACTCGGATGGAGGCCGCTGGAATCAAACACATGTGGTGCGACTTTGTGAACATCCAGTCTTTCGGTTTCGCACTGTAAGATACTCAGCGATAATTCAACTCTGAGAGTGTGTACGTCAACAATAAAAAATAAACCTGCTGCCCAACCTGCACGGTACAGGAGCACAATTTTATTATGAGAATTGAAAGGGATAGTTCACCCCAAAAACGTACTTGAATTCATGGATATTTTTTTTGTTTGTGTCGCATTCCTAAGCCAATAATTTGATGACCACAAAGGAGACCCAAATGAGACTCTTTGTGTCTCCTACCGGAACCGCTGCCGGTCAGCAAATTATTGGCTTAGGAATGCGACACAAAAAAAGAAATCCATGAATTCGAGTCTCCATGGGGTGACTATAATTGATAGAAAAGTATTTTTTAGGGGTGAACTATCCCTTTAAGCTAAGCAGCAACGTACGTTCATAATAAAATTGTGCAGGTCGGGCAGTGTGCGACTTTATTAGCATTTTTGATGTTCACAGTACGTTCTGCCTACGCACCTGCTGTCAAAGACAATTCATCAAGGCGTATGAAAGTTTTTAACAACTATGAGAGCGTACAAATATAACTAAATGGACCCTAACGGGCCAAACATCTACCACTCAGTCAAGAGGGAATCCACACTTCAGGGCTACTTGTGTCGGGTGTTCTACCCGACGACACAGGGTCTAAATGTCTCAACTGAAGAGTAGGGAAACCACCTCCAACCACTGCAGATGTACAAGTTATATCGCATTAACATACAGATTGAATAAAATTGTATTCAAGTTACGGATTGCAACTTTAATGCTTAAACTGTGCTTGAACACACAACATGGGAAGAGAGGTGTGCTGGTGGGATGAGGGAGGGGGAGGGGGCGTCACTCACCCGTACCAGTAGCGCGGGTCGTTGGGCAGACAGTGGTTTAGGTTTCGCTGAGCCAGGGCTTTCTTCTTGTTCAGGACAAACTCCTGTAGACGCATCTTTACTTCAGTACTGGCCACTGCACCTAACAGGGAGGGAGGGAGGGAGGGAGGGAGGGAGGGAGAGGGGGAGAGAGAGAGAGAGAGAGAGAGAGAGAGAGAATTTACTGAATGTTTCTTTCCCAATTAATACACACAGATAAAGAGGTTCAACATACAGCCAGTGGTGGAAAAAGTACTCAAATGTTTTACTTAAGTAAAAGTAACAATACTACAATGTAGAAGTACTCTGTTACAAGTAGAAGTCAGGAATTCAAAATGTACTTGAGTAAAAGTACAAAAGTATTGGTATAAAAATTTACTTAAAGTACAAAAAGTAAAAGTACTAAAATGTTTGAAAATAGCAGATCTACAAGCTTACAACGTGTCGCGATGCGACGCGTTGTAAGCTTGTAGATCGTCTATTTTCAAATAGCCTAGGTACAGTATACAATAGGGCTGAAGTGGTCAATGTATGTTTCATAATAAAATAATTTATATCTGCAAAGTAACTAGTAACTAAAGTTTTCAAATAATTGTAGTGGAGTAAAAGTACAATATTTGCCTCTGAGATGTAGTGGAGTAGAAGTAAAAGTATAGACAATTGGAAATAGCCCAGGACAGTAAAAGTACCTCAAAATTGTACTTAAGTACAGTAGTAAATGTACTTAGTTACTTTCCACCACTGCATACAGCATATTGTGCTGTATGTATAGAAGCAACGTGGTGTGTATAGTTGGTTGCTGAAGGGCACGGTGGTGTTGGTCCGCACCACACAGATGTATATATACGGACCACCTTCAGTGGGCTGGAATCCACCAGGGTGGTAACTGACCTCAATGACCTCTCAGTGATTAAGTCTCAACCCTCCCTGCGGGGCTCACCTATCACCCTGACATGAAGATGAGGACGAGGTCAGGCCGCAAACACATGGGGACGCACACACACTACCATTTTATACCAAGCATGTTGGTATACCTCTGTAAATAACATTTGCAGATCTATTGGCTATTTTCAAAAATGTTGTATGCCGCAATTGTGCAACAAAGTACTGTATAATACAGGGTTTAGTGGTTAATCGGTGGTTAAAAAAAAATCTATTGGAACTTTTTTGTGTTTATTCGTTGATATACGAGAAAAAAAATATAATTTTCTCCGAAGATTTTGGTTCTAAATATTGGTTTCAATATATTTTGCGGTTAATTGCCCAGCCCTATAGTCTCTTCTCCTCTCTATTTTCACTGTTTGGGCCCAATACAGTTGTACAACAAAATATAAAATAGGGCTAATCGATTTAGTCGGTTCTAAGAGACCAATTTTAATAT
This sequence comes from Gymnoscopelus braueri, assembly GCF_963280865.1. Taxonomy (NCBI): domain Eukaryota; kingdom Metazoa; phylum Chordata; class Actinopteri; order Myctophiformes; family Myctophidae; genus Gymnoscopelus; species Gymnoscopelus braueri. The sequence goes on along the minus strand of NC_137618.1, from coordinate 13,922,017 downwards.
CTTTAAAAAGTTTTTTTTTATTAATCCAAAAGGTAATCGATAAAATAATCAATAGTTGCAGCTCTGACACCCGCAGTGTATATGTGTATGTGTATGTGTATGTGTATATATATATATATATATATATATATATATATATATATATATATATATATATATATATATATATATAGTTGCCAACTTTCACACTATTTGTTACCTCCACACAGCAAGAGATCTGGTGACAGTCGGTAAACAATGTGTCATATCCGACTTCATATTTGCACTATATGGACATTGTGAAGGTATTATTGGTAAGCTAAACATCCCTGTATTCCTGCAAAAAGAATACACCCCACACTCCTACAAACCTGCATAAAAAAGGCAACGTCTGACTTAAAAGGGTTCAGCTGAGATCACATACATGTATACCAACATCATAAAGAAAAAAAACACAAAAAAGACAGACACAGAGAGACACAGTCGTACGACAAAGTATAGTCTATCAAGCCAGATGATCTCTTCTGCAATCTTCAAACGCTTACAGAAAGTCTGTCAAATCCGCCCGGTAAAAGACGCTGTCATCTGCTCTTCAGACTGGAAGGGTATTCAACCAATCCATATTCGTATCCGTATTTAACACGGTGTATATTTTTAAATATCTTTAAAAACATGTTCCATTTCTGCTAGCTAGCTGGGCTTCGACGCAATTTGGTTTCAGTGGGAATTATTTACACGACTGCACGGGCGGAACGGAAGTAGGGTCTTTGTTTTCTACTCGTTTTCAGAGCTTCCAAAGTACAGACTGTCAGGCGGAAGCATTTGAAAATTGTGGGAGCCAACACATGTTTCTCGAGAGACTGTCACTAGACAAAGTATAAATCAGGTTTAACATTCAGCTTCCGTGCGGCCAGCCTGTCACTGAAACCCCAGTGAGACCGCAGCAGCACTTCCACGTTGCCTCTCTTAGAGACTGTGTGTTTTTTTTTCTCCCACAGTCTCGCTCTTTAATTACCACTCTCATTTCACAGCCACACAACACACCACCCTGAGAGGGATGGAGAGAGAGAGGGAGAAAGAAGTACAACAAGACAGAGAAGAGAGAGAGAGAGAGAGAGTGTGTGCAGGAGACAGAAGAGGTGATAAAACATAATAGGTGTTTTGAGAGTTAACGGGGGAAAAACAGACAGAAGAGGAAACAGAAGCGTGTTTTCTGGGAAAGCGCCAGAGAGCGGAAGTTAGTCGACAACAGGTGACACGTCGAGCCCCAGGGCGAAAGTGACAAACATGTGAACGTGACAACTGCTAATATAGAAGCTCTAAATCACAGGGTGGGTGGAAGTGCTGACATCCCAATATGTCTGCCTTGCCACTAAGGCAAATTGGCTTTTATGAGACTGCCTTGCAGGCAATTTACTGCAGCACTTAACAAAGCCTTCCTCTGTTTACAGCCCTGTGCTCTTTCCGTACCAGTGAGGCAATGGGCTCACCTCGCCTAGCCAAAGATGGTCAGGAAAAAAAGCGAGCGCGGGCGCCATATTGGCAGCGACAGTTAGCTTACTTAAGAGCTGTTCCACCACAACTTGACAAAAAGGATTTGTGCCAAAATACTTGCCTAGCTGTTAACTCCTGCCTAGCCTGACATCGAAGGCAAGAACAATACCATTTATGCCAGCCATAACCTTTTTTTTATAGACCTAAACCATTCAATTATCATTAGCTGAAATTGTCCCTGATGCTACCTGTTAAAAAGATAGGCATATGGAAAGAAAAGTGGGCAAGAGGGCAAATTTCCAGTCTGCTTTCTTTCCCCGACCCTGCAAGCATTGCCTAGGCAAGGCTGAGATTCCCTGTAGTAAAACTACCGGTGTTTAAAACCTGTTCCTGATGATAAGTGCTACAGTGAAAGCAGAATGGATTCAAAATGAAGATAAATTGTCTCCTCTTTTAATCGTACAGCTATTGCCTCTATCTAAGCTCACCTACCCTGACACTCTCTATGGATTAATGGTGGCTCTCGATGTCGAGAGAAAATAAATAGACTCCAAGTGCCCCACCACCACCCTCGGTTCCGCAGCCCCACTGTGCTAGCCTGTCCCAGCCTAACCTGCCCCTCGCTGTGGTAAACGTGTGAGGTCAGGCCGTCCTGACTGATGGTGGCTCTGAAAGGGTCTCACTTCTCTGACGCACAGTGTCCCAAATGGCACATTGTCACAGCAGGAGACAGACAGTAGCATTAGCTTTACTGATGGTAGCAGTAGCAGCAGTAGCAGCAGTAGTAGTAGTAGTAGTAGTAGTAGTAGTGGCACCATTAGTTATGGTAGAGCAGCAGTAGCTGCAACAGCAGAAAAAGCAGCAGTGGTCAAATTAACAGCGATGGCAGCAATACAGTAAGTGGCCAAACTGGCTTTTACTGCATATGTGTGTAAATGTGTGTGCGTGCGTGCATAACAGTATAGTACTCAGTGGTGTAAAGTAACTAAGTACATTTACTCAAGTACTGTAATTAACTCTCTCAGTGCCAAGCCACGAGTTATCCCGAGTTTTTTCTGAATGCCCTCAGTGCCAGAACGAGTTATCCCGAGTTTAATTTTTTTTTCAGAACCCAAGATATCATTATCTGAAGATTTCCAGCTCCATCCACTCCTTGTTTAACTTATAACTGAAAAAGGCTGTATCTCACTTCCTAAGCACTTTTTTTTAACTTTGAAAAAAAAAACAATTTTGAGGAATTACTTTTGTACTTTTACTCAAATACATTTTGAATTCCGGACTTCTACTTGTATCGGAGTATGTCTACATTTGCAGTATTGATACTTTTACTGAAGTAAAACATTTTAGTACTTTTTTTCCACCACTGATAGCACTAGCATAACATCGTCGGTCATACGTTTCTCTCGTAAGTATAGTCACTCACTCTCCTGTCCCCTCTCCTTGTTCTTCAGCTGTATGAGTTTGTGTTCTCGCTGCTGCTTCTCCATCTCCTGCTCATGTCGATGACGCTCCAGCTTCCTCTGGTGTTCCAGGAGCTCCTGTTGATGCTTCAGCGCCAGGAGGTCCTGTTGGTGCTGAGGAGAGGGCAGGGCCAGTATATGGGAAGAGGAGGTGAAGCACAAGGGAGGATAAGGGGCGGGGGGGGGGGAAGAGGGGATGATTGGACGATATGGAGGGATGCAGGGGAAGAGAAGGGAAGAAGACAGGGAGGGGGATGAGAGAACAAGAGAAGTGTCAAAAAAAAGAGAGGAGGCAGGGATGGAGAAAGCGAGGGAAAGCGGAGATAAGGAGAGGAATGTTGATGGAAGTTGGGAGGAAGGGCCAAAAAAATGTGTTGGACAAGATGTATAAATAAAACAGATAAACAGATGGAGGGGATAGTCAGGGAGGGCAGAGATGGACAGAAAGATTACGGTTATAATCTCCACATCCCTATTTTATCTCTCACTCTCTGTCAGCTATCTGGTTACAAAGAGAGCAGACACCACCGCTCGCTCAAATCCTAACCCGAGTCAAAACATCAAAATGTTGTTTTGACTGCTTCGGTCAGGCAATGCTGTATCTGTTTGTGCAAAGGCAGAGAGAGGGTTTGACCATAAACATTTGAGGGATATGTGTGTAGATTTGTTTTAAATGTCTGACTTGGGAAAATGGGAATTTTGAAAAATGGTATTCCATTTGCAAATGTGATGTCTTTAACAAAAAGGTATACAGAACAGCCTAATAATATATGTAATTATATGTCATCACTCTCATAATAGCAGCTAATTTGTGTATATGGACATTTTTTAACCCATTGAGACCTGAGAAGATTCTAGAAAGGTCTTATAAATCCTAAAAAAAAATTGGAAAAAAAACCCAAATTTTTTTTTCTCGATTTTTCAAAAATAGCAGATCTACAAGTTCATAGCGCGGCACTCGGTGCCGCGCTATGAGCTTGTATATCTGCTATTTTTGAATAGCCTAAAGAAATCTTAAGTGACACAGATGCGTTCCAGGTATCAATGGGTTAATGTCTTCAATCCAATAAATAAAAACATAAACAAAGCCAAACGCAGAGTGACAGGGTATCAGCAGGAAGATAACTACGCATACAGAAAAACAGCAATAACAGATTGGGGCTTTGAGGTGACTTATGACAAGTGAATCAATACGAGTCAATCTACAAGACATGGGACAATACCACCAACCTGGAGACCAAGCAGCCACACTGATTGGAGGAGACGCTCTAGAGTTATTTTTAGCTTAGACTGCCTCTTGCTTATTGGCTGGCTGTGCGGCCGTGGCAACGCCAGCAAAGGCCTTTTAGCAAGAGTGAATCACATAAGCATTACACACACACACACACACACACACACACACACACACACACACACACACACACACACACACACACTCTCTCTCTCTCTCTCCGAGGAACTAGGTTCCCATGGAGATGGCAAAGCAGCAAAATACTGCTAACAGATCCAATTACACTACCATACTCACATCATTTAAGTGTACACACGCACACAGCATCCTCTCTGTCTTCCCATGATGCATTACTGCTGAGCACAGCCCTCACTGTATCCAGGAAACAAACCCCAACACACACACACACACACACACACACACAGTCAAACGACCAGGAGACATGGAGAGAGGATGGAGGAGAAGAGAAGAGAAGAGAAGAGAAGAGAAGAGAAGAGAAGAGAAGAGAAGAGAAGAGAAGAGAAGAGAAGAGAAGAGAAGAGAAGAGACTATAGGGCTGGGCAATTAACCGAAAATATATGGAAACCGATATTTAGAACCAAAATCTTAAATAATCAAAATTATATATTTTTTCTTGACTTTCTATTAACCACTAAACCCTGTTTAAACAGTACTTTGTTGCACAATTGCGGCATACACAAATAGTGAAATAGCCAATAGATCTGCTATTTGATAGATCATCAAGGGTAGAGTAACTGATATTGTTTGTTTTTGTTAAAAGGTTAAAGTACTATATTCTGATAGTAATCATTGCTACAGAGGGTTTGTTCCATCACATGGGTTTCTCCAGCTCTTTAGTAAACAGAATAAAATACATTTTCAGGTAGGTGGCAACATTTAAGCCAATCAGGAGAGAGCACTGAACATGCATTCTCTGTTTAATAAAGAGCTGGAGAGACATGGGAGACTCCTTTTACTGAACAAACACTTAATAGCAATGAGTACTATCAGAATATAGAGCTATTTAACACTTATTTTAACCAAAGTAAATCACTTACCCTACCTTTCATTAAAATCGTAATTGAGGCAAAAAGTTTGAAATAATGTTGATAAATCAGTTGGAAGTCGTATGGCCCAGCCCTAGAAGAGGACCCCTTCACATGTCCTGCCCTGCGTGTCCTTCCGTCCTCTCACCTCACCTTGACATGATCGTGTAGCTGTGCTTCATGTTGTCTGGACAGCTGTTCATGCTGCCTCTGGAACTCGGCGATCAGCAGTTGCCTCTGAAGCTGCTGCTTGTGTTTGAGGGTCAACAGCTCCTGCTGCAGCTGCTGTTCTTGGAGGCCTGCTGCAGACAGACACCGAGAAATGCAACCGTAAGCTAATCATTCATTCTCCATCGATGGGAGTTGCCCTCCAAAAAGAGAACAGCTCTCTACCAGCTAACAAAAGCTAAGTACATCTGTACTTTTTTTGGCACGGGACTGCCCTCGTTCAATGGAGTTGCACATTAGCGCAGACTAGGGATGCTAATGATCGTTAATCGAAACTCGCTAACAATCAATGCATCGACTCCAAACACCCATTAACTCTTCCAGTGCCATGCTTATTTATGGAATTTTGGTTCTGAGTGCCACAGCAAAATAAAAAAAAGTGCTTAGGAGCCGAGATACAGCCTTTTTCAGTAAAAAGTTAAACAAAAAGTGAATGGAGCAGCAAATCTTCAAATCATCATATCTTGGGTTCTGAACATGTTTTTCAAAAAAAATAAAAAATAAAAATAATTAAAGATTTTTTTATTTATTTTTTCATGACGTCTTTGACATCATGTGGCACAGAATGAGTTAAGACCGGGAACGCATCTGGGTCATTTTAAGATTTCTTTGGCTATTCAAAAAATAGCAGAAATACAAGCGAGCTTGTAGATCTGCAAAAAAAATAATTAGCGTGGAAAATTTGTGCAAATCTTTAAATAAATATATACATTTTTTACTCAAATCTTTGCTTCTGCATGGGGGTCCCTGGAACAAAATATTTTGAGATGGGGGGTCCGCGGCCAAATACATCATTTTGGGTGGTCCATGGACATGGAAAAAGTTTGAGAACCACTGATATTATAGCAACATTAAAAAAAAAAGTTTAGTAGACATTTGTAGAATCGCTTTAAAAAAACATATATATTCAAAGATTTGCACACATTTTCACTAAAAACAATAAAAAAAAACAATCCAATCTATCAAACAGTGAAGTGACTCACCCATCTGACCCGCTCCATGGCCCGGCTCCGAGGAAGCCGGAGAGGCGGCCGAGGTGGGCGGTGCAGGGTGGGCCGGCGGCGCCAGGCCGAAGGGGCTCTGCTGCTGCTGGTGGTGGTGGTGATGGTGGTGGTGGTGGTGGGGGTGGTGGTCTACTACACGCAGGTCCATGGGGAGGATGGCTGTGGCGGCCGGGGGCACCTGCATGGGCAGCGCCGGTGTGCTCACGTCCACTGGAAGGAGGAGAGAGAAAATGATCCAAAATGAGTGGATATTAAAGGTTTAATGACATTCGCTTTTACACCACATTCAAAGTCTTTGTCCTGGTCCTTCAAAAGTGTACAAAAAGTTTTAAGTGAAAATTCCATTCCAGTGATCAATGGCAGGTGTTTTTCTCTCACATTTCTAAAGCCTTTTCAACTGCAATGAAAAAATAAATCTTTGCCTGCGGGTGTCGCTGGTGAGGGATTTTGCCTGTCAATCATCGCCTCTGCTCCGCCCCCCCCAAAGGAAAGGATAGGGGAGGGGAGGGGCGAGGAGGAGAGTGGGCGGGATTAATCGACTGTGACCTCACTGTCGAAGGGCCAAGCTCAGATTACTTTTCAGCCTAATTATTCAGAAAACCCCAGACCACAGAAAATCCACTGAATGTTCTAAGTTCAGGTTTTTTGGGTGTAATTGAGGTCATAAAACCCCAAATAAAACATTGAAAATAAAAAAAGTGAAAATGAATGTCATGATACCTTTAACCCAAGACCAAAATGGTCAAGACCATGCCGTCTCCGGTTTGCTTCCCGTATCTGCGTGACATTTATCTCTCAAGAACAGATTCCGCTCTCCGCTTCAATCTGTCAAGGGGGGGGGGGGGGGGTTCGTCATAAACGCGTACGCACTGGCCTACAAGTGGGCGTGCCTTCAGATCAGGAGGCAGGCTGCGCTTTACCCAATCAAACGTAGTGGGCGGGATTTACCGTCTGTGCTCTCGCTTCCCACTGAAAACAAACCGAAACTCATTTAACAATGGCGTCCTCGGAGCAGACAAAACCACGGAAAGATATTCACATTTTAACTTGCTCTTTCATCGTAGAAACAAGTGGGCTTATAAACAAAACGATCCATGTTATCTGGGAGAAGTGGTGTTAAGGCCTTTTTTGCAGACAGGGTGCGATTAGTCAATCAGTTTTTACCGCATGCGAAAAGACGCACAAATCGAACTGGGTTTAATTGGAAAAAAAAACGCATCGCCGCATCGCATCACGGTAAATTCGGAGCCGGTGTGCATGAGGTCATTGAGAACCATGTGTTCATTTAAAAAATTATATTGTCCGTTTTTTCCGTGCGAAAAATCGCACCCTGTCTGCAAAGGCCTTTAGTGTTCCGTGTAGAAATATTGTTAGTGGGCATGAAAACATAAGCGCACCACCGGAAGTGGAGCGCTGAGGGCAGACCAAAAACCCCGGTTTCCTTGCGAACGGGTGCTCCGTTCAGCTCGTCCCAGAGCCAAGTGAAAGAGTAAAAAACAGCAGAGGGCGCAGTTTTTCCTTTTTATTTGGCTTTGGGTTCCCAGATTGACGTGACATAGGTGGCCGCCTTTTTAGGAGACGGGAAGCAGGTTGGAGTCTATTATTTCCAATGGAAGAGGGAACGTGAACACAGCTTCTGAACCATTCTTTAGCCCCGTGGACACTGAACTAAATATTGGACCCGATCGTCACAAGCCACACAATATTCCAGAGATTTTCACACTAAAATGGCTTTTTTTCAGGGAGATAAATCAGGAGAAAATCTACTTTATTATCAACCTTTCTCTGTCCCAGTAAAACCGTTGCCGGACGTTCGCGACGTCAGACGCCAGCGCCCACTTAGGAGACCATTTGTAGGGATTTGTGTACCATTTCGCCTCTAGTGGCTCCAATCGGGATGGTGTATGTTCATAAGCATCTTTGATATTGCTGAATGCTATCTATGGATATTAACCACTTAACCCATTAACTCATTGGCCGCCATTATCGCATTAACGCGATCTAATAAATAGCGCGCTTGGCCGCCAGGATCGCGTTAATGCGATCTATGGTCTTTATTGATCTTTATGCTCTGATCACGCTATTCTGTTATGAATCAGGCTAAGTTTCGGGTTCCACTTACTTCAACCACCACTGCATCCGGTTCCATGACTTGGGTTCCGTTTTCGGTTTTACATTTTTCCCCCCAGTCATTTTCGACCATAATAGGGAAACAAACGGGTTTTCACACGCTATGAAAAACGATCGGAGACCTCCCCTCCTATAATCTATGGTCTGGGTGACGTCATCCCCGTTGTGTATCACAAAGTAATTTTCGCCGATAACAGAATCTGAGACATTTCACTTCCGGTTCATGTGTTTCACTGTGTGAGTGGGTCTGGGAGGGGGCGAGTGTGATCGAGAGGCGATCAAGCTTGGTATGTGCTGCCCTCTAGTGGTGGAACGATCAAAACGATTCAAGTGTCAAGCTAGACCTTCTATATGTGAATTAAATAACAAAATAACGAAACAAAAAAACACGAAAATCGCTGGCAAGGGCTGCTATGAACGAGGTTTTAACTCTGGCAGTCAATGAGTTAAGACCTGAGGCCCATTTTACAAAATGTCTTCTAAATCAGTAGTTCTCACACTTTCAAGATTTTTCAAAATATTTCAAAAATTGCAGATGTACAAGCTCGAGCTTGTACTGTATGTCCGCTGTTTTTTAATAGCCAACGCTAAAATGTCAAATGACACAGATGCTTCTGCGGTTTGAATGGGCTCTACACCAAATCTCTCTCACCAAATCTACAAGCTCACAATGCATCGACACGTGACCCATTGTAAGCTTGTAGATCTGCTATTTTTGGCTAATGCAGAATATGGATGGTGGCGTTCAACCGGCTAATGAATGCCATCTAAATCACTGGCTCTCAAACGTGGGTCCTTGAGGGGGTTCCAGGGGGTCCCCAGCTAAATGACTGATGGATACACTAGGAACCAAATGGACACTTGGGTCTATATATGGAATGGTCCATTTGGTGCCATTTGTACACTCTCAGAGTTAAATCAACATTGAGGATTTTACAGTGTAAACAGAGATTTAAAATAAATCATATAAAATGACGGACTGTGGCCTATAATGCATATAAAACAGAGAGTCCTTGAAATGGAAGAGGTTGAGAATCACTGCTCCAAATAACTATCCCCACTTAACAACATTTAGTTGTTTGCTCGCTGGAAACAACGCAATAAAGGTCACAAAGTATTAATAATCGAGCGTGGTAATTGCAGCCTTTCACTTTTTGTTCAAGAGCTGAAGGGTGTATACATCCCACACAGCTTAATGCACACAACACAACACACACACACACACACACACAATATTCAATTCATCACGTAGAAAATGGAAAAACCCTATTAGCTTTGCACAATAAGCTCACATGTACAAGGCCGCTCACATCTTGTTCTATGGTGCTGAAGTGTTTGTGAGCACGTTGCATACGTGGGAGGCAGACTTGAAAATTCAACTCCCTGCACATAGGTAAGAAACCAAGGGCTGTGAATGCGAATGTGACATGAATGTGTGTGTGCGTGCGTGCGTGTGTGTGTGTGCGTGTTTAGGTTCATCTACCATGGCATCCATCTCTACATCTCCCATCAATAAAATATATTAACCACTTAAACCCCATATGGTTATAACCGGAGTCCCTCAGGGCTCAATACTAGTGTCTTTTCTGTTTTCTGTTATCGTGGGGAAAGCTTTCGCTGACAATAGCCGATCGACAAGCTCACAACGCGTCGCGTTGTAAGCTTGTCGATCTGCTATTTTCAGCGAAAGCTTTCCCCACAATACAGATGCTGGGGTTTAACACATTGAATGCCAAAAACGGTCCGGACCGTTTTTGAGAAGCCATGCATTGTGTGCCAAAAACGGTTATGACCGTTTTTGGGGGAAAAAAAAAATATATATATATATATATTTTTTTTTTCTTCACAGCACCAGGAGATATCATTTTTCGAAGATTTAGACTCCAATCCACTTCCTGGTTAACTTATGACTTCAAAAGCCTGTATCTCGGCTCCTGTGTACTTTCTTTCTAAAATATGTATTTTTCGACTATTTTCAACTGGCTGCAACTATGGAGCGGATTACCTAATGTTTTTAATTTTTTTCCCCCGATTGTACGAGACCTCTATGTGTGTAATGAGGGGATCACCTTGAGGACGGTGATCACTGAAAATATTTTGTGACTACTTGAAAAAGGTTAAAAAATTGTTAAAAATCCAGGCACCGACTGTACCCTGTTTTAAAAAAGCCCTGGCACTCAATGTGTTAAGTGGTTAATTAAAAAAATATTTTTTTTATATTTTATTTTTATTTTTATTTTATGCATTTTCTAAAAAATATATATTTCTAAAAAAGCCTTTTGAGCTTGTAGATCTGCTATTTCCGCTATCAAAAATAAAAAAAATAATAGAAAATGGATCAGCATTCTTCAACACGGAAACGATTATGCAATCATTTGTGACAGGCCTAGCTATAGTTAGTGCCTAGATTTAACAAGCACCTCCTAGCCAGTCAGTCACAACAACACAAAATGCTGAGAGGCTTGGGCTTATAATAATAAGGAATGTGGGCTTTCCGGCGTGTCTTTGAAAAAAGCACGAGGAAGGTTCTCCTGGTGTCGGTTCATCATGGCCCTGCTGCTGCTGCCGTGCGCTTCTCACAGGGGGGAACAATTCCCCTGGTCAGGTTCACACAAGGTCAGGCTAGCAAAGAAGCCTCGCGTGCCTCCAGGCAGTAGGCAGTGCACCTGTGTGTGCGCGTGTGTGTGTGTGTGTGTGTGTGTGTGTGTGTGTGTGTGTGTGTGTGTGTGTGTGTGTGTGTGTGTGTGTGTGTGTGTGTGTGTGTGTGTGTGTGTGTGTGTGAAAGAGAGAGAGAGAGAGAGAGAGAGAGAGAGAGAGAGAATAGGGTATGTGAGTGTGTGTTGGTGTGTACAGTATACATGCATGAGTGAACGTGCACAGTGAAGCATAGGTTTTGACCCCAATAATAGGTTTGTCTCTGAGGGTTGCGGAGTTCACCAGTGGGGTAAGAATGGAAGGAATCCTGTAATGCTGGAGTTGAGGTTCCTACAGCAGGAGGAACAAGCCCACAGTCTCTCTGGGGGAGACTGTGTTCATTATTTGAAGTGTCATGGGGGAACACAACAAATAATACAGTGTTGATTTTGACAGCAAATTTAGATTTAGTTTTAGTCGTGGTCTTTTGAATAAAATTCCATTTAGTTTTAGTCATACTTTAGTCACCTGAAATGTTTTAGTTTTTGTCTAGTTTTAGTCGAGTAAATAGCATAAGATTATAGTCGACTAAATCTAGTTGATTTAGGCGACTAAAATGTATTTTGGCGGGGCCTTGATGCCGTCATAATGGCTGATTTTACACTTGGTTGCATGCTGAAAATAGACGATCTACAAGCTCACAACGCGTTGCGCTGCGACGCGTTGTGAGCTTGTAGATCTGCTATTTTCAGAGCGTAACACCCACGCGCAAACCAAACATAAAATGACTTGTCATTTAGTTCTACAGGTCCTGGATCTCTTCTCCTCTAGTCCCTCCCTTAGTCTAGTTTTTATTTGTTGACAAAATTGTCAGTATATTTACTTTTAGTCATCGTAGCTTAGTTTTTATTTAGTCTTTATAAAATATTCGTCAGTGAAAAAAGGTAACCCAAATCTGAGGCCATGGCTCTCAGCAGGGAACCGGTGGATTGTGCGCTCCTAGGTAGGGAACGAAACTTTGCCCCAAAGTGAAGGAGTTCACGTATCTCGGGGTCTTGTTCACGAGCGAGGGCAGGACGGGAGGACGGGAGATCAGCCGGAGTTTCGGAGCAGCAGGAGCGGTATTGCGGTCGCTGTGCCGCACTGTTGTGACGAAAAGAGAGCCGAGTCGGAAGGTAAAGCTCTCGATATCCTACTCTCACCTATGGTCATGAAGTGTGGGTTATTATGACGGAAAGAATGATATCGCGGATACAAGAGGCCAAAAATGTGTTTTCTCAAACGGGTGGCTGGCATCTCCCTTAGGCTGAGAAGTTCAGTCACCCGGGAGAGACTCCGCTGCTCCTTCACTTGGAAAGGAGCCAGCTAAGGTGGTCTAATACGGCATCTAGTACGGATGCCTCCCGAGCGTCTCCCTAAGGGGGTCCTCGCTGCGTAACCCAGTCTGAGGAGGCCCCGGGGCAGACCAAGGACCAGATGGGGGGGATTAGTTACAAAGACATATAATCTTAACCCATTAAGACCTGAGGCGATTCTTTTTTTTTTTGCTTCTAAATCCTAACAGTTTTTTGAAAAAAAATCAAAACATATTTTTTTTCAAGATTTTTCAAAAATAGCAGATCTACAAGCTCATAGCGCGGCACTCGGTGCCGCGCTATGAGCTTGTATATCTGCTATTTTTGAATAGCCAAAGAAATCTAAAGTGACACAGATGCGTTCCAGGTCTTCTGAATATACAAGTTAGCGTGCACTCTCAAACGCACCCTATACAGTATGTAATACCTACCTAAAGTAAGTGCACAAAGACACTCATATACTGCACTCAAACATGTATACATACAAGTAGTACACACATGTCCAGCGTCACCCTTAATGTGTACAGTACACCCTCACGTGCATACTATGTATTCATTCTGGTATGTGCATGTGTGCACCCACTCACATTTGCAGGCATGTAAGACAGAGGGCGGTTTTGGCACATTCAAAACAACATGGTCAGATAGTAGTTGCCCGTAACTTTAATTTATGGCTTCATTTGCACTATTCTTACACTAGATTACTCGAGACTGGAGCGTGCGGGCATGCACACCCACACCCACAGCACACAAACGCACACACACACACACAGGGGTAGAATGATGCAACATGGCAACAGAGCAAAAACAATCCCCCAGCAACATGACTTTAGCAGGAGGGATTTGCTGACACACACACACTCACACACACAGCTCTTTAGCTCACAGTACTTAGTGCTTACAGTAAAGTGCGTGTGTGTGTGTGTGTGCGCGCATGCGAGCGTGCGTGCGTGCATGTGTAGACACGAATATGTGGTTATTATGATGCAGTTTGAATTCATGTGTAGTGCGCAAGTGTAATGACTTCAGTGGGCCTACTGGGTGACTTCAGTAGGCCTACAGTAAGGATTCACAAAAATGTGTGTGTGTGTGTGTGTCTGTGTCTGTGTGTGTGTGTGTGTGTGTGTGTGTGTGTGTGTGTGTGTGTGTACAGTATGTGTATGTACTGTATGCTCTGCTGTACTGTAGCTTGTATATGTGATACTGATTGAGATTGATTCTCTGGGTCACCACACTAGCTCTGTTGCATCTGGCTGAGGTGGGGGACACTAGAGCTCAGCCATAACCCATAAATCATATCACTGTCACAACCCTGGGGACACGGACACACACGGACACACACGGACACACACGGACACACACACACACACACACACACACACACACACACACACACACACACACACACACACACACACACACACACACACACACACACACACATCTCGATTTCCATAGTTAACCTAGGAAACATGCAACATCCAAGATCTGTCGCAATAGCCAAATGGTTAGGGTGTATACCAAATGGTCTCCAATGCCTGACGGCGAGGCCCCGGTTTGATTCCCGGCCGGCCAGATCATTTGCTGCATGTTGCTGCCCTACTCTCTCTCTCTCTCTCTCTATGTATATCATGTCTCTCTACACAGTATCTGTTAATGAAGGCTTGGTCTCGAGCACCCAGATCTGCTATTCCACAATCTCTGAATGCTATATAGTCTGGAACTACATGTCCGGAAAGCCAAGAAAGGAAGCCGTCATCTGTTATTTCATTTGTCATTTGTGTTCACGAAAACATCTTTTAACCCATTAAGACCTGAAGACTCGATTCTACAAATATCTTGTAAATCCCAACAGTATTCTGAAAAACGTGTGTTTCTATATATCAGTGGTATATTTTGTTCCAGGGACGCCCAGAAGCAAAGATTTGAGGGAAAAGTGCTCGCTTTAAAATACATATATTCAAAGATTTGCACACATTTTCACGATTTTTCAAAAAATAGCAGATCTACAAGCTCATAGCGCGGCACTCGGAGCTTGTAGATCTGCTATTTTTGAATAGCCAAAGTGTAAAATAATGTTTTTTACTTCAAATCAAAGTGACACAGATGCGTTCCAGATCTTAAAGGGTTAAACACACTTTTTTTCCCCATTTTTGATAAGCAGCAACCTAATATATGCTTCCACCAATTTGATTTACAGTAAGACAAATTTACGTTGACTTTACGCGAAGCAGAGAGGAGGCGTGACATCCGCTTTACCGCTTTTTTTTCCAGCGCTTCCTGTGTGCGCAGACTGTATAACGGAAGCGTTTGAAAATTTGTGAGAGGCAACAGTCTGGCTCGAGAGACTAATGAAGTTTGAGTTTCAAACGTGTATTATTCCATTTCAACGGTAATACACTGAAAGAGTGCGTGTCTGTAGAGTGAGTGCGTGTCTGTACAGCGAAAGAGTGCGTGTCAATAGCTTCAAACTAAGCTATTGAAACATGGACACTAACTTCATTTAACCCATTAAGACCTGAGGCCGATTCTACAAAATGTCTTCTAAATCCTAACAGTTTTTTGGAAAAAAAAACGTATGTTTCTATATCAGTGGTTCTCAATCTTTTTCATGTCAAGGACCCCTAAAAGTATTTGTATTTGGCGGCGGACCCACATCTCAAAATATGTTGTTCCAGGGACCCCCCCAGAAGCAAAGATTTGAGTTGAAAATGTTCGCTTTAAAAATATATATATTCAAAGATTTGCACACATTTTCAAGATTTTTCAAAAAATAGCAGATCTACAAGCTCATAGCGCGGCACAGAGTGCCGCGCTATGAGCTTGTATATTTGCTATTTTTTAATAGCCAAAGTGTAAAAGTGCTTTTTTAGCTCAAATCAAAAAGTGACACAGATGCGGTCCGGGTCTTAATGGGTTAATGAGGTTGGGATAAATATACAGTAGAAATCCACATCCCTGCATAAACATGATCCTCTTTTCACGAACACAAAAGCATTACCACCGATTATTTCCCTAAAATGACAACATAACACAGTTGCTTAAAACCCAACAGAAGCATATAATCCCGCACGGTAAAATCCAGAGTGTTAATTTCCCCCTGAAAGCTTTTAGAGTGATTCCGGATTGTATTGTGTGTGTGTGTATGATCTAAATCTAGGGCAAAAATCTCTTTCCACTTTTACGTCCTACAACACTAATTGTATTGCGGAAGCCCCTGTTGAACACGCCAGTGTTAACTTTTTTTATCAGATTAATTGTACCGAAGACTTAAGTAGCATTTGTAAGATTAGGAGACACTGGACTAAAACAATTTAGTGTTACTGTAGCTTATAAAAATTACGGGGGGGGAATTATTTCCAGATTGTATGTGATTTTGACATCTTTATTATCATATGTAACAAAAAACGACACAGGCCTACTACAGCTGCACACCACTGTCAAAAGGATAACACGCAAGAAAGCCAAAAGCATATTTCCATTCCCTTTTAAAATGAAATGTAAAATGTTACTGTATGTGTGCGCGTGTGAGAGAGAGTGAGTGTTTGTG
This sequence comes from Gymnoscopelus braueri, assembly GCF_963280865.1. Classification (NCBI taxonomy): domain Eukaryota; kingdom Metazoa; phylum Chordata; class Actinopteri; order Myctophiformes; family Myctophidae; genus Gymnoscopelus; species Gymnoscopelus braueri. Next base: position 13,905,906 of record NC_137618.1, on the reverse strand, counting down.
CGCGTGCGCCACAAAGGGCGGGTGTGTATGTGTGTGTGTGTGTGTGTGTGTGTGTGTGTGTGGGGGGGGGGGGGGGGGAGTTAAAAGTACAAACAAACACATTTAAATATAAAATCCATGAACAACTGAATTCTGGAATATCAATGTACTCCTATACTGAGATCAAGGTGAAAACCCTGCATATCAGCGGGCCTCCCCCTGACCCCCCCCCTCTCTGATCAATATCTCCTTTTGAGGAGTGCCGCCTGGCACCATGCCAGGCCCTCTGCCATTATCGATGGCCCTGAAACCAGATGAGAGCGGTCGTCGTCTCTGGCCTATCACAGATGTCCCCTGGCCTCTCCCCAGTGACCAATGAGAATGGAGTGATGGAGTTTGTAGTGACTTGTGCTGAGATGGGCCAATGGGATCTTTGGTACCGGGCAGAGTTTCAGCGTTGGGAGAGGGTAACTTGACACCTCACTTTGGGACAAGCAAGAGGGAGAAAGGGTGTGGTTCGGCCCAACAGCCTGATGCTGCAGTGTGTGCACGCACTCGCGCACGCACTCACACACAACTTGTTTAGGGACAGTTTCAGTTTTTCTGGACATAAGCCATGCGTGGACATTTTAGCCACTGAAACACTGAACAAGGGGGCATTTTTTAAATGTCTTCTAAATCCCAACAGTTTTTTTTTTGTAAAAACCTATGTTGCTATATCAGTGGTTCTCAATTTTTCATGTCAAGGACCCCCAAAATGTACATGTATTTGGCCGCGGACCCCCATCTCAAAATATGTTGTTCCCGGGACCCCCCAGAAGTGAAGATTTGAGTTATAAATGTTTGCTTTAAAAAATATACATATTCAAAGATTTGCACACATTTTCTCGATTTTTCAAAAATAGCAGATCTACAAGCTCGTAGCGCGGCACTCGGTGCCGCGCTACGAGCTTGTATATCTGCTATTTTTGAATAGCCAAAGTGGATACATCAGACTGTGGACGCCCATTTGAAAAGAGACGTTTTTTTGTTAGATAAGTGGACGGGGTGATTTTTGGGGGGGATGACGTCATTTCTGGGTGGATCCTTCTCTCTCGTTTTTATGATGACGTAATATAGGTCTTTGGCAGTGAAGCGTTGGATTTGAGATGACGTCATATTACTTCTAATTGCAGCTAATTGTTGTGAAATAAGCTTCCTTGGCTGTGTCCAGTGTTGATTTTGACAGCACATTTTGATTTAGTCATCTGAACTGTTTTAGTTTTTGTCTAGTTTTAGTATATCATAAGATTATAGTCGACTAAATTTACAGTTGATTTAGTCGACTAAAATGTATTGTGGCGGTGCCTTGATGGCGTCGTAATGGCTGATTTTACACTTGGTTGCATGCTGAAAATAGCCGATCTGCAAGCTCACAACGCGTCGCAGCGCGACGCGTTGTGAGCTTGTAGATCTGCTATTTTCAGAGTGCAACACCCGAGCGCAACCAAACATAAAATGACTTGTCTTTTAGTTCTACTGTATCTCTTATTTGTTGACGAAATTGTCAATATATTGAGTCTTACTTTTAGTCATCTTAGCTTGGTTTTTATTTAGTTTTTATATAGTTTTCGTCAGTGAAAAAAATGTAGTCGACGAACATTTTTCGTCATAGTTTTAGTCGACGAAATCAACACTGGTTGTGTCCCAGCCAATCACAGCCTGAGCTGACCGTCCCATCGCCTCGGGATATGGGATTGAAAAAGGAGCACTGTGTCTGCACTTGCGCACCGAGAGGCAGAGAGAGAGAGAGAGGCAAGTTTAAATGTTACGCCGTTGCCTATTCCTCACCTCAAATGTTTTCAGATTGGTATTTTAGTGTACTGTTTAAGGTTAAAACAGGAACGTTTGTAATACACCGTCCCGACGTCGTCTTGAATTAGACTCAGAACAGAGTAGCAGCAGCCCTACAGTGTCTCCATAATGAGAATCAGCTGCGCGTGGAGGAACATTGAGACATGGGAATCACACAGGTGAATGAGATCATGATTCTTGATTATTCATATAGGGCTTGCTGATTTAGTCACGCATAACTTGTGTCAGTAATTAATTAAGATTGGACTTTTAGGGACTTTACTACATAGTAAAAAATTAAATCGTTCAATTTCTGCGCCAACAGAAGTCCTGACGTCACTCGTTCGTCCCCTGGTTCGTAAAGTAATTTCTCTATGGAGAATAACATTGGGTCATCATAGAATCGTCTCATATAAGAATTGTGGTCCAAAAATAAACAAACTGTCTCGGCGATATTGTCAGGGAGGAGGTTCTGTATCGTTTATGATAGTCAGTCACACATATTTGATACAGTCTGTTTCTGGCGAAAATGTAACTAATTCGGCGGAAGTAACATTAGCGTTTTCTCACTGTCAGTTGATGCTTCATATCCATAAGAGTCAAACCGCCGGGGTCATTTGTTTATTTTTGCAACACAGTTCTTATTTGACGCAATATTAAACACGTCTATGGGAATTCAGAATGGGGGTGGAAAACCGCGAACCAGGTAGGATGTGTAAATTACATCAGACGTCGGTGCTCTATTGTTAATTATATCTCCATTATGACCACGGATATGCTCTAAAGTGTAAAAACATACTTTTCGTTTCAGTTATAGGGGTACAGTTAGAGTCAGGGTTAAAGTTAAACATTGAGGACTCGGGTATGAATGTGGTTTCCCGACGACTAACTGGCATACTGTACTGTATGTCCATGCATGCGTGTTAACCGTGTTGCTGCAATGATCGCTTGTTCGTAGGTCACGAACTGCGACCGCACGTTTCACCTCCACATTAGAAACAAAGCCCATAGAAAAAAAAGGGGGGCAACATCAGAGGACGCCATTGTTGACTGTGCTTCTCACAGCCTCCAACCCACCAATCAGCATCTCCTCTCACACAGCGACATATAATAACCTCACGTCCCAAATACGGTACACACACAAACACACACACACACACACACATAGACACACACGCCCGTTAAGTGTTTCCACACACCAAACAATCAACAAACAGCGGGGTCAAATAAACAAAACCTTTTGTTGGACCGGCCAAGCGGGCCGCCGGGGGTCAAGCGGAGTGCCGCTCCACACATTGGGTTCATTCAGGAAGGGTTTCCTGGCTTCGGCCAAAACCCCCCCGCGTTCGCCCTGCCAAACACGCATGGAGCAATCAACTCAATTAGCGCCCCTTTCTTGCTGTACATTTTCCCATACAGTTCTGGAAATAGTGTGGCATCTCCGCCTGCAGAAGAAAAAAAAAATAAAGGGCCCCTGGGACTTTTGACGCAAAGCCACGCCGCCTCTGCCCCCGTTTCCTCTAACTAGGACTCTTGATTGCCCCCCCCAGACACAGCCCTGCACTCTCCTTCCGACCCTCTGACCACTGATGTGTGTGTGGGAGCCGTTGGCGTAGCCGTGACGTTAGCCCGGGAGTGTCTCGCTATAGCTAGCCGGGGCTGGTCCACAGAGGGCCGTTTGTTCTCACATAGTCTGACAAAGGGACCCCTGCATTTATCTGCCCCCCCCCACCCTCCCCCCAGAGAGGACATCATTTTGTCCGTCGTATGTCCTACACAGTGGAATCCTCAGTGTTCATTTAAACGGTTACATTTTAAAAATCCAGAGTGTGAATTTTTACTCTGAAAGCATACGGATGCAACCAAATGGCGCCCGGTTGGTTGCATTTGTACGCTTTAAGACAGGGGGTCTTCAACAGGGGGTCCGGGACCCCTAGGGGGTCCTCAGAGCTACTATAGGGGGTCCGCCAAATCTTTGTGTGACAGGATGCTTTTTTTTTTACATTAACCACTTGAACCCTAGCATCCCTATTCTGAGGGGAAAATAGCAGATCTACAAGCACACAACGCCTCGCGCTGCGAGGCGTTGTGTGCTTGTAGATCGGCTATTTTTGGCAAAGAGGTATACGTGTAGAGGGGGGAAAAGAGCAGTTTAATCTGAAACACAATGTTATACAATATAGAGGGGGTCCCTGCTTCATCTCTCTCTCAGCTAGGGGGGTCCTTGGGCTGAAAAACGTTGAAGACCCCTGCTTTAAGAGTTACAAATGGATAAACTAACACTGAGGATGTTAGTGTGTAGGCATATACCAACTTAGGTGTGTTAACCACTTAAAATCAATATACTCATGTATAGATAGGGATGAACGGCGTCCCCCAGGGCTCTACACAAGTTCCGCTCCCTTTCCCCCCCCCCATTGTGAGCTTGTAGATCGTAATTTTTTGCTCAAATGTTCGCCCAAGGATGGGGACACTAACGGTTCACGTGGTTAAATGAGTGCAAAAGCTAAAAGCTGTCATGATAACACATGGCAAACTACATTTATGTGTAAGAGAAATTGCCACAACCACAAGCATCGACGTTTCCAAGTGTGAATTCTGTCGATACGAGGGGAAGCACTGCAAAAATAGGACACCAGGAATGGAGAGATGCAGTAATACCGTAGCAAGCCCGAATCAGCCTACTGCAGCACTTTTTTCCCCCAGTACTTCTTGCAAATCAAGCCTGTGTGCATGTATTTATGTGCATGTCATTCTATTAACACTGCCGGCCATGGGGAGAGGAGTCCCGGCGATCAATGGCTGGCTGCTGGGGCCGAGGCTTTGGCACAATAAATACCCAATTACAAGCTCTCATTTTCCAGCTGAGAGGCTAGGAGAGAGCCAGCCATAGAGCCAGAGAGTTGAGGATGGAGTGAGAGAGAGGGGGGGGGGGTAGAGGGGGGAGAGGGAGTGAGAGAGAGAGTGTGAGGGACCGGGAGAGAGAGGGGAAGGGAGGTAGAGAGCAGAGGAAAAAGGGGGAGAGAGAGAGAGAGAGAGAGAGAGAGAGAGAGAGAGAGAGAGAGGAGAGTGAGACAGAGAGAGAGAGGGGGGTGAAGAGAGTGAAACAGAGAGTGAGACAGAGGGGAAGGAGGGTAGAGAGCAGAGGAAAAAGGGGGTGAGACAGAGAGAGAGAGAGGAGAGAGTGAGACAGAGAGAGAGAGAGAGAGACAGAGAGAGAGAGAGAGAGAGAGAGAGAGAGAGAGGTGAAGAGAGAGTCAGAGAGAGAGAGACCCGGCATCTCAGAGGCTAACCACCATGCTAGTTCACCACATCTACTGTACATAGCAGTGATAGTTGTAGCGGGTGAGTCGGATGGGGGCTAGCAGCCACATTAGCAAAACACAGACACACACACGGCGGTTGTTTAGGCACATTACTGCAGTATTTAGAGAGAGCATCAAAAGTTTGTGTGGCTAAGGTATGGGCTATTAGAGTGTGGCTAAGGTATGGGCTATTAGAGGGGGAAGTTTGCTTTAACTTCAGTGTAGGCCTATACTGCAAAGACCTCGCCTCGCTTACATTAGTCACGGTTACACGCACACTAATGCAATTTTAATGTGTTTAAGCCAAAGTTCTGTAGGCCTTAACACCTTTGATTCTTTTTCATGTGATTTTTAACCCATTAACAGTATTCTGAAAAGTTTCTATATCAGTGGTGCTCAAACTTTTTCATGTCAAGGACCCCCAAAATTATATGCATTTGGCCGCTGACCCCATCTCAAAATAGTTTGTTCCAGGGACCCCCCCAGAAGCAAAGTTTACTTTAAAACAATATATATTAAAATTTCACACATTTTCCAGATTTTTCTAAAATAGCAGATCTACAAGCTCATGAGCTTGTAGATCTGCTATTTTTTAATAGCCAAAGTGTAAAATAATGCTTTTTTTTTAAGCTCAAATCAAAAAGTGACACAGATGTGTTCCAGGTCTTAATGGGTTAAAGGTCTTACTAACTTACAGTAAACTCTACCATTGACCGGGGGTCCCCCAGGGGTCTGTACTTGGCCACCTTTCTTTTCTCTCACTGACAAATCTCTCTGCCAAAATCAGCAGATGCCTAATTTTCTCACAAGTCGTGATTAACGCCTTGTTGTGAGTCAGTGAATCGGCTATTTTCACTGAATGTTGAACCTATTTTTGTTTTTCGCCTATTATGTCCACGCTAGGGTTCAAGTGGTTCATGACACGCACCAAAGCATAATCATTGTGAAGGCCAATGTTGCCTGCATTATTTGGGACAAACTGTATAAACACTAACTAATGTCTCCTTTTGTGTTAAATTAAACGATGATGAAATAAAGCTATCATATCGAGATAGGCAAGCGGTGATCACGGCGAAGCTCTAATGGTCGGCGAGGCAGATTGCCTCGGGCAACACAGCTCAGAGCAAACAGGGCTGCGTATATATACAGCCGGGTGATAAAATGTTCTAATAAAAAGAGGGAATAGCTTAATTCCTACCAGAAAGCAGAGGCTTGTGAGGCTCATTAAGTAACAAGATAAGCTCTATCTCTGGGGAGGAATGTGAATGGCAAAATGTTACTGGCAAAAAAACACTTTTAGAGTGAGGAGACCAAACATGTTTTAAAAGACATGCTGTATATATTACCCAGGCGTAGCCTATATTTTGGAACGGTGACATATTATTAGTGAATCCGCGTTCGGTGAAAAACACTGCTTCCTCTAGGGGATAAAATCAATACCGGCAGCTCCATTCAGCTTATCCACACTATTCCATCTTAAACCACATTAATGTCTAGTAGGGCTGTAAACCTCTGGCCTCTAATACAGTTGAATCTAATGAGCCATTATTTGCATGATTGGCTTAATTGCAGTATAGGTACTCATACTACATGCATGTATGTAACCATAAGTGAGTATAGCCTAAATGTCTGTTATCTACGACAAGAACTACACCAATGACATGGTTAGACATGGCCCTGCCCCTGTCCCAGTGGTCTCAAGAAGAACATTTGTAGACAGACAGACGACCGCGAATACAATAGGAATCCTGCCTCCTGCATTTCAGCAGGTCCCCTAATAAAATGCTTCACAATGAACTTGGTCCATTCAACCGTACAGCAACAGATCGGAAACCTTCCCATGTTGTAGAGCATGGCTCACTGACGTACAAGTAGCTTAGGAGTACTGGAATGGTGCTTTCACGCACACACACACACACACACACACACACACACACACACACACACACACACACACACACACACACACACACACACACACACACACACACACACACACACACACACACACACACACACACACACACACACACACACACACACACACACACACACACACACACACAAAAATAACATCAAATGTAAGCAAACAACAGCCCCCTCCATAGGCTATGTAAACAAACCACGCCATGCAACCCAAAGTTGACTGATTAGATAGGGCATGCAGACGGCAAACAATGTCTTGTGCATGCAGGGCGGAATACACACCAGGACAATGCATGTACAGTAGCGCCCAGCGGGGGTGGCCATGAGGCAATTAGTCTGGCTAACGAGGATGGCATTCAGCGACTGTTGCATAAGATCATAGCACAGACAATATACAGTAGGGGATGTGCACCGGTCCATTTGGGTTCCATTTGTACACTTCTTTGGAGCACGCTGGATTTTACAGTGTGATTATACAAGCTGGCTCACCCACACACACACACACACACACAGCCCCACACACACAGCCCCACACAATGCAAACATTTCCATCTTTCAAACAAGGCCCAGCAGACTGAGCGTAGGTTTTACATTTACAGTAGCAAAATAGCACTGCAAAGCCCTGAGTATAGTAGCTACTATTACTGGCAACAGGTGTGTAGGAGAACATCATCTGGGAACCTGGCACACACACACACACACGCACACGCACGCGCACACACAAGTGCACGCACACACACACACACACACACTTAAATCCACTTCATTTACACATGCTTGAGGCTCATAAAACTTTGGGTTTAATATTTGATTGCGAGTAAGAGTACGTGTGAGTGTAAGCGCGTGGGCGATTTCACATATGATGCGTAACAAACACAACCGTTTATGAAAGGGAAGGGTCCGGTTTGCGAAATGCACCGTACTCGACACAGGTACCAGAAAAAAGGCTTCATGAAAACAAGATCCATCTCTCCCTCCATCCATCTTTCCTCCTCTCTCTCTCTCTCTCTTATCCCTCCATCTCCTCTCCCCTGCAGCCTGTCTGTTTCTCTCAGGATCAGGCTAGGATCATGGGGTCGCGCACGTTGGAGAGTTATTTATAGAACAGGATTCCCCCATAGGATTCACTCACCCCGCCAGACCCCTGTCGGGGGCTTGCACATGCATTGCACGCAACGCAACGCACGCACGCACACACAACCATGCACGCGCCCACACACACACACACACACACACACACAAAAGTATTCCAAGGCACAGAATCATTTCCAAGCAACAGAGACCACACACTGTAGATAAACATGATGCGCATGATAAGTACAGAAGCTACACACACACACACACACACACACACACACACACACTCACACACACTCCTATAAAGCACTAATGTGCGGCTTAGAGATTAGCAGTAGATGTAATCCCTGACATTATATTACTCAGCCAATGAGCCACAACAGCACCACAACCTGTGTGTGTGTGTGGTGGTGCTTCCCAAGGAGTGGAAACGGCGGGGGAACGCCATGGCGACCAGTGGGGGGGGGGAAGGCCAGGGGTTGGCTGGATAAGGAAGCAAAGGGTGGGGGCTAGGAGGCTGAGGCAGGACCAATGGGAGTATAGACTGATGGGACTACTAGGGTACAGTAAATTGTCCGGTGTGTGCACGGGCACGGCACGCCACACGCTCTGACCACGACAGCACTTTAACCCATTAAGGCCTGAGGTTCCGATTCTACAAATGTCTTCTAAATCCTAACCGTTTTTTTAAAAAAAAACGTATGTCAGTGGTTTTCAAGTCAAGGACCACCAAAATGATATGTATTTGGCCGCGGACTCCCATCTGAAAATATGTTGTTCCAGGGACCCCCCAGAAGCAAAGATTTGAGTTACAAATGTTCGCTTTAAAAATATATATATATTCAAAGATTTGCACAAATTTTCTCGATTTTTCAAAAATAGCAGATCTACAAGCTCATAGCGCGGCACTCGGTGCCGCGCTATGAGCTTGTAGATCTGCTATTTTCGAATAGCCCAAAGTGTAAAAAATAATGCTTTTTAGCTCAAATCTAAAAAATGACACAGATGCGGACCCAGGTCTTAACGGGTTAATGTTGGCTCTGAAATGGGGAATGGATCCATTGGGAGACAGTAGGCTGACCTTCTGCGTGTGCGTATGTACAGTATGTGTGTGTGTGTGTGTGTGTGTGTGTGTGTGTGTGTGTGTGGGGATGGATGTGACACTCCGCGTTGCCAAGGATGGGGTGGAATGTTTTCCTTCCGTCTTTGTATCTCATTAGCACTTCATTGCTGTCACTTCCTCTCTCCATAGGCTCACGGTCAGAGGGGGGCATGACCATTGTGCGCACAACAATAACGTCTGTCTCGCACACAAAAAGCCGCTCGACTTCCAGAGATCAGTTTAAAGGGTGATTTATACTCGTTTTGCGCGGCGGTGTCGCTAGCGCCGAAAATAGCCGATCGACACACTCACTCGCACACAACAGATCTACTGTTTTAGACGTGCAACACGGTGCCAAAACCAAGTATAGAACAGGCATTGGTCTGACAGACAGACAGACGTCAGTGGCAGGTCGTTTAACACAAGGGTTCCCAAACAAAAGACAAACCCAAAAATAAACCTAAAACACAACGCATCTCCCTCACACACCTGTATCACTATGGCGGCAAGAGGCAATATTGGACTTATTAGAATTATCCCGTAGCCCATTCAAACCGGGAACGCATCTGTGTAACCACTTTAACCATTATTTTATAATTTGGCTATTCAAAAATAGCAGATCTACAAGCTCATAGCGCGGCACTGTGTGATGCGCTATGAGCTTGTAGCTGTAGATTTAGAAAAATCGTGAAAATGTGTGCAAATCTTTGAATATATATATTATATTTTTTTAAGCGAAATACTTTAACTAAAATCTTTGCTTCTGGGGGGTCCCTGTGAACAACGTGTTTTGGGATGGGGGTCCACGGCCAAATACATATAATTTTGGGGGTCCTTGACATGAAAAATTATATAGTAACATTTAACTTGAAGAGTCTCCATTGAGTCTCGGCTTAGTAAGACTTTATTGGCTTAGGAATGCGACAAAAACGAGGCTTCATGGGGTGTGTAATTGATGATGAAAATATGATTTATTTTGGGGTGAACTACTCCTTTTAAGTGTTTTGACAATCACTTGCATGGAGGCTCACTTGCAGTATCCTCACGACCCACCAGTGGGCCCCGGCCCAGAGGTTGAGAAACACTGATTTAACACACTGGTCGGATTACAACACAATGGGCCTACAGTACTGCACCAGAACACAGTCATCAGAAGTCATTAACTGCATGTATGTGCGCGCGCACGCACACGCACACACACACACACACACACACACACACACACACACACACACACACACACACACGTTCAAGTTGACGATTAATTGTCACTCAAATATTTGCGATTAACGATTTAACCCATTAAGACCTGAAGACGATTCTACAAATGTCTTCTAAATCCCAACAGTTTTCTGAAAAACACGTATGTTTCTATATCAGTAATCTCTCAAGAACAGATTCTGCTCTGCGTTGGAATCTGTCGGGGGGGTTCGTCATATCGCGTACGCCTACAAGTGGGCGTGCCTTCAGATCAGGAAGCAGGCCGCGCTTTACCCAATCAAATGTAGTGGGCGGGATTTACGTGTCCGTCGATCCTTCCCCACTCGAAACAAACCGAAACTCATTTAACAATAGCGTCCGCGGAGCAGACAAAACCACGGAAAGATATTCACATTTTAACTTGCTCTTTCATCATAGAAACAAGTGGGCTTATAACCAAAACGATCCATGTTCTCTGGGAGAAGTGGTGTTAAGTGTTCCGTGTAGAAATATTGTTAGTCGGAATGAAAACATAGTCGCACCACCGGAAGTGATGCGCTGAAGGCAGACCAAAACCCCGGTTTCCTTGCGCACGGGTGCTACGTCAACTTCCTCCCAGAGCCAACTGAGATAGTCAAAAACAGCAGAGGGCGCTGTTTTTCCTTTGGCGCTGGGTTCCCAGATTGCTATATCAGTGGTGCTCAAACTTTTTCATGTCAAGGACCCCCAAAATGATATGTATTTGCCCGCGGACCCCCATCTCAAAATATTTTGTTCCAGGGACCCCCAGAAGCAAAGACTTGAGTTAAAAATGTTCGCTTTAAAACAATATATATTCAAAGATTTGCAGACATTTTCAAGATTTTTCAAAAATAGCAGATCTACAAGCTCATAGCGCGGCACCCAGTATGAGCTTGTATATCTGCTATTTTTGAATAGCCAAAGTGTAAAATAATGCTTTTTAGCTCAAATCAAAAAGAGACACAAATGCGTTCCAGGTCTTCATGGGTTAATTGTGTGTTTGGCATTGAACATTATGAATACAACATTGAAGTTGGTTTTTAGGTTTAATAATCACAAATGGCAAAGGACATATATGACAAAATAACTTAAATATACAAATACATTATTGACATATTTAATAACTACATGTAAAAATAGCAGAAGTAGCTGATCTACAATCTTGTAGATCTGCTATTTCAGCTTTTGTTTTTATATTTGAAAACGTGTGAACATTTTTCAACATGGAAACGATTATGCAACAATAATTGCTATTATCTCAAATGATTGCGATTAGACGATTGTGTAATAATTGTGACAGGCCGACACACACACACACACACACACACACACACACACACACACACACACACACACACACACACACACACACACACACACACACACACACACACACACACACACACACACACACACACACACACACACACACACCTCCAGCTCGACTGTGACTACTGTAGCTCATCTATCAGCACAGGGGCAAAACCATGCGCACAAATGCACACCCACAAACAAACAAACAAACAAACGCGTGCATGCACACACACACACACACCCCCCCCCCCCCACACACACACACACACACACCAAGGCAGAGAGAGAAAAGAGCCGCCCCACTGGGACGTTCATAAAATCTGTCCATCGTGTTTTATGACGTAGACAATATAACAAACATTGCAAACTTCCTAGCAACTGTTTGGAGTTGAACCGACTGATAAAAACAACAACACATGTAGCTCCAAAACACCGTCATTAGAGCATCATTACAAACCAGCTTTCCATCATACTTTGCAAAAAAAAACAGATTCATCATTACCGCTATACGAGACTCTCCAAATAAATGAGTTATCGCCTTTTGAAATTCCAAGCAAGGAACAACAAGTCATTTATTATGGTAAATGGTAATACGTTTTTACTTTGAAATTATGCCATGTACACACACACACACACACACACACACACACACACACACACACACACACACACACACACACACACACACACACACACACACACACACACACACACACACACACACACACACACACACACACACACACACACACACACACACACACACACACACACACACACACACACGGCAGGCGGGGGGGACAGCAGTGGCCAATGCCATCTGCTCCATTCAGCTGAAGGTTGCAGTCAGTAGTGCTGAGCGTGAGACTACATACATCAGTACTATTCAATACTGTCAACCATCCATACAATCACACACACACACACACACACTACACACACACCTACAGCACACCAACAGAGCACATATGCACCAATACACAAAGTAAACACACATGCAGTACAAGCTATACACTGAATAAATACAGACGCTGATCTCACACACACACTCATCCTTTTAAACGCAACCCCTGCACACAAAAAGCACCACATTAAAAAGGACCGGATGACAAATTCAAACCCAAAACACACACACACACACACACACACCACCACCACCCCACACAACACACAGAGCACAGTACACAGTGTCCAACAGAGAGAGCTCTTACCCATCAGTTGCTCCGTCCGGGTGCTCGTGTGTCTTGTCTGTGTGTGTGTGTGTGTTTATGTGTGTGTTTGTATGTATGTACAGTATGTATGTGTGTGTGAGTGTGTTTTGCGCGTGGGGCGCGAGTAGAGTCCGAGAGTGTGTGTGTGTGTATTGGCGGCTCAAAGCCCAAAACTCCGCTCAGTGCTTCTATAAAGTCCAACACGGGGCTGAACACAGCTGAGCAGCCAGCCGCTGCTCTTCATACGCAGAGACCTGGGTCTACACTATACGGCTCTCTGTTCCTCTGCTCTCTCTCTCTCTCTGTCAGTGACGGCAATGTTCTGCTCTCTAGCCCTCCGGCTGCTGCCTCTCTCTCTCTCTCTCTCTCTCTCTCTGTTCAGCTGGTCCCCTCCCACTTTCTCTCTCTCCTTTCCCTTCCCTCCATCTCTCTCTCTCTCTCTCTCAGCTAGTGACATCAGAGGGCAGTCTCAGGCATGCTGAGCATTTTATAGGAGTCTCTCCCGCTCCCTCCCTCTTGTCTCTTCATACGTGCACACAGCAGGAGAAGGACCAGAAAAAAGAGGGATAAAGTAGAACCACATGCTTGTTTAGTACACAATGAAATCCAGTGTTAATTTAACCACATGGACGCCAGAGTCCCGGTTCTGTTGGCGAACGTATACGGCCAAAACAGCAGATCTACAAGCTCACAACGCGTGGCAACACTATTTTCAGCTGAGATTTGGTGGGATGGGAGGGAAAAAGTACAGAGCCCTGGGGGAGTCATCATAAGTAGATACTATAGGGTGTAAAAAGTGGTCAATGTTAACCTCAATAATGGCAAGGCGTATTCACAATTCCCCCCCCCCCCCCATTCGTTACAGTCTCAGTAAAAGTGCATGTACTGTTACACTATAGCCGTTACACACACACGCTTTGTCTCCCTGCTACTAGCGCTATATTAATGTCTATACGTCTCCGGTTTTTTTTTGTTTTGTTCCACGAGCATTATTATTGTCTCAAACATGTACAGACCCCTACATGGTCCTCCAGCCGTATCTTTCCACCATCCATCCATCCATCCATCCATCCATCCATTCCATGCAGACCACTACAGCTCTCCTCTCTGGAAGGTCCACTCAGCAGCTGCTGTGGTCAGGGAGCACTTGACCTCTCTGCAACCGTAATACTCCACTCTCCACTATTTTAGTGAGGAACCACTACACAGTGATACGTTTGGTGTGTGCGTGTGCGTGTGTGTGTGTGCGTGTGTGTGTGTGTGTGTGTACGTACGTGTGTGTGTGTGTGTGTGTGTGTGTGTGTGTGTGTGTCCGTGTGTTCGTTCCGCAACGATTTTTGTTAAAATAAATTGTGTATGACAGAGAGAGAACATCATAAGAGAGAGAGAGAGCCAGAGAGAGAGAGAGAAAGGGTAGGAGCAGTGGTGGAAAAATTACTCAAATATTTTACTTAAGTATAAGTATCGATACTGCAATGTAGAACTACTCTTGTTACAAGTAAAAGTCCGGAATTCAAAATTTACTTGAGTAAACGTAAAAAAGTATTGGTATCCAAAATACACTTAAAAGTATCAAAAGTTAAAGTACTAAAATGTTTGAAAATAGCCGATCTACAAGCGCACAACGCGTCGCGATGCGACGCGTTGTGAGCTTGTAGATCGGCTATTTTCAAATAGCCTAGGTATAAAACAGGAGAGCCATACTGCATTACAGTGGCTTGACAGAGCGATGGAGTTTTTTTTTATATATTGAAACATAAAAGAGTCCCGATTAGCTCTGGCTGATGGATGAAGCCCCTCCTCCCCCCCCCCAAGGGGGAGACACCTGACATATAGCCTGGCCCGTCACATCAATGGGCAGGTCAATAAAACCGGCCAATACCAATGAAGAGGAATAGAGGTAGAGGGCGGGGCTGCGTTCGGGGCCAGGGAGGGGGGTTGTTTACCACCAGACCTTTGTGTGTGTGTGTGTGTTGCAACAAACGTTGCATTAACTATCTACGATAGATCAATGCTGCATTTACTTCTCCACTGACACTGATCAATAGTCTTAAGTTATCAGCACAACAGTACTAGAGCAGAGAGAGAGAGAGAGAGAGAGAGAGAGAGAATTCCTTCCAAGTCACGTAGAATTGACTGTCATAATGAAATTGCAAGTAGTATAAAACATACTTAACCCATTAAGACCTGAAGCCGATTCTACAAAATGTCTTCTAAATCCCAACAGTTTTCTGAAAAAAACCTATGTTTCTATATCAGTGGTGCTCAAACTTTTTCATGTCAAGGACCCCCAAAATGATATGTATTTGGCCGCGGACCCCCCATCTCAAAATATGTTGTGCCAGGGACCCCCCCAGAAGCAAAGATTCTAGTAAAAAAAATTCGCTTTAAAACAATATATATTCAAAGATTTGCACACATTTCCATTATTTTTCTAAAATAGCAGATCTACAAGCTCGTAGCACGGCACTCGGTGCCGCGCTACGAGCTTGTAGATCTGATATTTTTGAATAGCCAAAAGTGTAAAATAATGCTTTTTTAGCTCAAATCAAAACGTGACACGGTCTTAATGGGTTAAATGTATCCCTTTGTAACTCTGAGAGTATACAAATGTAATCAAATGAGACGAGACACTATTTGCTTATTTTGATCCCTAAATCAAGGGATTTGATTTGAATGTACTTGCGAATACTGTACAAACACCGAAGAGCAGTATGAAAAAAAAAACGTACAGACTTTCTGTGAAGTTTGTCCCCGTGTCCGTACAAAAATAAAATCCTCTCTTTCATCCATGTTGCATTTTTGGTTACATGTGTACACTCTCGGGTTAAATTAACATTCAGGATTTTTAACCCATTAATTAAGACCTGGAACGCATCTGCGTCACTTCTTGATTTGAGCTAAAAAAAAAGCATTATTTTACACTTTGGCTATTCAAAAATAGCAGATCTACAAGCTCATAGCGCGGCACCGAGTGCCACGCTACGAGCTTGTAGATCTGCTATTTTTGAGAAATCGTGAAAATGTGTGCAAATCTTGGAATATATATATATTGTTTTAAAGCGAAGATTTTTAACTCAAATCTTTGCTTCTGGGGGTCCTTGGAACAACACATTTTGAGATGGGGGTCGGCGGCCAAATGCATATCATTTTGGGGGTCCTTGACATGAAAAAGTTTGAGCACCACTGATATAGAAACATACGTTTTTTTCCCCCAGAATACTGTTGGGATTTAGAAAACATTCGTAGAATCGGCTTCAGGTCTTAATGGGTTAAATGTAACAGAACATCTTCCTTCACGACATGTCACAACAAGACCTCTCTGCCTTCCCTCTTACTTTGATTATCTCATATAAAAAGGATGTGATGCAATGATTCCTTGTACCCGTTTAGCACATGAACGTATGTGCAGACAACAGGAAACGGTGGGAGGGTGGGACCTCACTGGAGATCAAGGGAGAACCTGTTGAGATGAACTACTGATGGAGGTTGGGGAGAGAGAGAGAGAGAGAGAGAGAGAGAGAGGCAAAAATAGGGGATTGAAATGCAGAGGCTGATCCCAAGAGCTACTACCTCTGCACATCTGGTACACAATACACACACACACAGGGCTATTTTTGTACTTCCAGCAAGCCGGCTTGTTTGTTCACACAACACACACCCACATACACCTGGCCCCGATAACGTCTGTGTTATCTGTGTGCTGTACCGTGGCTGACGTCAAAGGCTTAGCTCCGCACAGTACAGCCGCGCCACTGATAACAGCGAAAGGCCACTGGCTACTGGGCCCGACCCCGACTGCTAAATGGACACACACACACACACCAGTGTTGATTTCGTTGACTAAAACTATGACGAAAAATGTTCGTCGACTACCTTTTTGCACTGACGAAAACGTAATAAAAACAAAAAAAAAAGTAAGCTATGATGACTAAAACTAAGACTAAATATATTGACAATTTTGTCAACAAATAAAAACTAGACTAAAATGTTAGTGAGGGAAGAGATCCAGTCGAACTAAAAGACGCTCGGGTGTTGCGCTCGGAAAATAGCCGATCTACAAGCTCACAACGCGTCGCGCTGCGACACGTTGTGAGCTTGTAGATCGGCTATTTTCAGCATGCAACCAAGTGTAAAATCAGCCTTTAAGACGCCATCAAGGCACCGCCAGAATACATTTTAGTCGACTAAATCAACTGTAGATTTAGTCGACTAAAATCTTATGATATTTAGTCGACTAAAACTAGACTAACAGTAAAACATTTCAGGTGACTAAAATATGACTGAAACTAAATGGAATTTTATTCAAAAGACTATGACTAAAACTAATCAAAATTTTATGTCAAAATCAACCCCGACACACACACACCCTCATTTACCACCTGGCAGGTCTGGCAGAGGAAGTCTGTCGACTAAGTGACACCCGACAAAGAGTCTTGCTCAGACTGCATTTGAACGATAGACACTTGACCGCTTTTCAAGGACTTTGTGCTTAAAATGGGTAAACATTAGTTCAAAATATTTGATGCAAGGAACTCGCCAGGCTCGCCAGGCGCCCCCCAACAAACACAATAGACCATATTCACACGGCAGCCATTTTGGAATTTCACACTTCATTAACTTAATAGCAATATGGCCGCCATGTGAATATGGTCTATTGGCCATGTTCGCGGGTGGGAAGCCGGGGCAGGGTGAGCAAATCTCTGTCACTGCACTAGCAACTCCTACAGGTTGGTCAGGATGCCTGTTCAGCAGGTATAGGCGGAACTGGGAAGAAACTCATCACTGTCAGGTAAAAAGAGTGGTGTTTGAGGCAGTGTTGCCAGATTCTGTGAGAGAAACAAGCAACCAGGTCTAGGAAAACCAGCCCAAAAGAAGCGACTATATGGGCCACATGAGCACTTTAACATATACCTCAGCTATTTGAAAATAGCAGATCTACAAGCTCACAACGCGTCGCAGTGCGACGCGTTGTGAGCTTGTAGATCGGCTATTTTCAAATAAAATATTGCGGGGAAATTATAATAAGCAGATCCTGGCAACCCTGGTTTGAGGAGATGTTGTTTTCTACACGCTCCCTAAGACAGAGGTCAGCAGTGACCTCACACGTCAGCAGTGACCTCACACGTCAGCAGTGACCTCACACTATACATATGGGGGAGGGGATTGGCATGATGATTAAATTCAGAAAGATCATCTCTGTTCAATTCACATACATATCAATTATCTTTCTACCACAAAAAAACATCCCTGAAAGAGCTTTACAGTATCTTTTACTTTGCTCTATCTTTGTCCTCATTTAGTATTCCATGTCTTATGAATTATGCACGTGTTTGATCCTCAAAAATGTGGGTAATCCAAGAGTATGCACGCCGAATGAGCGCGATGAAAGCAACAAGCCATTGACTTTCTTGTTGCCTAGACGCACGGTGTTGGTTAAGGGGTTAAGGGGGAGCGCTTGTTTTGTTTCATTCAAATTTGTTGCATTCGTTGCATATTCGGCATAAGACCAGATTTGAGTTGTAAAACTCTATATTAATGGTTTGGCGATAGGCAAAGCTAAAGAATCTACCAGGATTTTCACAGGTAAGCTTCATAAACACATTAACCAAACAAAAAAACAAGATTTTGGGGGGAGTGGATCTTTAAAGCAAAGTAATAAGTTGTCTACACTTTGTTACGGTCAGCCGTAATTGTTATTTACTTTGTCAAAGGTAAGTAACATAACGTTTCCAAATAGGCTCCATATACAGTATATATTGAATGGTAAATATTAATAGCACAAAACATTTATAACAACGATAGGTAAAATGTACTTTAGCAAAATATTGCAACTAGTGCTTTAGTTTGACTAGCAAGCATATTGCCAGAAAAATAAAAATGTATCACATTATATAACAAGTTTATCTATAACAAAGGTATTTTCACATATATGACATAATTGATCACGTTGTAACAAGAAACCTTTCTAATATAGTTCACGAAAAGTTTCACATATAACAAGAAAACGTGTATATTAAAAGGTTTCTTGTTATAATGTGAAAAGATCTTTCTATGACATGAACTTCTTGTTATAACATACTCTACTATTATTAATTATAATGTTAAAAGTGTATTGTTAACATGTTATAACAATTTGTTTTTCATGTTATAATAATAATTGATCCAGAAACAACTGTGATATTAGATTAAAGATAGCCAATATCATTAAACATTACAATGGCTACCGGATCGCAGATTGCTTAGCATTTAGGCCTATTGTTGAAACACATAATACAACTATAGGTTATCCACACCTATTTGTGTGTCTGTGTGTTTACAAAATAAACAAATCACATACACTCAGGCTATAGGACCCCATGTACCTATGAAACACAAACTACCTAAGCTTATGGAAACTGTTGGAAATGTTTGTTGCTTGCCATTATCTTTGTCAAAAACACATTTTGAAGAGCTACAGTACATCTGCATGTTTATCTAAAACCAATGAGCTTCTGGTTTAACAGGTCATGATTACAGTATCACAGCAAGTCAAACTGAAAGTCCAATCTTTCCCCATCTCCTACAGTATGTAAATGACTGATGTCACAAACTGATGTCACAACAAGGGTCGTTACGGCCAAAGATCATTCCCACCAAACCTACAGTACAGGAAGCCCACAAAAAAGATAAAACAAATACAGTATGGGTTCAGACTTCGTTCCATCCTGACAGGGAAACGTCAGAGAGATAATACGTGGTAATAAAGAGGATAATAATAAACCTCCCATGGTTTCCCTCCCTGAGGCCACTTGAATGGAAGTGATACAAAATACATGTTGATTTTTACTGCTAAGGACATTGTAGCAAGACTAAAATATTGATAGTTGGCTCTTCCAGCACGAGGCGAGGAAGAGCATGAGTGTGTGTGTGTATATGTGTGTGTGTATATATGTGTGTGCACATGTGGGCGCACACGAGAGATACACAAGGCGATAAATATGTATATCTGAGATAGAGAACTGCAGCTATCTGCATCAGCCTGTGCGTGTGTATGCGTCTACGTGCGTGACTGTGTGACTGTGTGTGTGTGTGTGTGTGTGTGTGTGTGTGTGTGTTAAATAATGCATGCGGCGTAATGATTGCGAGTCGTGCTGAGGTATACAGCGTTGCAGCCAGGCAGACGGGACTGATGAATAAGTAATGGCACGGCGTCCACCTCGGTATGTGCATGCGCACGCCCGCGCACCCACACACACACACACACACACACACACACACACACACACACACACACACTAGTGTACATCCTCCACGTAACCAGGAGCCCCCTCTCTCTCCGCTCAGGAGAAAGGGGAAAAAAAGGACATCTCTCGCTCTCACTGCCTCTTATCCCCCCCCCTCTCCTCTCCTCTCCTCTGACAAGGGGACGGGGGGGAGGACGAGGCAGGGGGGAGAGCCCTGTTTTTTTCCATCCCATTCCCCCCAGAGAACTCCAGGCCCGACTCCAAATATGTGAGATACAGTGTCATTTATTATTGATTTGGGTTATTTATAATACACACTCACTTTCCCTGCAACCCCCCCCCCCCTCTCTCTTTTCTCGTCTTGTTTCTCATTACCCTCTCTCTCTGTCCCTCTCCATCTCTCTCTCCCCATGTTTCCTCTCCTCGTGCTGTGAACGACTGGAAATCTACCAGTACAGATAATAATAATAATAATACAAAAGTTGTTGTTTTGATGAATACCCGTTGGTCTGCTGAAAGGGCGGTTGTTTTACAACTGCCGTGAAATTGTTTTCTGTCACATTTTGGTCATATCGTATGTTTTTCTAAACAATGAACGACACTGTTTTCAACAGCAAGACAAATAAAAACAACACTTAAGAGATACTTTGATGTGATCTCATGCCTTCGCATCGCACAGCGACACAAACAAAACCCACACACAGATGCTATGCCACCCAAATGTGTTTTTTTTTCAATGCTCCTGACCCGTTCCCTCCATTTCTTTTCCTCTCTCTACCTCTCTCTCTCTCTATCGCCTTCTCCCTTCGCCTTGTTACCCGATCATCGTATAACCTCCTTAGTGGAATTGACAGGTAATGCAAACGGTGCAACGCAAGACAACATCAGACGTTCAGTTAAACTGCTACGGTGCTGCTGGGGTAGGTAATTGGATGTAACCTAAGTGATCGGCCAGGTAATGGCCCAGGGTATAAGGTAATCAATATGTCTGAACACTAACCCCATTCTCCTCCTAAAAGTCCGGAAAGGAGAGAGGACTCCGCTTAAACCTCATCAGGTATACAGTACATGCTCAAGAAGACACGGAGGTGCTCCAATTAAAACGGCTGTTAAATTAATCGTTCAATATAAAGCAAGATCCACTTCAGAGAGTGAATGGTGCATAGAGAAACCCATGCCAGAACATTGAGAACAATTAGCTCCACAGGTTGGTGGACTTATTTTTTTTTTTTAACCACTTAGGCCCTATATACTTGTGTTGTGCGATGAATAGCCACTAGTTTAAAGAGGTGGTGCCATGTTTTTGCACTTTTTCTGTTTTTCATGTGTCTATGAGGTTGATAGAACTTCATTAAGCCCCCCGGTGGTGTTTTTATGGTGTTTTATGTCTTCTCTGACTATTTGGAGTTTTTTCCTGGAGGCTGAAACCTTGAGGGTCAAATGTGCCAATAGAGAAACAGCGCTTTAGTGACATCACAAAGCCCACACCCTCCCCCTCATTATCATAACACACAGGTGTGGGCATGACAGGTGTGGGCATGAGGAGGAGGAGGGACTAGGACAGGTGGGTGGTGCTAAGGTGGTGGAGGAGGTGCTAAGGTGAGAACCAGGTATACTTAATGCACTGGTGGGTGTGTCTACATAAAAACAACATTTTAACACTTACTGTACACTTTTTTTTTGTTGAAAAAAATCCTTACATAATAATAATACCTTATGATCAGGTTTTAGGGTTGAAAAATATCATGGCACTCCATCTTTAAAGAATTGTGAACTTTTTTTTTATTGTATTATGCACAATGTCACCCATAATGAGATTCTCAAAATTTGGAAGCCGGAGTTAAAGTATTTAATAAATCATATAATAAATCACATCATACTTTCGCCATAGTTTTTGCGTGTCAGTGTGTTTTCTTTGAGAGGGTTTGGAAAGCGATGGGAATCACTTTCCGTACCGATGAGCTCGTCAGTCACAGAGTTCTGCCGGGGCTGCCAAAAGCCTCCATTGTAACAGAAGCAGCTATCTGGTCCTGAAATGTTGCTGGCCCGCCGGCCCGGCCTGTTTATTTGTTTGTTTATGAGTTTTAATTGGTGCCGTGAATAGCCGTTTCTTCTGATGTCAGGGCACGAGGCTTCACACACACAAAAGACGTGCATGCACACACACAATTAAGCTGTCACACAAAGCAAACACGGGCCAAAGTGCTGCCGTTGCTTTATCTTGCTTGCTTATGCGCATGCGTATACACATGTATGTTGATCGTATTTTAAGTACTTTTTCAGCCTGGTTCCCGATATTTGCTGTCAAAATGTCCTATGCTGTAGATCTGTGCATACAAATGATCACATTCACGCACACGCATTTTCACCAATAGTCTTCAAATATGGCCTGAGGATCCCAGTCGTGTGTGCGTGTGTGCGTGTGTGTGCGTGTGTGTGTGTGCACGTGTGCATGCGTGTCAGGCACATGTGGTCCAGCGATAACAAGCTCTGAGTCTACAAAAGACACCAAACACAACAGTCGGCTCCTCCTGGCTCTGAACAAGACCTAAAAAAAACATCAACGCTTCAAAACACCTTGTTATAAAACGAGACAAGGGAAGACGGGGCTAAGAAAAGAAAAGAAAACGCTGTGGGCCCTCTCGGCACCAACCGGAGAGCCTCCCCATTCATTCATATTTTACACCAGTACTCTCTCTCTCTCACTTTCCCTTTCCGTCTGTCTCAATGGAAATGCTTCGCAAACCGGCCTCGTCTACAGGGTACCGCAGCAGACAGAGAGCCATTAGCTGTTAGCGATGCTAAACTGAGCTTATAGGGGATGTCAGCTCACCGCACCGCTCCCCATGTACTTAGCATCACATAGGTCACAGCCGTGACCCCTGAGCACTATAAAGCGAGACTCGTCAACTCTCTTTGTGGACAGAGTGCATTGAGAGACTGGAGAAAGTAGTGAGGCAAAACAAAAAGACCTTTATAAATAATTGTGGGCTGGCACATGGCAGGTGGACGTCATAATAATTCCTAAAAGTAGCGTATACCTCATATTCTTGGCCTTACATTAGCATAGTTCCTATTCTCTGGTTTAAATGCGGCTCTGCGATTTGAATCACTTTCGCCGTATCGTGCGGTCGTGGGCGGATTATTTGAATAATTTTTGATGTGTCGTGCGGCGGCTGTGGGCAGCTGAGTGGCAAATACCGCACCCCACGCATCACTAATTAAAGAGATTGCAGTGCTATGATGATGACGATGCTACTTCAAGGATGTTATAATGAGCTGGAAACTGTATTTCCCAGGTGTGTCAACCTTTTTAAACTGTGAGCAGTCAACTCCAATGTATGCATTCTATGACTAAGCAGAAAAGGGGAAATGTGCCCCCCCCACCCCCCACCTGAGACAAGTCAGATTTTTTCACAAGTTCACACCATGAAGAAACGACAGCACCGCCGGCTGCACAGAGCAAAACTGGGCTCTTCTGCTTTTGACAAACGACTCTGCGGTGAAGTATAATAAAGCCCCATGGTGAATGCCAGCCTCCAGCCATTAAGGCTGTAAATGAACTACCTCTTCCCGGACTAGAGAGGAGCCTGCATGGCCTCTGGTCACGGTGGTGTTGTTACGATACTGGCCAGAGGAGCTACTAGCATAAAGCCCTGGTGAGCTCGATGCTGCTAAAGGTCCGGACCCTGAAGTGGGTCATCCATAATAGATAGGTTTCCAGAAGTCTCTGCAGGATCCATACGGCCATGCTTTGGCTTTTAAAAGCCTTTACAAAGCGGGCTTCTGCATTAACAAGTGGCCTTGTGGGAAGAACCTGGGAAAGGGTTAAGAGTGGCTGATCAAACTCATGTCCGGACCGGTTCACAAAAAAAAGCAGATTTAAATGTTTTGTTATTATCAATCGTTTTAAAATGTTCACCTATAATGACATGGCCAAAATAGGGCCGCAAGGGTGAACGTGGTTAGAGTGACGTTGAAGTGGTGAAACCAATGTATTATGTATTCAAGTATTATAAACATACACACACAACAACTCTCTAGACATCCAGCTCTTGGATCAGGCAGTCAGCCAGCCAGTCACAGACAGACAGACAGACAGACAGCAAGGCAAAACACAGACGATATACAAAATTCATAACCTGCTAACATGGTAAAATGGGGCTTTCTTTCTCCACACATGTTCTCTCTCTCTCTCACACACACACACACACACACACACACACACACACACACACACACACATACTCACGCAAGCACGCACGCACGCACGCACGCACACACACACCAACCTGCTGTAGCTGTCAGGATAATGGCAGTGATGCAGTGAAGTAGGTTAGGGCATTGCCCGCTCTGCTGGAAGACCAAAACAAGTCTGGCTCTCAACGCAGCACTGAGCACTCACTAGAGTTCAGCAGACTGGACAGTGTGTGTGTGCGTGTGCGTGTGCGTGTGCGTGTGTGTGTGTGTGTGTGTGTGTGTGCGTGTGATGAAGGCCATCACCCCAGGCTATGTCTGTGTGAATTGATATAATTATAGGCAGTGGTACACTTTGTCTCCTTCCTTTAAAAACCTCTCTCTCTCTCTCTCTCTCTCTCTCTCCTCTGCTCCCTTTCAGTCTTGAGAAGCTTGTTTTTGTATAATGTGTTGTATCACTTTGGTTCAGAAATGTACACGTGTTGTGGGTGAACAAAAAAAAGAAAAGAAATCTTTAGAAATTCCACACGAAAATGTAAGAAAGGTTTTTAGGTAATAATGGTCCTGAATGGGGTTCGATTCCTCCGCAGTGGAGTGACTCTGGCTTGGCCCGAGTGCTCCGATGAACTTAATTGGCAGTGTTAGCGGCTGGGAAGCCGCCAGGGAAGTTGGTTCTCTGTCGGGGTAGAGACTAGGGCCCTATTCACGGGGGAATTTGAACAAACCACTAATTAGGGATTTCGGACTAGGCAAGAGGCGTTTCCCCGCAAAATTCGGTATTCTATGGCACCCCCCTCACCCGCCAAACACCTGAGCTACCCGTTACATTATGCATAGGTGTGGTTTGGGCGTTACAATGATAAAACCAATCACCGTGCCAGAAGCCATTGCCTTTAACACATTGGGTGCCAGAGGTTTATTAAAATATTATACTTTGAGTGCCAGGACTTTTTAAACATTTTGAACCTTTTTCAAGTAGTCACAAAATATTTTCAGTGATCACTGTCCTCACGGTGATCCCCTCATTACACACATACAGGTCTCGTACAATCGGGGGGAAAAAATTTAAAACATTCGGAAATCCATTCCATAGTTGCAGCCAGTTGAAAATAGTTAAATTAACATTGTAAAAAAAAAAATGCACAGGAGCCGAGATACAGGTTTTTGAAGTCATAAGTTAACCAGGAGGTGGATTGGAGTCTAAATCTTGTAGGAGTGATATTTCCTGTTGCTGTGAAAAAAAAAAGAAAAAAAAAATTAAAAAAAAAAAAAAAAAAAAGTAATTTTTTTTTTTTTTTTTCAAAAACCGTATATATACGGTTTTGGCACTCAACGTTAGTATGCGCAAAACCGTATATATACGGTTTTGGCACCCAATGTGTTAAGAGAAGACTGCGCTAGCCGTCATCCCGATCCAATATATGCTCTAGCCTATCTACCTGTCTGCACTGTTGCCTGGTCTGATTATTATAAGCCACATTGGGCTTGTTTTCCTTCTTTTTTTTTTTTTTTATCCAAATACATTTTTATATTAATTTGTAGCCTATTGTGTTCACAATAAGCTTGTCATATTAGTCAGATCCGGAATAGTATATGAAAGCCATTTAAAATATGTATACTATTGGTACACACTGGCTGCTCCCAAATAATTAATTACATCATGTTGCGACAACGCTCCTACGTGGTACACAGACAAACAGTAGCACATGGGTATAATAAATTGGACAGTTTTAGGAAAGGTCTATAGCCTATGTACTCACGTTGGCTGTTATCGTTCTATTTCCACCGTTCTAATGGATTCCAGGGGTGTGTAAACATCTCTGAAGTTGCTCCATAGTTTCCTCTGAAGTGACGCAGTTAAAGTTAACTTACATCCATATTGTCCCCGTTATCTTTCATCATCCACCTTTGTTCAGTAATCCCGAACAGAGCTAAACTTTAAGTTTACATCAATCAAAGCCTCTCAAACCCAGACACATTGCTGCGATGCGTATGTGCGTCGCCTACCCAAAATAACAGACATACAAGCTATCAACGGCGCTGCGTCATGTCGTGTCGACAGTTACAGATCTGTTATTTTGGACAGCATACAATGAGGCGCGCGCGCACCACGGAGTAGCCTATCACTAAACCAAAAACATTACATTACGTGGTCAACAACATACTAGACATGTAACTTGCTTGGAGCTTTTAATGCAGTGGTTCTCAACCTGTGGGTCGAGACCACAATGGAGCACCCAACGCCTGGCGAGCTTGTAGATCTGCTATTTTCACAATATTTATCTGTGGAACCGAGTCAAACAAAATGGGGGGGGTCCCCAGTTCAAATATGGTTATTTTGGGGGGTCATGAACGTAGCGTTTACGCGGGGAATATAATAATAATATAGGCTAATATATATAATATAGGCTATAATATAATATTCACCCGCACGTCCCGCAGCATGGGTTTAATGAGACAGCAGCCAAAATGAAAATCACACTATGATCCGATCATCTTATAAAAAATGTAAGTGCTTAAGATTTTAGCCCAAACCCAACGGGACCCGACCCGGCCCGTCGGCACCGGCTGAGCCGGGTCTAAGTTTTTTTTACATCCAAATAAATTCACATATTAATTAATTTGTAGCGTAGGCTATTGTGTTCACAATAAGCAACTTGTCATATTAGTCAGATCCCCAAGAGTATATGAAAGCCATTTAAAATAGTTATATATTCCTACACAGCTGATGCCAAATAATTAATCAACAGGGCAGCGCAACGCTAAAGTAGCCTAGGTCAAATCAATCACTGTCTTGTCATGACGCAGCAGTAGAGAGCTCCCTTTAAAGTTTAAACCATAACATGACATAAATAATGGATCTTCAGAACTTTCTTCATGTCTTTTTCACCTCAAAGTAAATGTTGGATTATTTCTTCAAATGAAAGCACAGGCAGCGGCCAGAAGGTAACATGATTGGATGTGATTTTTCCATTGCAAAAATGATTACGGTTATTCTATGAAACATATATTTCATAGAATAACCATAATCATTTTTAAAATGGTTATGGGGCAGTGTATATATTTATATAGCCCTATTTGCTCCAAGCTGTTTTTTAAATAAAATATAGACTGTTAGGGTAGAATGACTCCTGTTCTTAACGAATTACCAAGATTTAATGAGAAATAAGGCTTCTTTAGAAAAATGACTGACGGGCTGGGCTGGGTCTAATTTGTCAATTATTAGTCGAGCCGGGCTGAAATATTTAGGGGATATGACAGCTCTAGTTAGTAGTTTGAAGTGCTCATGTGGCCTTAGAGTTGCTTCTTTTTGTTTTCATAGACCTGCGGACTGCGGTTGCTTATTTCTCTCCAAGGCTGGCAACACGGCTCATGGTCCAACGCACAAAGCCATTGTAGTGTCTGTGTGCACTTGACGGGTGATTTTATAAACCAGCGGGTGCTTCTAGAATCCACTATCCCCCGTCCCCAAGCCGTACCCATGTGTGTCTGTAGAATTGCAATGTGGGGGATATAGCAACAACACGCCCACGGGCACACCTCCACGCGCAAATAACGGCGTCGGCATAATGGTGACGGGTAGAGCAGGTGCTAGAATAACCTATTGGGGCGGCGCAGCTCCATTATCAGGTTAAGGGTAGCGTTGCGGCTGGGAAAACTGGCACAGAATAGAGCGGTAGGCCCTAGGGCTTTCACCAACTAGTCGAGTAGTCGACTAGTCGACTAGTATAACCACTAGTCGACTCTGTTGGTACTAGTCGAATAGTTGGAGAAAAAAAGAAAAGAAAAAAAGTTTTTTTTTTTTTTTTTTTTTTTTTAATTTGTTTTAATGCCATAGTAATGGCCCGTCTTACTATTATTATTATCCTCCTGACTTTATTTTTTATCAAAAGGGGGTCAAAAGTATGCCCAATAAAAGCCTATTATTGGGCAATGGGGATCCTTGGAGACGCTGCTGTGGTGCTGTGCTGCTGTGCCAGAAACGCTTCCCTTAAAACGCCATAAAGATAAGGGCAGGAGGATAATAATAATAGTAATATAGTAGTAGGATGGCATTAAAACAATGCCCCCCCTTTTTTTTTTTTTTTTTTTAAATGTTAATTTCGACTAGTCGACTAGTCGACTACTAATTGGTCAAAACAGTCGACTCACACAAATCATTAGTTGTGAATGCCCTAGTAGAGACTCCTACAGGTTGGTTCGGGGTTGCCCGTTAAGCCGGGAGCAGAATTGGGAAGAATAGCATGTTCCTCCGCACGCATTAGGCCCTCCAGGTGAAACTCCTCACCGTCAGGTGAAAAGAAGCGGCGTTATGTATTTCTCAGGAGACGTGGGGCGGTCAACACCCTCCCCCAGACCAACAAGAACAGGGAGTAGGGTTCGCATAATGACCACATTTCGAGAAAATGGTAAAAAGATGAATTAGTAAAAGGATGGTGCAGCAGTAAACGAGTGAAGGGACAGAAGGAGAAGAAGACGTGATGAGAAAGAGAGGTGGTGAAAAAGCAAGAAAGTCAAAAGTTCATCATAAGTTCAGACCTGTGTGTGTGTGTATGCACGCGCACATGTGCCCTACTGCCGGTGAGCAGAACAGAAGCAGCTGCCTAACAGCTCTTGCCCGCTCCAGGCTGGCACCGGGCACGGGCACCGATGCCAGGGTGGGATTGGGGGGAACCGAGAGGGCCATCTGGGAGACTGGCACCCAGACCCAAGGGTGTGATGGGTTCCTTGGACTGGGCACACGTGCGCCAGGCAGGTGGCCTGATGGTATCGTTGGGGAGAGAGAGGGGTTGGTTGTGGACACAGAACGAGCTGGTGACAGTCACCACTATACTCACTGTACCATCTTGAGCGTTAATTAATCTCCGAGAGTAAATAATGAATATTGACCTGTAACGGTCGGGGTTAGATTAACACCGAAGATTTTGCAGTGCATTATAGGACTAACAACACATCAGCCTTTTGTTGAACCAAGCGAGAGTCGCGTTGGCACGTCCCTGGAAATTCAGCGATAGCCGTCCGTTTCCGTGCCAGCCACCAATTTGAAAATAGTTCCCGACGCCTCTGAATGACAGCTGGTTGGTTATCTGCCAAAGTGGTCGGCAGGAGCACTTTAGCTATAGCTTTTTGCCTGGTGTTAAATTCCAACCACTCTGCCACTCTACAGGTGTAATTGATGATGATGTTGATGATGGTGGATGCACAGTAGGTGTGTGATGAAAAAAAAGACACAGGCTCGACCATTCACATTCATTCATGTCACTCGCAGTCAGTCAAACTTGTGTTGATTATTGCCCTTCGATGTGTCCCGGTTCATCCCAACACACCATTTGTTGCTACAAACCTTTGATACCTACTGCAGGGGTCTCTCAAGCTTTTCAGGCCAAGGACCCCCTAGCTGAGAGAGAGATGAAGCAGGGACCCCCTCTATATTGTATACAATTGAGTTTCAAATTATTATTATTTTTTTAACTTAGTCTGCTCTTTTTCCCCTCTACACCTACAGTAAACCTCTTTGCCAAAAAATTGCCGATCTACAAGCTCACAACGCCTCGC